>NC_041390.1:524338051-524458689 GCF_002162155.2 Triticum dicoccoides | reverse complement strand
CTTGTACTTAATACAAAAGTTAGCGCGATACATACTGCCTTTCAACTGTAAAATCTTCGAAGGAGGTTGGCGTTCCATGGTCGTTCCGACTCCTTGCCGGAGTCGTCTCTCTTGCGTGCCTTCGGCTCCTGTGCGTCGATCAGGTAGTAGGAGTCGTTGCCTAGAGCTCTGCTGATGACGAAGGGGCCTTCCCAAGGGGCTGAGAGCTTGTGCTGGCCGGCTGTTCGCTGGATCAGCCGGAGCACAAGATCGCCTTCTTGGAAAGATCTTGGCCTGACCTTTCGGCTGTGGTAGTGGCGCAAACCCTGCTGGTAGATGGCAGACTGGCTGAGGGCTAACAGCCGGCTCTCTTCCAGCAGGTCAACGCCGTCTTCTCGTGCTTCCTTGGCCTCCGCTTCCGTGTACATGGTTACTCGAGGCGAGTCGAACTCGATGTCAGTTGGGATGACCGCCTCGGCACCATATACAAGGAAGAAAGGTGTGAAGCCAGTTGACTTGTTTGGTGTAGTGCGCAGACTCCAGAGGACAGCCGGCAGCTCATCGAGCCAACAGCCGGCTGAGCGCTCCAGAGGTACGACCAGTTGAGGCTTGATGCCGGAGACGATGAGGCCATTGGCTCGCTCGACCTGGCCGTTTGACTGCGGGTGGGCAACGGATGCTAAGTCCAGTCAGATACCTTGGGCTGCGCAGAAACGTGCCAAGGCTCCTTTGGCAAAATTCGTGCCATTGTCGGTGATGATGCTGTGTGGCACGCCGTACCAAGTTGTTATGTCTGCGATGAACGTCACAGCAGTCGGCCCATTCAGCTTCTTAATCGGCTTTGCCTCAATCCACTTGGTGAATTTGTCCACGACGACGAGCAAATGCGTCATGCCGCCGCGCGCCGTCTTGAATGGGCCCACCATGTCCAGTCCCCAAACGGCGAAGGGCCAAGTGAGGGGAATGGTCTTGAGTGCCGAAGCCGGCATGTGTTGCTTGGAGCTGAAGAGTTGTCATCCCTTGCAATGCTTGACTAATTCTTTGGCGTCCTCCAAAGCAGTCGGCCAGAAGAAACCCTGGCGGAAGGCTTTGGCGACAAGTGATCTTGAGGCCGCATGGTGGCCGCATTCTCCTTGGTGAATGTCTTTGAGGATTGCAATGCCCTTATCTTGCTCGACGCACCGTTGGAGGATTCCAGTGACACTGCGCTTGACCAGTTCTCTGTTGACGATTGTGTATGCTCCGGCTCGATGTTGGACTTGTCTTGCTTCTGTTTCGTCGGCCGGCAGGTCTTGGTTTACTAGGAAGTTGAGGATGGACTGAGCCCATGATGGAGCCGCGACTTCTTCTACTGCCAAAGTGGCTACCGCCACCAGGGTGGGCGGGCTGGGTGGTGAGATGCTGGAGTCGGTCGCCGGCTGTTGTGCTGGTGCAGTCCCCGAGCCGGGTGCCGAAGTCCCCGGGCCGGCTGCGGGAGCCTCGGGGTCGCCTGCTAGGTTCTTCGAGCCGGACCCGGCCGCATTGGGGTCAGGTGGCATGAAGATGGAGTCGGACTCTGGAGACGGCTTGATGGACGGCTTGAGGAGGCGTTGTAGAGCGACGCCGGTTGGAATTGCTTGCCGAGTGGAGCCTATTCGAGCCAGGGCATCGGCTGGCTCGTTGTCGGCTCGCGGTACGTGGAGGAACTCGCATCCTTCAAAGTATCCGCTGAGTTGTTGAACCAGGAAGCAGTAGCTCGCCATGTTTGCGTCCTTGGCATCCCAGTCGCCGGATGATTGCTGGACCACCAAGTCCGAGTCGCCATAGCATAGGATCTGGCGAATGTCGAGTTCTTTGGCAAGCCGGAGCCCGTGTATGAGCGCCTCATACTCGGCCACGTTGTTGGAGGCGTCAAAGTGGATCTGTAGCGTGTATCTGAGCTTGTCGCCTTTGGGAGAGGTAAGGACGACGCCGGCTCCCAAGCCGGTGCGCATCTTGGACCCGTCGAAGTGCATGCGCCAATGGGTGGAGTTGGGAGCCGGCGGCAGGTACTGGGTCTCGGTCCAGTCGACGAGGAAGTCGGCCAGTGCTTGGGACTTGATGGCGGTGCGGGGCTGGTAGAAGATTGTGTAAGGGGCCAGCTCGATGGCCCATTTCGCCACCCGGCCGGATGCGTCCCGGCTGCCTATGATCTCGGCCAGCGGGGCGGTGCATACGACCGTGACGGGATGCTCTTGAAAGTAGGGCTTCAGCTTCTTGGTGGTGAAGTACACGCCGTAACACATCTTCTGGTAGTGCGGGTAGTTCTGCTTTGAGGCGGACAGCACCTCGCTCAAATAATACACCGGACTTTGGACCGGCTGGGCTCGGTCTTGTTCTGGGCGTTGGACTACGATGACGGTGCTGACCACCCGGCTGGTTGCGGCGATGTAAAGGAGCATGGGCTCTTTCTCAGTCGGCGCCGCGAGGACAGGCGGCGTGGCCAGCATCTTCTTCAGCTCGTGAAAAGCTTGGTCGGCCTGGTCGTTCCATTCAAAGTGAGTGCTCTTCTTCATGAGGCGGTAGAGGGGGAGAGCTTTCTCTCCGAGCCGGCTGATGAAGCGGTTCAAGGAGGCCAAGCACCCGGTGAACTTCTGAATGTCTCGAAGCTTGGTGGGGATCACCATTCTCTCGATGGCCTTGATCTTCACCGGGTTGCATTCGATGCCGCGTTCGGAGACCAGGAAGCCTAGGAGCTGGCCGGCTGGCACTCCGAACACGCATTTCTCGGGGTTGAGCTTGATTTGAAATCGGCGCAAGTTCTCAAACGTTTCCTTGAGGTCTCCCAGCAAGGTGCCGCGCTTCTCCGTCTTCACCATGATGTCGTCCACGTAAACGTGAGCGTTTCTGCCGAGTTGCTTGAGGAGGCACTTCTGCATGCAACGCTGAAAAGTGGCACCGGCATTTCTCAAGCTGAATGTCATAGTCATGTAGCAGAAGGCTCCAAATGGCGTGATGAAGGCGGTCTTCAGGCGGTCGTCCGGATCCAGCTTTATCTGGTGATATCCGGAGTAAGCATCCAAGAAACTCAACAGCTCGCATCCGGCTGTGGAGTCTATCACTTGGTCAATCCTTGGCAGGGCAAAAGGATCTTTGGGACAGGCCTTGTTGAGGCTCGTGTAGTCTATACACATGCGCCACTTGTTATTCTTCTTTAGCACAAGGACCGGGTTGGCAAGCCATTCTGGAAAGAAAACTTCCATAATGAAGCCGGTTGCCAGAAGCCGGGCTATCTCCTCTCCCACAATCCTGCGCTTCTCCTCCGACAGTCGGCGGAGGGGTTGTTTGACTGGCTTTGCGTCTTCTCGGACGTGTAGTTTGTGCTCGGCGAATTTCCTCGAAACACCCGGCATGTCCTTGGGGGACCATGCAAAGATGTCCCGATTCTCACGGAGGAAATCGGCGAGCTCGCCTTCCTATTTGCTGTTCAGACTTGCCCCGATGACGGCGAACCTCTCTGGATGCTCGGGGTCAAGAGGCACCTTCTTCGTCTCCTTGGCTGGCTGGAAAGACCCTTGAGCATCATGCTCCTTGGGGTCGGGGGACACGGCCGACTGCTTGCCGGCTATGGCCACGACTCGGTCCAGCATCTTCTTTTCTTCGGCAATCACAAGGGACTCGGCCAGCCGGCTGCTGGCTGCTGCGCACTCAGAGGACTTCTTGTAATCGCCGGCTATGGTGATGACGCCTTTGGTGCTTGGTATCTTCATATTGAGGTATGCATAGTGGGGAACTGCCATGAATTTAGCCAAAGCAGGTCGGCCAAGCAATGCATGGTAAGGGTTCTCCAGGTCCACCACTTCAAACCAGATCGCTTCATGGCGGAAATGCTCCTTGTCCCCAAAAAGTACATCGATCTTGATCTTGCCAATGGGGGCGCAGGATAAGCCGGGTACGATGCCATGAAACACTGTCCGAGTAGGCATGAGCTGCTTCGTCTTGACGTTTAGCTTCTCCAGGGTGTCATGATACAGGATGTTGATGCTGCTCCCGCCGTCTATCAACACACGGGAGAAGCGGACAGCGCGTCTGTCCGTCGCAAGGGTGGCTTCCAGGACCAAAGCATAAGAGCCAGGAGACGGCATCACCTCTGGATAGTCGGCCCGGCTCCAGCTGATGGGCTTTTCTGACCAATGCATGTGTCCGGCGGGGTTGGCAGCGACCACACTAACTTCCTGGCTTGTAAAGATGATGTAGGTTGCTTGCTCGTCAGGGAACTCGTCATGCACGGCTCCGACCGCGGGCCGAGCTGCCGGAGGCGGCGGAGGCGGAGGCGGCGGGCCGGCAGGCGGAGGCGCCGCGAGCCCCTCGCCTTTGGAGATTCGGGTGAGCCAATGGCACTTCCGGGTTGTGTGGTTGGACGGCTTCGCGCCGCTGTGGAACTTGCACGGGGCGTCGAGAGTTTGCTCGTAGGAGAAAGCCGGCTGCCAAGCCGGCCGGCCGCCCTTGGGTTTCTTGGGGGCGGGCCGCCCTTCAGGCGGCACGTCTTCAACTATGGCCACCTGCCGACTGGCGGGAGGCGGCGCGGGGCCCTTGCGCTTGTGGTCGTTCGAGTGGGGGCATCGGCCGGAATCCCCAGCCGGCGTCTTGGGCGCCGGGTTGAGTACCTTTCCGGACGCGTCCACCCGAAGCTCGGTCTTCATCGAGGAATCGGCGGTGGCGTACTTGTCCGCTATGTCCAGAAGCTCATCGAGGGTAGCCGGCTCGTCGCAGAGGAGCTTGTGCTTGAGGAGGGTGCCTTCTCGGCATCCGGCTGTAAAGTACTCGATGGCTTGCACCTCGTGCACCCCCTCGCAAGAATTGCGGAGCTCGGCCCAACGCGTGAGGTAGTCGCGAGTGGACTCGGCGGGGCCTTGTACGCACAAGGAGAGCTGTCTGGGCTTGGGAGCCCGCTTGTAGGTGCTGGTGAAGTTGCGGATGAAAGCTTCGGTGAAATCTAGCCAGCTGTTGATGCTGAGAGGCTTGAGGCTGTTGAGCCAGGTCCGCGCCGTGCCTTGCAGCATGAGGGGCACGTACTTCACGGCAACGCGCCGGTTGCCGTTGGCTATGCTAACCGCGGTAGAGTAGTCGATTAGCCAATCCTCCGGCTTCACGGAGCCGTTGTACTTGGGCGTGTCTCTTGGGAGCGAGAACCCTTTGGGGAAGGGCTCGTCGCGGATGCGGGGGCTGAAACAAGGCGGGCCGACATCGTCTTCTTCTTCCAACGCCAGGGATCGCGCCAGGCGGTCGATCCGATGGCGGGCATCGTTCTCGTCGACTCCTTCGCGGCGACCTAGTCGGCCGCTGAGTGTCGGGTGCGCCACTGGCGGCAGGGTGGGATATCTCTCTCCACGGGGTCGAGGCGGAGGCGGGTTGCCCCGCCATTCCATGGCTCGGGGATGGCCGTCCGCGTCTCGCTCGATGGAGATTCGGGTCCGGCTTTGGCTGGCAGCCGGCTCTTTCTCGCGTCGCGCGCGAGTGTTGCTCGTAGCCGGCGTCCGGGACGTTGCGCCGTGATCTCGGCGCGGGGGAGGGCTTCCCGCGCGGGCGTCTGCTTCATGTCGCTGCGCGGCTGCGTCAATCAGTTGTTGGATGCGCCGGGTCATGTGGGGGAGGTCTTCGGCCTCCAAGCCGTCCAACTCGTCTACGGCTGCCTGGGCGGCACGCAAGTTCTCGAGCGGAGTGGCATAGACCGGGCGGTCGACTCCCAGCGTGTCGGTGATGACGGCGCCGCGTTGCTTGACAAGGCCGGCCCGGCTTGGCCCGCCCGGGGCCGGCGTGCCGAAGGCGGCGCGGTCAGCTTCGCGCTGGTAGGCCTCTGTGAGGCGTCTCACGGAAGCCAGCCTCCGGCCCTCTGCAAGGAGGGCGAGGCGGCATGCCTCCAGTGCTTCGTCATCGGCGTTAGCCGGGAGTGGGGCGGACAAGTCGTGGGCCGCCACGTGCGGGACGTCGTGGGCGCTTTCGCCGACCGGGCCGCCGTGGCCGATGACCATCACTTCGGTGGTGACAGCATCGCAACCGTCGGCTCGAGGAAGCGGGTCGTTGTAGATCGTGACGTTGGTGGGGAAGGTGTCGTAGGAGGCCGTGTCGGAGTCGACAGGCATCGGGTCGGTGGAGCCAACCGACTCCAGGTCCGCAGCGGGCTCGCTGGAGACATGGAGCTGACCGAGAAGGTTGGCGAGGTGGTCGGTGCCCGCATCGGAGGCGAGCTCGTCGGAGATGAGGGTTTCGTCGAGGAGATCGGCGAGGCTGCTCGCTGCGCAGATGCTGGTGACGCCTTGCATCGCGTCGTGGCAAGCGCCATCGGGCGTGCCGGGCTGGCTACGCTCGTTGGGGAGGAAGAGGGTTCCCGTCCAGAACAGGTCTCCGGACGACGGTGCACCTGGCCCCACGGTGGGCGCCAAATGTCGGGTGGTAGGTGCGACATATGCCAACGGGTGGCTTATCATTGTGGGAGCCAGTAAGACATCGCCGGTGCCTGGAAGCGGGATAAGGCGAAGACATGCACGCCGGCGGATCTTACCCAGCTTCGGGGCTCTCCGTGGAGATAACACCCCTACTGCTGCTCTGCGGGGTCTCCGCATGATCACTAGATGAACAAGTAGCTACACAATGCTCCTTGAGCTGTTTTGTGGGAGGAGGAAGAAGTGCACGGCTAGCCTGCTTCTTCTCCTTGTGTGGTGTCTAGGACTAGCTGGGGGTCCAACCCTTTGCATGGGTGCCCCGGGGGGTTTATATAGGCCTACCCCCGGGGGTACAATGGTAATCCGACTGGGCGCGGGGCCCAGCCGTCTGAGCCCGCGCTCGCCGGCTTCTGCGCCGACTGCTGGGGCCCGCCAGCTGGTGGGTCCCGCCGGCTACCAACTCCTTGGCAATAGGCAGGCCCCACTGCCAAGGGTCTTGTCGATGGCTGGTTGCTATTGCCTCATCTTGATGACGAGGGCTTCGTCGAGGTAAGCGTGGCTACAGTGCCGCCGTCCGGCGGGCGATTACCGTAGCCTTATCGCGTCTTGTCTCCTTAATGGGGCGTCTTCTTCGAGGGGGGAAGCGAGCCGGCTGCGGGGAGCCGGCCCCGTCTCGGGCCGACTGGGGAAGGCCAGGCTGCCTTCGGGTGTCTCTCTGCCCGAAGGGGCCCACCGCCCGCGGGCCGTACTGGTAGCCCGTTGTGGATGACATCAGGGTCAACATGGCAACAGTGCCGCGCCGGACGGGTCATGGCCACTCCGTACGGCGCACTGTGCCAGGCGTGCTCCGGGATTCGGGGGTGGCAGGCTTTACTGTAGCCACGCCCCGTCTCATCGCCGCTAGGTGGATGCAAACTTTGAGGGTACGGTCTCGACCGCTTTATGGGAGCCGGCCTCCTGAAGTCGGCCTCCTCATGGCCGGCTTCTTGGAGTCGGCATCTTGGAGCCGGCTTCTTCGAGTCGGCCTCCCATGGTTTTCTTCATGAGGGGAAAAGTCGGGCCGCCTTCTTCAAGCCGGCCTGGGTGGCAGCCAGCAAGGGGGAGGCGGCTCCATGTCTTGGATTCTTGGGAGCCGGACGGGCTCGTGATTTTTTCAGAAGGGCCAGGGGAAGCCGGCTAGGCTACCCATGGCTATTTACTCCGACAATGATGATGTTGCAATACCGTATGTCAAGGTACTCCAGATGAGGGCATCCATCAATGATGGTTGTCAATCCTTGGTTGTCGAGGCCACCGTGGAAAAGCTTCAGGGAGCGTAACTCATGCATCTTCGCAATTGCCAAGGCTTCACTGTTATCAGTAGGGTATTCAAGCCAGATATATTGCGAATATCCTCTATCTTTGACATGTTTTAAGTGCTTCAGTTGTGGACAAGCCATGGCAACAAGGTCAAAGACCCCGGTGTCATGTGTCTCACATTCCCAAAGCTCGAGCTCCTCCAACAAAGGGAATTTCATTATTGCCTTTGCAAATGTTTCACTACTTACATCACAATGCTTGATAAGATGAAGACTCTTCAATAAGGGTGCCCTGCAAGGATAACACATGATCTTAGTGGCTCATAACATGTATTTTCCACCTGTTCAAAAAATCTCTCATTTTGGTTATTCACAAAAGAGAGAAGAGAAACATTCAGACGGGAAAAGATAACACTTTATCACCGCTACAAAATTTCATTTGTGTAATGTTCATTCTTAGGAAGTACAACAAGCCTTGATACACACCCTTTTTGAGTATGCGAGATAGTTTTATGTTGTAATTGTTGTTGAAGTTAGATGGGCTTTAGGCCCATATACCAAATATTTCCAGAATAAATCTTGGAGCTCCATGTGGGGTTTCATGTTTGTCTAAAAAAATGTGGGGTTTCATGTCATGCCGGAAAGTTTAGTACCACCACAGAAGTGAAGGAGAGTTGAGATTAACATATGAGGAACCCCATATCCTATTGGAGCATGAAAAGAGAAGTGTTACATGTACGCTCATCCTCTGGCGCCCACTTCGCTCTCGCCAAATGTATGTTGTTTGTGTATTTTATTTTTACCGGTTGAAAGTGGATAATTAACATACACATTATGGACAACTGTATCTGAACCTCTCAGATCGTGGGTTGTTACCGACTCCGTTGTGGGCCTAGCCCCTCATCTCCCTACTCGACTGTCTACATATTGAAGGCGTTGGCAACCCTAACCGTTACCTAACCAGATCACATATGTTCTACCTCCTCGCACACCAAATCATCGTCGTTCCTTTTGCTCTTGCTTGCTTTTGATGACTCCATCCCGACGACCGTGTGCACAGTTGTTTGGGAAAGAAGCCTCCGAAGCCCTATCCTTTGTAATCCTGCACCGGAAAAACAAGGTTTTTCGGGAAGAGTCTCGGCACGGTTGCTTGCTACTGTTCATCTTTGTCCACTAATTGGATTACGTCCTCGACCTTCCCAACATCGCCAGGGATGGCATGAGCGATGCGACGAAGAAGGGTGCCAATGCCAACGTTGCGGCTGCTGTTGCGGACCCTACTTTTCCGATTGAAGGGTATAATATGTTATCCATTTTTTATTGATTCATGTGTTAGCCGCACTTGATGTTATTATAGATTTACGTAAAATGTACTTACTACACGCTCACATGTTTATAGCTCTCAATATGAGATTGATTTCATTGGTGTTGTCATCGTGATTTATTTATGAATTAAATTAATCCAAAAATTGCTAATTTATCCAAAGTTCTTTCTCATAATTCACTACTGTAATGTGCGATAAGATTAGCGGCATTCAGTCTTTTTTGTACGTAGTTTCTTATTTTAGGGAAAGCTGAGTCCAATCTGTATACCAACTAAAAATTGTTCCAACCCACATTTAATTACTTTGTTCAGCAGTTATGCCCCTATTTTTTCCCATATAGTCATGCCCCTACTTTCTGCAAATTCTTCTAGCTCGCTATGACACATGATTTAAAACCATAAAATCTAGTTGTGCCTGTAAGAAAATTATATAGACATTAGGAGAATTATGTATCAGATTCCTAGAGTGCAGGTGCGAGGTTGGAGATGACGAACAGGAATATTACCGGTCAGCCAGGAAGAGGAGGAGTTCGTTGTCGACGTCGTGCTGGCCGAAGAACTCTCGGCACTGCCCGGCGCTGAACCAAATGGAGAGCTGCGCCATATTTTTGAGGCTGACCGTCTCCCGGAAGCACAGGGAGCGGCCGCGCATGTCGATCCGGCGCCACAGCTCGGGCTCGCACACGGCGTCGTGCCAGGAGCGGCACACCCTGGCCGGGCCGCCGAACATGAGCTCGACGTCGTCCAGCTTGTGGAGGACGTAGAGCATCACGTCCAGGGGCAGCGCTGCCCAGTTCCTCCTCTTGGATCGTCGCCTTCGTCGGCCGCTCAGCCTCCGGCTCCCGCACCCGGGAGCCGCCGTCGGCGGCGGCGGAGGCGGTAGCAATGGCATCGCGATGTGGATTGGCGTTAACCTCCCAAAGACTTGGTTTTATGGATCGAGATCGCAACGGTAGTACGTAGCCAAGTCTGTGCGCTTCTCACGGGATCTATTTCTTTTCTTTCCTTTTTTAATTCAATTATTTATAAGTATTAAAGTCCTCCTTTTATGTTAATATAAGTATTAAAGTCCTTTCTGAAATTAAAACTGGTGTCCTTCTAAAGAAGATGTCCGTGCATTTGCTATGGACCAAAAATTACATTTAGCTTTTTTCCTTGGAAAAAATACATTTAGCTTTTTTAGAAACAAAAAATACATTTAGCTGTCATCTTATATTTGTTTCGAGGAAGCTTTAGATCTATTCATCAAGCCATAGAGGTACAAAAAACACATAAAAAGAATACATGCTTGGGAAGAGGATACTCGTGCATAGTGTAAAGAGCCTGCAGCAGGCAGTGACAGTGATGGGAGCACGATCCGCCACCGGATTCCTCATCACGCCAAGGCGGCGGCTGCTCAAACCGATAGGTGCTGAGCAGCCATGCCGTCGAGCATTGTCCCCGCTCCTCCTTGTCCATCAGACGCCCCATCGCGGTGTGGCCTGAGGTGGTGGACGGCGAGTAGGGTTTGGGTGGGTGGCCGAGAATGGGGAGTGACAACCTATTTGGTAACCTTTCGGAAGGAAAAGGGGATCTTGTACGAGGGAGTTCATCGAGGGATTAGGCATGTGAAACATTTTTTTTACTCTCATTCCCTGGTATATGATGGGAATTAGTTTGGGATAAAGGTCTACCCACGAATTAACAGAGTCCCACATGGGAAGAAATTGATGGGAAACGACATCCTTAACTCCCATTCCCATTCCCCTTCTCACAAACTTCCATTCCCTCTAAACAATCAGTGGACTTTTATTCTCTTTACCCTTCAACTCTCATTCCCCATCTTTAATTCCCACGAAACAAACACATTGTGAGAGTTAGAGAGAGGAGCCCATGTTAGGAGGAGGGGGGTAGCGCACAATCTGGATTGTCCGCTACCCCCCCCCCCCCATTTGGGATTGGATTAGAGTATATCGTGAAGGAAATATGCCCTAGAGGCAATAATAAATATGTTATTTATATTTCCTTATATCATGATAAATGTTTATTATTCATGCTATAATTGTATTAACCGGAAACTTAATACATGTGTGAATACATAGACAAACAGAGTGTCCTTAGTATGCCTGTACTTGACTAGCTCGTTAATCAAAGATGGTTAAGTTTCCTAACCATAGACATGTGTTGTCATTTGATGAACGGGATCACATCATTAGAGAATGATGTGATGGACATGACCCATCTGTTAGCTTAGCATAAATGATCATTTAGTTTTATTGTTATTGCTTTCATCATGACTTATACATGTTCCTCTGACTATGAGATTATGCAACTCCCCAATACCGGAGGAACAACTTGTGTGCTAACGTCACAACGTATCTGAGTGATTATAAAGATGCTCTACAAGTGTCTTCGATGGTGTTTGTCGAGTTGGCATAGACCGAGATTATGATTTGTCACTCTATCTATCGGAGAGGTATCTCTGGGCCCTCTCGGTAATGCTCATCACTATAAGCCTTGCAAGCAATGTGACTAATGAGTTAGTTGCGGGATGATGCATTACAGAACGAGTAAAGAGACTTGCTGGTAACGAGATTGAACTAGGTATGATGATACCAACGATTGAATCTCGGGCAAGTAACATACCGATGAGAAAGGGAACAACGTATGTTGTTATGCGATTTGACCGATAAAGATCTCAGTAGAATATGTAGGAACCAATATGAGAATCCAGGTTCCGTTATTGGTTATTGACCGGATATGTGTCTCGGTCATGTCTACATAGTTCTCGAACCCGTAGGGTCCACACGCTTAACGTTCGATGACGATTTGTATTATGAGTTATGTGATTTGATGTACCGAAGTTTGTTCAGAGTCCCGGATGAGATCACGGACATGACTAGGAGTCTCGAAATGGTCGAGAGGTAAAGATTCATATATTGGAAGGCTATATTCGGAGACCGGAAGTGTTTCGGGTGATACTAGGTCACCGGAAGGGGTTCCGGGCAACCCCCGGCAAAGATATGGGCTTAATGGGCCAAGTCGGGGAACACACCAGCCCAAAGGGGTTGGTGCGCCCCCTATAGGGCCAGCCACGTGGGGAGAAAGGAAAAGGAAAGTATGAAGTAGGACTCCTTCTTCCTTCCCCTCCCCCCTCCTTCCTTTCCCCCTTGTCCAAATATGGTAAAGGGGGGCCGAATTTGACTAGGGGCCCAAGTAGGATTCCTCCTACTTGGGCGCACCCTAGTATACCTCCCTCCCTCTCCCTCCTTTATATACGTGGGGAGGGCACCCCTAGAACACACATCAATTGTTCCTAGCCGTGTGCGGCGCCCCCCTCCACAATTAACACCTCGGTCATATGGTCGTAGTGCTTAGGCGAAGCCCTATGCCGGTAACATCATCATCACCGTCACCACGCCGTCGTGCTGACGGAACTCACTCTCGACCTTAGTTGGATCAATAGTACGAGGGACGTCACCGAGCTGAACGTGTGCAGATCGCGGAGGTGCTGTGCGTTCGGTACTTGATCGGTTGGACCGCGAAGACGTTTGACTACATCAACCACGTTACTAAACGCCTCTGCTTTCGGTCTACGAGGGTACATGGACACACTATCCCCGCTCGTTGCTATGCTTCTCCTAGATAGATCTTGCATGATCGTAGGAATTTTTTTGAAATACTACGTTCCCCAACATATCGAGCAGTCCAAATAGTTCGCCCTGAAAAGGGGAGCCCGTAAATGGCCTTTTCAAACCGGACATGCGGGGGAGGAATAGGGGAGACTGTTGGCTTAGCCTTATTTGACGTGTTTTGTGGTTCTTGGTGATACGTCTCCAACGTATCTATAATTTTTGATTGTTCCATGTTATTATATTATCTATTTTGGATGTTTAATGGGCTTTAATATGCACTTTTATCTTATTTTTGGGACTAACCTATTAATCGAAGGCCCAGTGCAAATTGTTGTCTTTTGCCTATTTCAGTGTTTCGCAGAAAAGGAATATCAAATGGAACGAAACCTTCGCGAGGATCTTTCTTGGAACAAACGTCACCCGGGAGACTTGGAGTACAAGTCTGGAAGTCCGTGAAGCTTCCACGAGGCAGGGGGCACGCCCAGGGGGGTAGGCGCACCCCCCACCCTCGTGGGCCCCATGGAGCTCCACCGACCTACTTATTTCACCTATATATACTCTTATACCCTGGACACATCCAGGGGAGCCACGAAACCACTTTTCCACCGCCGCAACCTTCTGTACCCGTGAGATCCCATCTGGGGACCTTTTCTGGCGATCTGCCGGAGGGGGATTCGATCACGGAGGGCTTCTACATCAACACCATAGCCTCTCTGATGATGTGTGAGTAGTTTACCACAGACCTTCGGGTCCATAGTTATTAGCTAGATGGATTTTTCTCTCTCTTTGGTTCTCAATACAAAGTTCTCCTCGCTGTTCTTGGAGATCTATTCGATATAAAACTTTTTGCGGTGTGTTTGCGGAGATCCGATGAATTGTGGGTTTATGATCAAGATTATCTATAAACAATATTTGATTCTTCTCCGAATTCTTATATGCATGATTTGATATCTTTGCAAGTCTCTTTGAATTATCGGTTTAGTTTGGCCTACTAGATTGATCTTTCTTGCAATGGGAGAAGTGCTTAGCTTTGGGTTCAATCTTGCGGTGCTCGATCCCAATGACAGAAAGGGAACCGACACGTATTGTATTGTTGCTATCGAGGATAAAAAGATGGGGTTTATATCATATTGCTTGAGTTTATCCCTCTACATCAATTCATCTTGCCTAATGCGTTACTCTGTTCTTATGAACTTAATACTCTAGATGCATGCTGGATAGCGGTCGATGTGTGGAGTAATAGTAGTAGATGCAGAATCGTTTCGGTCTACTTGACATGGACGTGATGCCTATGTTCATGATTATGCCTAGATATTCTCATAACTATGCGATTTTCTATCAATTGCTCGGCAGTAATTTGTTCACCCACCGTAATTTATGCTATCTTGAGAGAAGCCACTAGTGAAACCTATGGCCCCCGGGTCTACTTTACATCATATAAGTTTCCGATCTATAATTCTAGTTTACTAATTATTTTGCAATCTTTACTTTTCAATCTATACAACAAAAATACCAAAAATATTTATCTTATTATCTTTATCAGATCTCACTTTTGCAAGTAGCCATGAAGGGATTGACAACCCTTTATCGCGTTGGTTGCAAGGTTCTTGATTGTTTGTGCAGGTACTAGGCAATTTGCATGTAGTCTCCTACTGGATTAATACATTGGTTCTCAAAAACTGAGGGAAATACTTACGCTACTTTGCTGCATCACCCTTTCCTCTTCAAGGAAAAACCAACGCATGCTCAAGAGGTAGCAATAAGGATTTCTGGTGTCGTTGCCGGGGAGATCTACGCTCAAGTCAAGACATACCAAGTACCCATCACAAACTCTTATCCCTTGCATTACATCATTTGCCATTTGCCTCTCGTTTTCCTCTCCCCCACTTCACCTTTGCCATTTTATCCGCCTCTTTCCCGTTTGCCTTTCTTTCGCCATGGATGAATCAAAAAGGGCTAGGGGCCTTCTCCTAGGTTTTACTTTGGACAGTCCCTCCGTCCTTTCTAAGCTCATTGTTGAGGAACGTTGCAGAAAACAAAAAAATTTCCTACGGTTTCACCAAGATCCATCTATGAGTTCATCTAGCAATGAGTGATCAGATTGCATCTACATACCTTTGTATATCACGCGCGGAAGCGTTCAAAGAACGGGGATGAGGAAGTCGTACTCGACGTGATCCAAATCACCGGAGATCCTAGCGCCGAACGAACGGCACCTCCGCGTTCAACACACGTACGGTCAGCGTGACGTCTCGTCCTTCTTGATCCAGCAAGGGGGAAGGAGAGGTTGATGAAGATCCAGCAGCACGACGGCGTGGTGGTGGATGCAGCAGTCACTGCAGCAGGGCTTCGCCGTTCTTCTGCGAGAGGGAGAAGTGTAGCAGAGGAGAGGGAGGCGCCAAGACTCAAGGGTGCGGCTGCCCCTCCCTCCCCCCTTTATATAGGCCCCCTAGAGGGTGCGCCGGCCCTAGGAGATGGGATCTCCTAGGGAGGGGCGGCGGCCAAGGGGTGGAGTGTCCCCCAAGCCAGGTGGGGCGCCCCCCCACCCTAGGGTTCCCAACCCTAGGCGCATGGGGTGGGCCAAGGGAAGCGCACCAGCCCAATATGGGCTGGTTCCCCTCCCCACTTTAGCCCATGGGGCCCTCCGGGATGGGTGGCCCCACCCGGTGGACCCCCGGGACCCTTCCGATGGTCCCGGTACAATACCGGTGACCCCCGAAACTCTCCCGATGGCCGAAACTGCACTTCCTATATATAATTCTTCACCTCCGGACCATTCCGGAACTCCTCGTGACGTCCGGGATCTCATCCGGGACTCCGAGGAACTTTCGGGTTACTGCATATTCATGTCTCTACAACCCTAGCGTCACTGAACCTTAAGTGTGTAGACCCTACGGGTTCGGGAGACATGTAGACATGACCGAGATGGCTCTCCGGTCAATAACCAACAGCGGGATCTAGATACCCATGTTGGCTCCCACATGCTCCTCGATGATCTCATCGGATGAACCACGATGTCGAGGATTCAAGCAACCCCGTATACAATTCCCTTTGTCAATCGGTATGTTACTTGCCCGAGATTCGATTGTCGGTATCCCAATACCTCATTCAATCTCGTTACCGGCAATTCACTTTACTCGTACCGTAATGCATGATCCCGTGACCAGACACTTGGTCACTTTGAGCTCATTGTGATGATGCATTACCGAGTGGGCCCAGAGATACCTCTCCGTCATACGGAGTGACAAATCCCAGTCTTGATCCGTGTCAACCCAACAGACACTTTCGGAGATACCCGTAGTATACCTTTATAGTCACCCAGTTACGTTGTGACGTTTGGTACACCCAAAGCATTTCTACGGTATCCGGGAGTTACACGATCTCATGGTCTAAGGAATAGATACTTGACATTTGGAAAAACTCTAGCAAACGAACTATACGATCTTGTGCTATGTTTAGGATTGGGTCTTGTCCATCACATCATTCTACTAATGATGTGATCTCGTTATCAATGACATCCAATGTCCATAGTCAGGAAACCATGACTATCTGTTGATCAACGAGCTAGTCAACTAGAGGCTTACTAGGGACATGTTGGTGTCTATGTATTCACACATGTATTATGATTTTCGGATAACACAATTATAGCATGAATAAAAGACAATTATCATGAACAAGGAAATATAATAATAATCCTTTTATTATTGCCTCTAGGGCATATTTCCAACAGTCTCCCACTTGCACTAGAGTCAATAATCTAGTTACATTGTGATGAATCGAACACCCATGGAATTCTGGTGTTGATCATGTTTTGCTCTAGGGAGAGGTTTAGTCAACGGATCTGCTACATTCAGGTCCGTATGTACTTTACAAATATCTATGTCTCCATCTTGAACATTTTCACGAATGGAGTTGAAGCGACACTTGATGTGCCTGGTCTTCTTGTGAAACCTGGGCTCCTTGGCAAGTGCAATAGCTCCAGTGTTGTCACAGAAGAGTTTGATCGGCCCCGACGCATTGGGTATGACTCCTAGGTCAGTGATGAACTCCTTCACCCAAATTGCTTCATGCGCTGCCTCCGAGGCTGCCATGTACTCCGCTTCACATGTAGATCCCGCCACGACGCTCTGCTTGCAACTGCACCAGCTTGTTGCCCCACCATTCAAAATATACACGTATCCGGTTTGTGACTTAGAGTCATCCAGATCTATGTCGAAGCTAGCGTCGACGTAACCCTTTACGACGAGCTCTTCGTCACCTCCATAAACGAGAAACATTTCCTTAGTCCTTTTCAGGTACTTCAAGATATTCTTGACCGCTGTCCAGTGTTCCTTGCCGGGATTACTTTGGTACCTACCTACCAAACTTACGGCAAGGTTTACATCAGGTCTGGTACACAGCATGGCATACATAATAGACCCTATGGCTGAGGCATAGGGGATGGCATTCATCTCTTCTATATCTTCTGCCGTGGTCGGACATTGAGCTGAGCTCAATTTCACACCTTGCATCATAGGCAAAAACCCCTTCTTAGACTGATCCATATTGAACTTCTTCAATATCTTATCAAGGTATGTGCTTTGTGAAAGACCTATGAGGCGTCTTGATCTATCTCTATAGATCTTGATGCCTAATATATAAGCAGCTTCTCCAAGGTCCTTCATTGAAAAACTCTTATTCAAGTAGGCCCTAATGTTGTCCAAAAGCTCTATATCATTTCCCATCAAAAGTATGTCATCTACATATAATATGAGAAATGCTACAGAGCTCCCACTCACTTTCTTGTAAACGCAGGCTTCTCCATAAGTCTGCATAAACCCAAACGCTTTGATCATCTCATCAAAGCGAATGTTCCAACTCCGAGATGCTTGCACCAGCCCATAAATCGAGCGTTGGAGCTTGCACACCTTGTCAGCATTCTTAGGATCGACAAAACCTTCCGGCTGCATCATATACAATTCTTCCTTAAGGAAACCATTAAGGAATGTCGTTTTGACGTCCATTTGCCATATCTCATAATCATAGAATGCGGCAATTGCTAACATGATTCGGACGGACTTCAGCTTCGCTACCGGTGAGAAAGTCTCATCGTAGTCAACCCCTTGAACTTGCCGATAACCCTTAGCGACAAGTCGAGCTTTATAGATGGTAACATTACCATCCGCGTCTGTCTTCTTCTTAAAGATCCATTTATTTTCTATGGCTCGCCGCTCAACGGGCAAGTCAGTCAAAGTCCATACTTCGTTTTCATACATGGATCCTATCTCGGATTTCATAGCTTCCAGCCATTTGTCGGAATCCGGGCCCGCCATCGCTTCTTCATATTTCGAAGGTTCACCGTTGTCTAACAACATGATTTCCAAGACAGGGTTGCCGTACCACTCTGGTGCGGAACGTGTCCTTGTGGACCTATGAAGTTCAGTAGCAACTTGATCTGAAGTTTCATGATCATCATCATTAACTTCCTCTCTAGTCGGTGCAGGCACCTCAGGAACATTTTCTTGAGTTGCGCCATTTTCTGGTTCAAGAGGTAATACTTCATCAAGTTCTACTTTCCTCCCACTTACTTCTTTCGAGAGAAACTCCTTCTCTAGAAAGGATCCATTCTTGGCAAAAAAGATCTTGCCTTCGGATCTGAGGTAGAAGGTATACCCAATAGTTTCTTTAGGGTATCCTATGAAGACGCATTTTTCCGACTTGGTTTCGAGCTTTTCAGGTTGAAGTTTCTTGACATAAGCATCGCATCCCCAAACTTTTAGAAACGACATCTTAGGTTTCTTCCCAAACCATAATTCATACGGTGTCGTCTCAAGGATTTTGACGGAGCCCTATTTAAAGTGAATGCAACAGTCTCTAAAGCATAGCCCCAAAAAGATAGTGGTAAATCGGTAAGAGACATCATAGATCGCACCATATCTAATAGAGTGCGATTACGACGTTCGGACACACCATTACGCTGAGGTGTTCCAGGCGGCGTGAGTTGTGAAACTATTCCACATTTTCTTAAGTGTGTGCCAAATTCGTGACTCAAGTATTCTCCTCCACGATCTGATCGCAGGAACTTGATTTTCCTGTCACGTTGATTCTCAACCTCACTTTGAAATTCCTTGAACCTTTCAAAGGTCTCAGACTTGTGTTTCATTAAGTAGACATACCCATATCTACTCAAGTCATCAGTGAGGGTGAGAACATAACGATAGCCACCGCGAGCCTCAACACTCATTGGACCGCACACATCAGTATGTATGATTTCCAATAAGTTGGTTGCTCGCTCCATTGTTCCTGAGAACGGAGTCTTGGTCATTTTACCCATGAGGCATGGTTCGCACGTGTCAAATGATTCGTAATCAAGAGACTCTAAAAGTCCATCTGCATGGAGCTTCTTCATGCGTTTGACACCTATGTGACCAAGGCGGCAGTGCCACAAGTATGTGGGACTATCATTATCAACCTTACATCTTTTGGTACTCACACTATGAATATGTGTAGCATTACGCTCGAGATTCATTAAGAATAAACCATTCACCATCGGAGCATGACCATAAAACATATCTCTCATATAAATAGAACAACCATTATTCTCGGATTTAAATGAGTAGCCATCTTGTATTAAACGAGATCCTGATACAATGTTCATGCTCAAACTTGGAACTAAATAACAATTATTGAGGTTCAAAACTAATCCCGTAGGTAAATGTAGAGGTAGCGTGCCGACGGCGATCACATCGACCTTGGAACCATTCCCGACGCGCATCGTCACCTCATCCTTCGCCAGTCTCCGCTTATTCCGCAGCTCCTGCTTTGAGTTACAAATGTGAGCAACCGCACCGGTATCAAATACCCAGGAGCTACTACGAGTTCTGGTAAGGTACACATCAATTACATGTATATCACATATACCTTTCGTGATGCCAGCCTTCTTGTCCGCTAAATATTTGGGGCAGTTCCGCTTCCAGTGACCACTTCCCTTGCAATAAAAACACTCAGTCTCGGGCTTGGGTCCATTCTTTGGCTTCTTCCCGGCAGCTTGCTTGCCGGGCGCGGCAACTCCCTTGCCGTCCTTCTTGAAGTTCTTCTTACCCTTGCCTTTCTTGAACTTAGTGGTTTTATTCACCATCAACACTTGATGTTCCTTTTTGACTTCTACCTCTGCTGATTTCAGCATTGCAAATACTTCAGGAATGGTCTTTTCCATCCCCTGCATATTGAAGTTCATCACAAAGCTCTTGTAGCTCGGTGGAAGCGACTGAAGAATTCTGTCAATGACCGTGTCATCCGGGAGATTAACTCCCAGCTGAGTCAAGCGGTTATGTAACCCAGACATAGTGAGTATGTGCTCACTGACAGAACTGTTTTCCTCCATCTTACAGTTGAAGAACTTGTCGGAGACTTCGTATCTCTCGACCCGGCACGAGCTTGAAAAACCATTTTCAGCTCTTCGAACATCTCATATGCTTCGTGTCTCTCAAAACGCTTTTGGAGCCCCGGCTCTAAGCTGTAAAGCATGCCGCACTGAACGAGGGAGTAATCATCGGTACGTGTCTGCCAAGCGTTCATAACGTCTTGTTCTGCAGGGAGAGCAGGTGCTTCACCTAGCGGTGCTTGTAGGACATAATCTTTCTTGGCAGCTATGAGGATGATCCTCAGGTTCCGGACCCAGTCTGTATAGTTGCTGCCATCGTCTTTCAGCTTGGTTTTCTCTAGGAACGCGTTGAAGTTGAGGACAACGTTGGCCATTTGATGTACAATACATGTTGTAAAGATTTTAGACTAAGTTCATGATAATTAAGTTCATCTAAATCAAATTATTCAATGAACTCCCACTTAGATAGACATCCCTCCTGTCATCTAAGTATAACATGATCCGAGTTAACTAGGCCGTGTCCGATCATCACGTGAGACGGACTAGCCAACATCGGTGAACATCTTCATGTTGATCGTATCTTCTATACGACTCATGCTCGACCTTTCGGTCTTCTGTGTTCCGAGGCCATGTCTGTACATGCTAGGCTCGTCAAGTCAACCTAAGTCTTTGCATGTGTAAATCTGTCTTACACCCGTTGTATGTGAACGTTGGAATCTATCACACCCGATCATCACGTGGTGCTTCGAAACAACGAACTGTCGCAACGGTGCACAGTTAGGGGGAACACTTTCTTGAAATTATTATGAGGGATCATCTTATTTACTACCGTCGTTCTAAGTAAACAAGATGCAAAAACATGATAAACATCACATGCAATCAAATAATAATAGTGACATGATATGGCCAATATCACATAGCTCCTTTGATCTCCATCTTGGGGCTCCATGATCATCTTGTCACCGGCATGACACCATGATCTCCATCATCATGATCTCCATCATCGTGTCTCCATGAAGTTGCTCGCCAACTATTACTTCTACTGCTATGGCTAACACGTTTAGCAATAAAGTAAAGTAATTTACATGGCGTTTCTCAATGACACACAGGTCATACAAAAAATAAAGACAACTCCTATGGCTCCTGCCGGTTGTCATACTCATCGACATGCAAGTCGTGATTCCTATTACAATAGCATGAACATCTCATACATCACATATATATCATTCATCATTCATCACAACTTTGGCCATATCACATCACAAAACACTTGCTGCAAAAACAAGTTAGACGTCCTCTAATTGTTGTTGCAAGTTTTACGTGGCTGCAATAGGGTTCTAGCAAGAACGTTTTCTTACCTATGTGAAAGCCACAACGTGATTTGTCAACTTCTATTTACCCTTCATAAGGACCCTTTTCATCGAATCCTCTCCAACTAAAGTGGGAGAGACAGACACCCGCCAGCCACCTTATGCAACTAGTGCATGTCAGTCGGTGGAACCGGTCTCACGTAAGCGTACGTGTAAGGTTGGTCCGGGCCGCTTCATCCCACAATACCGCTGAAGCAAAATAAGACTAGTAGCGGCAAGAAAGTTGACAACATCTACGCCCACAACAAATTGTGTTCTACTCGTGCAAAGAGAACTACGCATAGACCTAGCTCTGATCCACTGTTGGGGAACGTTGCAGAAAACAAAAAAAATTCCTATGGTTTCACCAAGATCCATCTATGAGTTTGTTGGGTTTCGTAGTAATTTCAAAAAAATTTCCTACGCGCACACAGGATCATGTGATGCATAGCAACGAGAGGAGAGTGTTGTCTACGTACCCAACGCAGACCGACTGCGGAAGCAATGACACGAAATAGAGGAAGTAGTCGTACGTCTTCACGATCCAACCGATCAAGCACCGAAACTACGGCACCTCCGAGTTCGAGCACACGTTCAGCTCGATGACGATCCCCGGACTCCGATCCAGCAAAGTGTCGGGGAAGAGTTTCGTCAGCACGACGGCGTGGTGACGATCTTGATGAACTACAGCAGCAGGGCTTCGCCTAAACTCCGCTACAGTATTATCGAGGAATATGGTGGCAGGGGGCACCGCACACGACTAAGGAATCGATCACGTGGATCAACTTGTGTCAACTTGTGTGTTTAGAGGTGCCCCTGCCTCCGTATATAAAGGAGGAGAGGAGGGGAGGCTGGCCGGCCAAAGAGGGAGGCGCAGGAGAGTCCTACTCCCTCTGGGAGTAGGATTCCTCCCCCCAATCCTAGTCCAACTAGGATTCCTCGGAGGGGAAGGGAGAGAGGGGGGCCGGCCACCTTCTCCTAGTCCTAATAGGACTAGGGGAGGGGAAAGAGGCGCAGCCACCTTGGGCTGCCCCTTTCTCCTTTCCACTAAGGCCCATGATGGCCCATATGGCTCCCGGGGGGTTCCGGTAACCTCCCGGTAACCCGGTAAAATCCCGATTTCACCCGGAACACTTCCGATGTCCAAACATAGGCTTCCAATATATCAATCTTTACGTCTCGACCATTTTGAGACTCCTCATCATGTCCGTGATCATATCCGGGACTCCGAACAACCTTCGGTACATCAAAATGCATAAACTCATAATATAACTGTCATCGTAACCTTAAGCGTGCGGACCCTACGGGTTCGAGAACAATGTAGACATGACCGAGACATGTCTCTGGTCAATAACCAATAGCGGGACCTGGATGCCCATATTGGCTCCTACATATTCTACGAAGATCTTTATCGGTTAGACCGCATAACAACATACGTTGTTCCCTTTGTCATCGGTATGTTACTTGCCCGAGATTCGATCGTCGGTATCCAATACCTAGTTCAATCTCGTTAACGGCAAGTCTCTTTACTCGTTCCGTAATACATCATCTCACAACTAACATATTAGTTGTAATGCTTGCAAGGCTTATGTGATGTGTATTACCGAGAGGGCCCAGAGATACCTCTCCGACAATCGGAGTGACAAATCCTAATCTCGAAATACGCCAACCCAACATCGACCATTGGAGACACCTGTAGTACTCCTTTATAATCACCCATTTACGTTGTGACGTTTGGTAGTACCCAAAGTGTTCCTCCGGTAAACGGGAGTTGCATAATCTCATAGACGTAGGAACATGTATAAGTCATGAAGAAAGCAATAGCAACATACTAAACGATCAGGTGCTAAGCTAATGGAATGGGTCATGTCAATCAGATCATTCTACTAATGATGTGACCTCGTTAATCAAATAACAACTCATTGTTCATGGTTAGGAAACATAACCATCTTTGATTAACGAGCTAGTCAAGTAGAGGCATACTAGTGACACTCTGTTTGTCTATGTATTCACACATGTATTATGTTTCCGGAAAATACAATTCTAGCATGAATAATAAACATTTATCATGATTATAAGGAAATAAATAATAACTTTATTATTGCCTCTAGGGCATATTTCCTTCAGTCTCCCACTTGCACTAGAGTCAATAATCTAGATTACACTGTAATGAATCTAACACCCATGGAGCTTTGGTGCTGATCATGTTTTGCTCGTGGAAGAATCTTAGTCAACGGGTCTGCAATATTCAGATCCGTATGTATCTTGCAAATCTCTATGTCTCCCACCTGGACTAGATCCCGGATGGAGTTGAAGCGTCTCTTGATGTGTTTGGTCCTTTTGTGAAATCTGGATTCCTTTGCCAAGGCAATTGCACCAGTATTGTCACAAAAGATTTTCATTGGACCCGATGCACTAGGTATGACACCTAGATCGGATATGAACTCCTTCATCCAGACTCCTTCATTTGCTGCTTCCGAAGCAGCTATGTATTCCGCTTCACATGTAGATCCCGCTACGACGCTTTGTTTAGAACTGCACCAACTGACAGCTCCACCGTTTAATGTAAACACGTATCCGGTTTGCGATTTAGAATCGTCCGGATCAGTGTCAAAGCTTGCATCAACGTAACCTTTTATGATGAGCTCTTTGTCACTTCCATATACGAGAAACATATCCTTAGTCCTTTTCAGGTATTTCAGGATGTTCTTGACCGTTGTCCAGTGATCCATTCCTGGATTACTTTGGTACCTCCCTGCTAAACTTATAGCAAGGCACACATCAGGTCTGGTACACAGCATTGCATACATGATAGAGCCTATGGCTGATGCATAGGGAACATCTTTCATATTCTCTCTATCTTCTGCAGTGGTCGGGCATTGAGTCTTACTCAATTTCACACCTTGTAACACAGGCAAGACCCCTTTCTTTGCTTGATCCATTTTGAATTTCTTCAAAATTTTGTCAAGGTATGTGCTTTGTGAAAGTCCAATTAAGCGTCTTGATCTGTCTCTATAGATCTTAATGCCTAATATGTAAGCAGCTTCACCGAGGTCTTTCATTGAAAAACTTTTATTCAAGTATCCCTTTATGCTATCCAGAAATTCTATATCATTTCCAATCAGTAATATGTCATCCACATATAATATCAGAAATGCTACAGAGCTCCCACTCACTTTCTTGTAAATACAGGCTTCTCCAAAAGTCTGTATAAAACCAAATGCTTTGATCACACTATCAAAACGTTTATTCCAACTCCGAGAGGCTTGCACCAGTCCATAAATGGATCGCTGGAGTTTGCACACTTTGTTAGCTCCCTTTGGATCGACAAAACCTTCTGGTTGTATCATATACAACTCTTCTTCCAGGAATCCATTCAGGAATGCAGTTTTGACATCCATTTGCCAAATTTCATAATCATAAAATGCGGCAATTGCTAACATGATTCGGACGGACTTAAGCATCGCTACGGGTGAGAAGGTCTCATCGTAGTCAATTCCTTGAACTTGCCGAAAACCTTTTGCGACAAGTCGAGCTTTGTAGACAGTAACATTACCATCAGCGTCAGTCTTCTTCTTAAAGATCCATTTATTCTCAATCGCTTGCCGATCATCGGGCAAGTCAACCAAAGTCCATACTTTGTTCTCATACATGGATCCCATCTCAGATTTCATGGCTTCTAGCCACTTTGCGGAATCTGGGCTCACCATCGCTTCTTCATAGTTCGTAGGTTCATCATGATCTAGTAGCATGACCTCCAGAACAGGATTACCGTACCACTCTGGTGCGGATCTTACTCTGGTTGATCTACGAGGTTCAATAGTATCTTGATCTGAAGTTTCATGATCATTATCATTGGCTTCCTCACTAACTGGTGTAGGTGTCACTGAAACAGTTTTCTGTGATGAACTACTTTCCAGTAAGGGAGCAGGTACAGTTACCTCGTCAAGTTCTACTTTCCTCCCACTCACTTCTTTCGAGAGAAACTCCTTCTCTAGAAATGATCCATTCTTAGCAACAAATGTTTTGCCTTCGGATCTGTGATAGAAGGTGTACCCAACAGTTTCCTTTGGGTATCCTATGAATACACATTTCTCCGATTTGGGTTCGAGCTTATCAGGTTGAAGCTTTTTCACATAAGCATCGCAGCCCCAAACTTTAAGAAACGACAACTTTGGTTTCTTGCCAAACCATAGTTCATAAGGCGTCGTCTCAACGGATTTTGATGGTGCCCTATTTAACGTGAATGCGGCCGTCTCTAAAGCATAACCCCAAAATGATAGCGGTAAATCTGTAAGAGACATCATAGATCGCACCATATCTAGTAAAGTACGATTACGACGTTCGGACACACCATTGCGCTGTGGTGTTCCGGGTGGCGTGAGTTGTGAAACTATTCCACAGTTTTTCAAATGTACACCAAACTCGTAACTCAAATATTCTCCTCCACGATCAGATCGTAGAAACTTTATTTTCTTGTTACGATGATTTTCAACTTCACTCTGAAATTCTTTGAACTTTTCAAATGTTTCAGACTTATGCTTCATCTGTGAAGGTGAGAAAATAACGATATCCGCCACGAGCCTCAATATTCATCGGACCACATACATCGGTATGTATGATTTCCAACAAATTTGTTGCTCTCTCCATAGTACCGGAGAACGGTGTTTTAGTCATCTTGCCCATGAGGCACGGTTCGCAAGTACCAAGTGATTCATAATCAAGTGGTTCCAAAAGTCCATTAGTATGGAGTTTCTTCATGCGTTTTACACCGATATGACCTAAACGACAGTGCCACAAATAAGTTGCACTTTCATTATCAACTCTGCATCTTTTGGTTTCAACATTATGAATATGTGTATTACTACTATCGAGATTTAGTAAGAATAGACCACTCTTCAAGGGTGCATGACCATAAAAGATATTACTCATATAAATAGAACAACCATTATTCTCTGATTTAAATGAATAACCGTCTCGCATTAAACAAGATCCAGATATAATGTTCATGCTCAACGCTGGCACCAAATAACAATTATTTAGGTCTAATATTAATCCCGAAGGTAGATGTAGAGGTAGTGTGCCGACCGCGATCACATCGACTTTGGAACCGTTTCCCACGCGCATCGTCACCTCGTCCTTTGCCAGTGCCCGCTTATTCTGTAGTCCCTGTTTCGAGTTGCAAATATTAGCAACAGAACCAGTATCAAATACCCAGGTGCTACTGCGAGCATTGGTAAGGTACACATCAATAACATGTATATCACATATACCTTTGTTCACCTTGCCATCCTTCTTATCCGCCAAATACTTGGGGCAGTTCCGCTTCCAGTGACCAGTCTGCTTGCAGTAGAAGCACTCAGTTTCAGGCTTAGGTCTAGACTTGGGTTTCTTCTCTTGAGCAGCAACTTGCTTGCCGTTCTTTTTGAAGTTCCCCTTTTTCTTCCCTTTGCCCTTTTTCTTGAAACTAGTGGTCTTGTTAACCATCAACACTTGATGCTCCTTCTTGATTTCTACCTCCGCAGCTTTTAGCATTGCGAAGAGCTCGGGAATAGTCTTGTTCATCCCTTGCATATTATAGTTCATCACGAAGCTCTTGTAGCTTGGTGGCAGTGATTGGAGAATTCTGTCAATGACGCAATTATCTGGAAGATTAACTCCCAATTGAATCAAGTGATTATTATACCCAGACATTTTGAGTATATGCTCACTGACAGAACTGTTCTCTTCCATCTTGCAGCTATAGAACTTATTGGAGACTTCATATCTCTCAATCCGGGCATTTGCTTGAAATATTAACTTCAACTCCTGGAACATCTCATATGCTCCATGACGTTCAAAACGTCGTTGAAGTCCCGATTCTAAGCCGTAAAGCATGGCACACTGAACTATCGAGTAGTCATCAGCTTTGCTCTGCCAGACGTTCATAACATCTGGCGTTGCTCCAGCAGCAGGCCTGGCACCCAGCGGTGCTTCCAGGACGTAATTCTTCTGTGCAGCAATGAGGATAATCCTCAAGTTACGGACCCAGTCCGTGTAATTGCTACCATCATCTTTCAAATTTGCTTTCTCAAGGAACGCATTAAAATTTAACGGAACAACAGCACGAGCCATCTATCTACAATCAACATAAACAAGCAAGATACTATCAGGGACTAAGTTCATGATAAATTTTAAGTTCAATTAATCATATTATTAAAGAACTCCCACTTAGATAGACATCCCTCTAATCCTCTAAGTGATCACGTGATCCAAATCAACTAAACCATGTCCGATCATCACGTGAGATGGAGTAGTTTCATCGGTGAACATCATTATGTTGATCATATCTACTATATGATTCACGCTCGACCTTTCGGTCTCCGTGTTCCGAGGCCATATCTGCATATGCTAGGCTCGTCAAGTTTAACCTGAGTATTCTGCGTGCGCAACTGTTTTGCACCCGTTGTATTTGAACGTAGAGCCTATCACACCCGATCATCACGTGGTGTCTCAGCACGAAGAACTTTTGCAACGGTGCATACTCAGGGAGAACACTTCTTGATAATTTAGTGAGAGATCATCTTATAATGCTACCGTCAATCAAAGCAAGATAAGATGCATAAAAAGATAAACATCACATGCAATCAATATAAGTGATATGATATGGCCATCATTATCTTGTGCTTGTGATCTCCATCTCCGAAGCAACGGAATGATCACCATCGTCACCGGCGCGACACCTTGATCTCCATCGTAGCATCGTTGTCGTCTCGCCAATCTTATGCTTCCACGACTATCACTACCGTTTAGTAATAAAGTAAAGCATTACATCGCGATTGCATTGCATACAATAAAGCGACAACCATATGGCTCCTGCCAGTTGCCGATAACTTGGTTACAAAACATGATCATCTCATACAATAAAATTCAGCATCATGCCTTGACCATATCACATCACAACATGCCCTGCAAAAACAAGTTAGACGTCCTCTACTTTGTTGTTGCATGTTTTACGTGGCTGCTACGGGCTTAAATAAGAACCAATCTCACCTACGCATCAAAACCACAACGATAGTTTGTCAAATAGACTCCGTTTTAACCTTCGCAAGGACCGGGCGTAGCCATACTTGGTTCAACTAAAGTTGGAGAGGCAGTCGCCCGCAAGCCATCTCTGTGCAAAGCACGTCGAGGGAACCGGTCTCGCGTAAGCGTACGCGTAAGGTTGGTCCGGGTCGTCTCGTCCAACAATACCGCTGAACCAAAATATGACATGCTGGTAGGCAGTATGACTTGTATCGTCCACAACTCACTTGTGTTCTACTCGTGCATATAACATCAACATCATTAACCTAGGCTCGGATGCCACTGTTGGGTTTCGTAGTAATTTCAAAAAAATTTCCTACGCGCACACAGGATCATGTGATGCATAGCAACGAGAGGAGAGTGTTGTCTACGTACCCAACGCAGACCGACTGCGGAAGCAATGACACGAAATAGAGGAAGTAGTCGTACGTCTTCACGATCCAACCGATCAAGCACCGAAACTACGGCACCTCCGAGTTCGAGCACACGTTCAGCTCGATGACGATCCCCGGACTCCGATCCAGCAAAGTGTCGGGGAAGAGTTTCGTCAGCACGACGGCGTGGTGACGATCTTGATGAACTACAGCAGCAGGGCTTCGCCTAAACTCCGCTACAGTATTATCGAGGAATATGGTGGCAGGGGGCACCGCACACGGCTAAGGAATCGATCACGTGGATCAACTTGTGTAAACTTGTGTGTTTAGAGGTGCCCCTGCCTCCGTATATAAAGGAGGAGAGGAGGGGAGGCTGGCCGGCCAAAGAGGGAGGCGCAGGAGAGTCCTACTCCCTCTGGGAGTAGGATTCCTCCCCCCAATCCTAGTCCAACTAGGATTCCTCGGAGGGGAAGGGAGAGAGGGGGGCCGGCCACCTTCTCCTAGTCCTAATAGGACTAGGGGAGGGGAAAGAGGCGCAGCCACCTTGGGCTGCCCCTTTCTCCTTTCCACTAAGGCCCATGATGGCCCATATGGCTCCCGGGGGGGTCCGGTAACCTCCCGGTAACCCGGTAAAATCCCGATTTCACCCGGAACACTTCCGATGTCCAAACATAGGCTTCCAATATATCAATCTTTACGTCTCGACCATTTCGAGACTCCTCGTCATGTCCGTGATCACATCCGGGACTCCGAACAACCTTCGGTACATCAAAATGCATAAACTCATAATATAACTGTCATCGTAACCTTAAGCGTGCGGACCCTACGGGTTCGAGAACAATGTAGACATGACCGAGACATGTCTCTGGTCAATAACCAATAGCGGGACCTGGATGCCCATATTGGCTCCTACATATTCTACGAAGATCTTTATCGGTCAGACCGCATAACAACATACGTTGTTCCCTTTGTCATCGGTATGTTACTTGCCCGAGATTCGATCGTCGGTATCCAATACCTAGTTCAATCTCGTTAACGGCAAGTCTCTTTACTCGTTCCGTAATACATCATCTCACAACTAACATATTAGTTGTAATGCTTGCAAGGCTTATGTGATGTGTATTACCGAGAGGGCCCAGAGATACCTCTCCGACAATCGGAGTGACAAATCCTAATCTCGAAATACGCCAACCCAACATCGACCATTGGAGACACCTGTAGCACTCCTTTATAATCACCCATTTACGTTGTGACGTTTGGTAGTACCCAAAGTGTTCCTCCGGTAAACGGGAGTTGCATAATCTCATAGTCGTAGGAACATGTATAAGTCATGAAGAAAGCAATAGCAACATACTAAACGATCAGGTGCTAAGCTAATGGAATGGGTCATGTCAATCAGATCATTCTACTAATGATGTGACCTCGTTAATCAAATAACAACTCATTGTTCATGGTTAGGAAACATAACCATCTTTGATTAACGAGCTAGTCAAGTAGAGGCATACTAGTGACACTCTGTTTGTCTATGTATTCACACATGTATTATGTTTCCGGAAAATACAATTCTAGCATGAATAATAAACATTTATCATGATTATAAGGAAATAAATAATAACTTTATTATTGCCTCTAGGGCATATTTCCTTCAGAGTTCATCTAGCAATGAGTGATCGGATTGCATCTACATACCTTTGTAGATCACGCGCGGAAGCGTTCAAAGAACGGGGATGAGGAAGTCGTACTCGACGTGATCCAAATCACCGGAGATCCTAGCGCCAAACGGACGGCACCTCCGTGTTCAACACACGTACGGTCAGCGTGACGTCTCCTCCTTCTTGATCCAGCAAGGGGGAAGGAGAGGTTTATGAAGATCCAGCAGCACGACGGCATGGTGGTGGATGCAGCAGTCACCGCAGTAGGGCTTCGCCGTTCTTCTGCGAGAGGGAGAGGTGTGGCAGGGGAGAGGGAGGCGCCAAGAATCAAGGGTGCGGCTGCCCCTCCCTCCCCCCTTTATATAGGCCCCCTAGGGGGTGCGCCGGCCCTAGGAGATGGGATCTCCTAGGGGGGGGGGGCGGCCAAGGGGTGGAGTGTCCCCCAAGCCAGGTGGGGCGCCCCCCACCCTAGGGTTCCCAACCCTAGGCGCATGGGGTGGGCCAAGGGGGGCGCACCGGCCCACTATGGGCTGGTTCCCCTCCCCACTTTAGCCCATGGGGCCCTCCGGGATGGGTGGCCCCACTCGGTGGACCCCCGGGACTCTTCCGGTGGTCCCGGTACAATATCGGTGACCCCCGAAACTCTCTCGAGTGCCGAAACTGCACTTCCTATATATAATTCTTCACCTACGGACCATTCCTGAACTCCTTGTGACGTCCGGGATCTCATCCGGGACTCCGAACAACTTTCGGGTTACTGCATATTCATATCTCTACAACCCTAGCGTCACTGAACCTTAAGTGTGTAGACCCTACGGGTTCGGGAGACATGTAGACATGACCGAGACGGCTCTCCGGTCAATAACCAACAGCGTGATCTGGATACCCATGTTGGCTCCCACATGCTCCTCAATGATCTCATCGGATGAACCACGATGTCGAGGATTCAAGCAACCCCGTATACAATTCCCTTTGTCAATCGGTACGTTACTTGCCCGAGATTCGATCGTCGGTATCCCAATACCTCGTTCAATCTCATTACCGGCAAGTCACTTTACTCGTACCGTAATGCATGATCCCATGACCAGACACTTGGTCACTTTGAGCTCATTGTGATGATGCATTACCGAGTGGGCCCAGAGATACCTCTCTGTCATACGGAGTGACAAATCCCAGTCTTGATCCGTGTTAACCCAACAGACACTTTCGCAGATACCTGTAGTATACCTTTATAGTCACCCAATTATGTTGTGATGTTTGGTACACCCAAAGCATTCCTACGGTATCCGGGAGTTACACGATCTCATGGTCTAAGGAAAAGATACTTGACATTTGGAAAAACTCTAGCAAACGAACTATACGATCTTGTGCTATGTTTAGGATTGGGTCTTGTCCATCACATCATTCTCCTAATGATGTGATCTCGTTATCAATGACATCCAATGTCCATAGTCAGGAAACCATGACTATCTGTTGATCAACGAGCTAGTCAACTAGAGGCTTACTAGGGACATGTTGGTGTCTATGTATTCACACATGTATTACGATTTCCGGATAACACAATTATAGCATGAATAAAAGACAATTATCATGAACAAGGAAATATAATAATAATCATTTTATTATTGCCTCTAGGGCATATTTCCAACACTCATAAATAATGATGCTATGGAAAGACCTACCAGGGTTATCAATGAGAGTTTAGATAATTTTGATGAAGATGACCCCGGAATCTTTCATTATTTGCTTGATGAATCTTTGAAAGATGCTTGGGATAGACTGTTAAGGATCCGAGCCAGCTATGTACCCCAATATCAAATTGAGATATACTTGAAAAGCTTTTATGTTGGCTTGCCCCCTTCTTTCAAGCAAGTTTTAGATTCTATCTTTGAAGAAGGTTTTCTTGAGGGGGATGCCATCGATACCTATGAAAATATGAAAACTATATTTGGGCACCCCATGAATGAGAAGGTTGAATCCACCTCTCTTTTGTGCTTTTATCAAAATGAAATTATCAAAGAGATGAAGGCTAGCTTAGATGCAAATTTCCGTCGCGTGCTTAATCTTTTTTCCTCCATTAATGGCCACGTGCTTTCTCAAAATAGAAAGATAAATTCTATAGACAACAAATTTTCTCTTTTCTTTCCCAACACCAAAGATGGCAATACCTAGATCTATTCTTGCTTTTATGCCTAGCTAGGGGCGTTAAACGATAGCGTTTGTTGGGAGGCAACCCAATTTTATTTTTGTTCTTTACTTTTTGTTCCTGTTTAGTAATAAATAAATCATCTATCCTATGTTATGATTGTGTTTTTATGTTTTAATTAGTGTTCTGCCAAGTAAAGCCTTTAGGATTTTCTTGGGTGGTTGTTGTTTGATCTTGCTGAAATAATAGAAAGTATGCGCTCACGAGAATAATTTTCAGTTTTTACCAGAGAGCGATAAAATACCAATTCCAACTACAGTAGATCAATATATGAATTATTTAGGACGTCTTAATTTTCAGGATTTTTGGAGTTATAGAAGTATTCGAAACCTACAAATTACTACAAACAGTTCTGTTTTTGATAGATTCTGTTTTTCGTGTGTTGTTTGCTTATTTTGATGAATCTATGGCTAGTATTGGGGGGTATGAACCATAGAGAAGTTGGAATACAGTAGTTTTAACACCAATATAAATAAAGAATGAGTTCATTATAGTACCTTAAAGTGGTGGTTTGTTTTCTTATACTAACGGAGCTCATGAGATTTTCTGTCGAGTTTTGTGTTGTAAAGTTTTCAAGTTTTTGCGTAAAGATTTGATGGATTTTGGAATAAGGAGTGGCAAGAGCCTAAGCTTGGGGATGACCAAGGCACCCCAAGGTAAAATTGAAGGACAACCAAAAGCCTAAGCTTGAGGATGCCCCGGAAGGCATCCCCTCTTTCGTCTTCATCTATCGGTAACTTTACTTGAGGCTATATTTTTATTCACCACATGATATGTGTTTTGCTTGGAGCGTCTTGTATGATTTGAGTCTTTGCTTTTTAGTTTACCACAATCATCCCTATTGTATACACCGTTTGGTGAGACACATATGAATCAGAATTTGTTAGAATACTCTATGTGCTTCACTTATATCTTTTGAGCTAGATAATTTTGCTCTAGTGCTTCACTTATACTTCCTCCGTCCCATAATATAAGAACGTTTTTGACACTAGTGTAGTGTTAAAAACGTTCTTATATTTTGGAGCACGGTGGTGGTTTTATTTTATAGAAATTATTAATCTCTCATGCTTCACTTATATTATCTTGAGATTCTTTTAGAACAGCATGGTAATTTGCTTTGGCTATAAAATTAGTCTTAATATGATAGGCATCCAAGATGGGTATGATAAAAACTTTCATAAAATTAGTCTTAAATCATATGAGAAGTTTGATACTTGATAGTTGTTTTGAGATATAAAGATGGTAATATTAGAGTCGTGCTAGTTGAGTAATTCTGGAATTGAGAAATACTTGTGTTGAAGTTGGCAAGTCCCGTAGCATGCACGTATGATAAACGTTGTGTGACAAATTTGAAGCATGAGGTGTTCTTTGATTGCTTTCCTTATGAGTGGCGGTCGGGGATGAGTGATGGTCTTTTCCTACCAATCTATCCCACTAGGAGCATGCGTGTAGTGCTTGGTTTTGATGACTTGTAGATTTTTGCAACAAGTATGTGAGTTCTTTATGACTAATGTTGAGTCCATGGATTATACGCACTCTCACCCGTCCATCATTGCTAGCCTCTTCGGTACCGTGTATTGCCCTTTCTCACCTCGAGAGTTGGTGAAAACTTCGCCGATGCATCCAAACCCCGTGATATGATACGCTCTATCTCACATAAGCCTCCTTATATCTTTCTCAAAACAGCCACCATATCTACCTATTATGGCATTTCCATAGCCATTCCGAGATATATTGCCATGCAACTTTCCATCGTTCCATTTATTATGACACGCTCCATCATTGTCATATTGCTTTGCATGATCATGAAGTTGACACCGTATTTGTGGAAAAGCCACCTTCATAATTCTTTCATACATGTCACTCTTGATTCATTGCACATCCCGGTACACCGTCGGAGGCATTCACATAGAGTCACATTTTGTGGTGATTTTTAGAGCAGTGTCCCATGTGAGGAAAGGATGATGGAGACTATGATTCCCCCACAAGTCGGGATGAGATTCCGGATGAAAAATTAAAAGAAATAAAAAAAATTAAAGAGGCCAAAGAAGCCCAAATATAAAAAAGTGGCCATAAAAAAGAGAAAAAAGGCCCCAAAAAATAAGAGAAAAAGAGAGAAGGGGAAATGTTACTATCCTTTTTCCACACTTGTGCTTCAAAGTAGCACCATGATCTTAGTGATAAAGAGTCTCTTATTTTGTCACTTTCATTTACTAGTGGGAATTTTTCATTATAGAACTTGGCTTGTATATTCCAATGATGGGCTTCCTCAAAATGTCCTATGTCTTAGTGAGCAAGCAAGTTGGATACACACCCACTTAGTTTCTTTTGTTGAGCTTTCATATATTTATAGCTCTAGTGCATCCATTGCATGGCAATCCCTACTCCTTGCATTGACATCAATTGATGGGCATATCCATAGCCCGTTGATTAGCCGCGTCAATGTGAGACTTTCTCCTTGTTTGTATTCTCACACAACCTCCATCATCATCATATTCTATTCCACCCATAGTGCTATGTCCATGGCTCGCGCCCATATATTGTGTGAAATTTGAAAGAGTTTGAAAAGGCTAAGTATGAAACAATTGCTTGGCTTGTCATCGGGGTTGTGAATGATGGGAGCATTTTGTGTGACAAAAATGAAGCATGGCCAAACTATATGATTTTGTAGGGATAAGCTTTCTTTCGCTATGTTATTTTGATAAGACATAATTGCTTGGTTAGCATGCTTGAAGTATTACTATTTTGATGTCAATATTAAACTTCTGTCTAGAATCTTTTGGATCTAAACATTCATGCCGCAATAAAGAGAATTACATTGAAAATTATGTTAGGTAGCATTCCACATCAAAAATTCTGTTTTTATCATTAACCTACTCGAGGACGAACAATAATTAAGCTTGGGGATACTTGATACGTCTCCAACGTATCTATAATTTTTTTATTGTTCCATGCTATTATATTATCTGTTTTGGATGTTTAATGGGCTTTAATATGCACTTTTATATTATTTTTGGGACTAACCTATTAACTGAAGGCCCAGTGCAAATTGTTGTTTTTTTGCCTATTTCAGTGTTTCGCAGAAAAGGAATATCAAACGGAATCCAAACGGAACGAAACCTTCGCGAGGATCTGATGCGTCCATTTTGCATCATGCTTTTATATTGATATTTATTGCATTATGGGCTGTTATTACACATTATGTCACAATACTTATGCCTATTCTCTCTTATTTTACAAGGTTTACATAAAGAGGGAGAATGCCGACAGCTGGAATTCTGGGATGGAAAAGTAGCAAATATTAGAGACCTATTTTGCACAACTCCAAAAGTCCTGAAACTCCACGGAAGTTATTTTTGGAAATAATAAAAAATACTGAGCGAAGAAAATAGCAGAGGGGACCCACACCCTGGCCATGAGGGTGGGGGGCGCGCCCCTGCCTCGTGGGCCCCCTGGTGGCCCTCCGATGCCCATCTTCTGCTATATGAGGTCTTTCGTCCGAGAAAAAATCATAAGCAAGCTTACGGGACGATACTCCGCCGCCACGAGGCAGAACCAATATAGGGCTCCGGCGGAGCTGTTCTGCCAGGGAAACTTCCCTCCGGGAGGGGGAAATCATCGCCATCATCATCACCAACGCTCCTCTCATCGGGAGGGGGCCAATCTCCATCAACATCTTCACCAGCACCATATCCTCTCAAACCCTAGTTTATCTCTTGTATCCAATCTTTGCCTCATAGCCTGGGATTGGTACCTAGGTTGCTAGTAGTGTTGATTACTCCTTGTAGTTGATGCTAGTTGGTTTACTTGGTGGAAGATCATATGTTCAGATCCATTATGCATATTAATACCCCTCTGATTATGAACATGAATATGCTTTGTGAGTAGTTACGTTTGTTCCTGAGGACATGGGAGAAGTCTTGCTATTAGTAGTCATGTGAATTTGGTATTCGTTCGATATTTTGATGAGATGTATGTTGTCTCTCCTCTAGTGGTGTCATGTGAACGTCGACTACAGGACACTTCACCATTGTTTGGGCCTAGAGGAAGGCATTGGGAAGTAATAAGTAGATGATGGGTTGCTAGAGTGACAGAATCTTAAGCCCTAGTTTATGCGTTTCTTCGTAAGGGGCTGATTTGGATCCATATGTTTCATGCTATGGTTAGGTTTACCTTAATACTTCTTTTGTAGTTGCGGACGCTTGCAATAGGAGTTAATCATAAGTGGGATGCTTGTCCAAGTAAGGACAGTACCCAAGCACCGGTCCACCCACATATCAAATTATCAAAGTACCGAATGTGAATCATATGGACGTGATGAAAATTAGCTTGACGATAATTCCCATGTGTCCTTCGGAGCGCTTTCCTTCATATAAGAGTTTGTCCAGGCTTGTCCTTTGCTACAAAAAGGATTGGGCCATCTTGCTGCACCTTATTTACTTTTATTACTTGCTACTCGTTACAAATTACCTTATCACAAAACTATTTGTTACCGATAATTTCAGTGCTTGTAGAGAATACCTTGCTGAAAACCGCTTATCATTTCCTTCTGCTCCTCGTTGGGTTCGACACTCTTACTTATAGAAAAGGCTACGATAGATCCCCTACCTTTGTGGGTCATCAAGAGTCTTTTCTGGTGCCGTTGCCGGGGAGTGAAGCGCCTTTGGTAGGTGGAATTTGGTAAGGAAAAATTTATATAGTGTGCTGAAATTTACTGTCACTTGTTACTATGGAAAGTAATCCTTTGAGGGGCTTGTTCGGGGTATCTTCACCCCGACCGGTAGAGCAAATAGTTGCTCCTCAACCTACTGAACCTACTGAAAATGTTTACTTCGAAATTCCTTCGGGTATGATAGAGGAACTGCTAGCTAATCCTTTTGCATGAGATGGAACATTACATCCCGACTTACACTTAATCTATGTGGATGAAGTTTGTGGATTATTTAAGCTTGCAGGTATGCCCGATGATGTTATCAAGAAGAAGGTCTTCTCTTTATCTTTGAAGGGAGATTCATTGACATGGTATAGGCTATGTGATGATATGGGATCATGGGACTACAAACGGTTGAAATTGGAATTCCATCAGAAGTTTTATCCTATGCATCTTGTTCATCGTGATCGTAATTATATATATAATTTTTGGCCTCGCGAAGGAGAAAGCATCGCTCAAGCTTGGGGGAGGCTTAAGTCAATGTTATATTCATGCCCCAATCATGAGCTCTCAAGAGAAATGATTATTCAAAACTTTTATGCTCGGCTTTCTGACAACAATCACTCCATGCTTGATACTTCTTGTATGGGTACCTTTATGATGAAGACTATTGAATTCAAATGGAATTTATTGGAGAGAATTAAATGCAGCTCTGAAGATTGGGATCTTGGCGAGGGTAAGGAGTCAGGTATAACACCTAAGTTTGTTTGTGTTAAATCTTTTATGGATACCGATGTTTTCCATAAATTTAGCACTAAATATGGACTTGACTCTGAGATGCTAGCTTCTTTCTGTGAATCCTTTGCTACTCATGTTGATCTCCCTAAGGAGAAGTGGTTTAAATATCATCCTCCCATAGAAGTAAAAGTAGTTGAACCTATTAAAGTTGAAGAAAAGACTATCACTTATAATGATCCTATTGTTCCTACTGCTTATGTTGAGAAACCACATTTCCCTGTTAGAATAAAGGATCATGCTAAAGCTTCAATTGTGGTTCATAAAAGTAATATTAGAACTTATGCACCCCCTGAGCAAGTTAAAGTTGAACCTAATATTGCTATTGTTAAAGATCTCTTGGCTGATAATATTGATGGGCATGTTATTTACTTTTGTGATGAGACTACTAGAATTGCTAAACCTGGTGCTAAAGATAAACATAGACCTGTGGTAGGCATGCCTGTTATTTCTGTTAAAATAGGAGATCATTGTTATCATGGCTTGTGTGATATGGGTGCTAGTGCTAGTGCAATACCTATTTCCTTATACAAAGAAATTATGCATGATATTGCACCAGCTGAGATAGAAGATATCGATGTTACCATTAAGCTTGCTAATAGAGATACTATTTCACCAATTGGGATTTTTAGATACGTTGAAATCTTGTGTGGTAAGGCTAAATATCCTGTTGATTTCCTTGTTCTTGGTTCCCCTCAAGATAGCTTTTGTCCCATTATATTTGGTAGACCCTTCTTGAATATTGTTAATGCTAAGATAGATTGCAAGAAGGATGTTGTTACTATTGGTTTGGATGTTATGTCTCATGAGTTTAATTTTTCTAAATTTCGTAGACAACCCCGTGATGAAGAACTGCCTAGTAAAGATGAAATTATTGGTCTTGCTTATATTGCTTTGCCTCCCAATGATCCTTTAGAACAATGTTCGCTAGACCAAGAGAATGATACGTTTATGAATGAAAGAAGGGAAATATATGAAGTATTCTTTTAACAAGGACCCATTCTGAAACACAATTTGCCTGTTGAAATCCTAGGGGATCCTCCTCCACCCAAGGGTGATCCCGTGCTTGAGCTTAAACCATTGCCTGATACTCTTAAATATGCTTATCTTGATGAAAAGAAGATATATCCTGTTATTATTAGTGCTAACCTTTAAGAGAAGGAGGAAGAAAAATTATTGAAAACTCTGAAGAAGCACCGTGCTGCTATTGGATATACTCTTGATGATCTTAAGGGCATTAGTCCCACTCTATGTCAACACAAAATAAATTTGGAGAAAGACGCCAAACCAGTTATTGATCACCAACGACGGCTAAATCCTAAGATGAAAGAAGTGGTAAGAAATGAAATATTAAAGCTCCTTGAAGCAGGTATAATTAATCCCGTTGCTGATAGTCAGTGGGTAAGCCCTGTCCATTGTGTCCCTAAGAAGGGAGGTATTACTGTCGTTCCTAATGATAAAGATGAATTGATTCCGCAAAGAATTATTACAGGCTATAGGATGGTAATTGATTTCCTCAAATTAAATAAAGCTACTAAAAAATCATTACCCTTTGCCTTTCATTGATCAAATGCTAGAAAGATTATCCAAACATACACATTTTTGCTTTCTAGATGGTTACTCTGGTTTCTCTCAAATACCTGTGACAGCTGATGATCAAGAAAAGACTACTTTTGCTTGCCCTTTCGGTACCTTTGCTTATAGATGTATGCCTTTTGGTTTATGTAATGCACCTGCTACCTTTCAAAGATGCATGATGGCTATATTCTCTGACTTTTGTGAAAAGATCCGTGGAGTTTTCATGGATGATTTCTCTGTTTATGGATCCTCTTTTGATGATTACTTGAGCAACCTTGATCGAGTTTTGCAGAGATGTGAAGAAACTAACCTTGTCTTGAATTGGGAGAAGTGCCACTTTATGGTTAATGAAGGTATTATCTTGGGGCATAAAATTTCTGAAAAAGGTATTGAAGTTGACAAAGCTAAAGTTGATGCTATTGAAAAGATGCTCTACAGGTGTCTCCAAAGGTACTTGTTGGGTTGGCGTATTTCGAGATTAGGATTTGTCACTCCGATTGTCGGAGAGGTATCTCTGGGCCCACTCGGTAATGCACATCACTATAAGCCTTGCAAGCATTGTAATTAATGAGTTAGTTACGGGATGATGTATTACAGAATGAGTAAAGAGACTTGCCAGTAACGAGATTGAAATAGGTATTGAGATACCGACGATCGAATCTCAGGCAAGTAACATACCGATGTCAAAGGGAACAACGTATGTTGTTATGCGGTTTGACCGATAAAGATATTCGTAGAATATGTGGGAGCCAATATGAACATCCAGGTTCCTCTATTGGTTATTGGACGGAGACGTGTCTCGGTCATGTCTACATAGTTCTCGAACCTGTAGGGTCCGCACGCTTAAAGTTTCGGTGACGATTCTATTATGAGTTTATGTGATTTGATGTACCGAAGGTAGTGCGAAGTCCCGGATGAGTTCGGGGACATGACGAGGAGTCTCGAAATGGTCAAGACATAAAGATCGATATATTGGACGACTATATTCGGACATCGGAAAGGTTCCGAGTAATTCGGGTATTTTCGGAGCACCGGGGAGTTACGGGAATTCACCGGGAGAAGTATTGGGCATTATTGGGCCATACGGGAATAGAGGAGAGAGGCCAAAAGGAAGGAGGCGCCCCCCCACTCTGGTTCGAATTGGACAAGGGGTGCAGCCCCCTTTTCCTTTTCCCTCTCCCCCTCTTTCCTTCTCTCCTACTCCGGAAAGGAATGGGGAATCCTACGTGACGCCCCCAAGACCGGAGCTTCAGATGCCTTCCACGTTTCCGAGTGTTGTCGGGTGATTTGTTTTGGTTCGTTGCATTATGTGCATTGCATCATGTCATCATGCCATCATTTTCTCAAAGCCAACTAAAAACTCACTTAAATAAATTGCATGGATCTTCGGTCCATTTAAACCGAGGGAAGGGTGACTTCTCTTTATAACATATCCTCCCGATATTAGGCAGCTATTATAAATATTTCCATTCTTGTGGAATTACCGTGACACACTTGCAATTTAAACTCTCAAGTATTTCTACTTCGAGTTTCTCCTCAAACCTTGCCATATATTCTTTCATCATTTTTCGGAGCTCCACCAAAAATCCAAACATTTTTGGACCTTCCTAACCCTCACTTCCTATTTGAACCATTTGAATTTAAATCAAATGAGTTTGAATTTAAACTTTCAAAAATGGCCACTCCATTTTTCTTGGATCATACACATTTTTGCGAGTCTGGGAATATTATCCCCATGCGCAAAATCCTTCCCTAACCCTCTCTTTCTTTTCCTCTCTCTAATTTATTTTCTGTTAAAGAAAATAAGTTTTTTTAAGAGAAGAGGGAGGGAGAAGGGAGCCCAGCCGCCTCTGGCCACTTGGGCCTCCTAGCAGCGCCGGCTTCCCAGGCCCATATGCCCCTCCTAAGCCCACCGAACCTTCCTAACCCTAGCGCGCACCCCACTCCCATCGATCGTTCCTTCGTCCTCCTGCGCCGCCAGAGACCACGTATGCAGCCCGATCCCCCTCGTTTCCTTCCGCTCGATCTCCTCTCTCCCTTTGTCCTCCTCCTGCGTCGCACCTACAGCAGAGGGAGAGAAAGAGAAGCTCTCCGCCTCTGCCGCCCGCTCTCCGGTCCGTCGCCGCCCTGTGCGCACGATCATGTCGGCCTCCCCGTCCTCAGTTCCTCCTCCACCTCGCCTTGGCGCGCGAACCCCGCGCCCCGCCTCCTCCTTCCACCAGCGCCTCCGGTGATGGCCGGCATCGCTGAGCCCCAACCTCTGGCAACCCCTCCTGCGAGTCCGGCACCCTGCTTCTTCCTCGTCAACAGCGAGCCACGCCGTCCCTGACCACAGCAAGGCCGCCGCTCCGGCCATGTTCTTCGTCAGATCCGGCGACCTTCGCCTTGAACCCGCCGTCTCCGTCCCATTCTGGGCCTGCTTCGCGCAGTCCCTCCTCTGCCTTGGCCTCACCAAGCCCCGGCTCACCGGAGCGCCGCCAGGCGCCTGCGTCCTCGCCAAGTCCGTCGCCGCCTCTTGCATCGTCCATCTCCGCTCGGTACATGGCGCCGAAGACCAACAGCTCTGTCCGCCTCCGTGCGCCTCACTTGTTGCATGCCTCTGTCACGAGCGCCTCGTCGAGGTCGTGGTTCGCCTGGGGCCGACCTTTCCCTTCGCGTGCACAACCAGATAGCCTCGTCTCCCTCCATTCCGCTGCTGCACTGGAACCTGCCAAGACCACGACGACCATCGACATGTACCCCTGGTCGGCTACCTCCACACCAAGTACGACTACACCATGGTGATACGTGAACGACTACACGGCTACGACAATTGTACCTCTACATCCTGGAATCGCTAAGTACCGCACCGAGACACAAGTACAACAGGGAACCTCGAAGGACTTGGATGCGCCAAGTCCCTCTCCGACACGTGTACGACTACCGTCGCCGAAAACCCATGAACCAAAAACTTCAAGTTCGACTACCGTTGCAAGGACGATATCGGCAAGTCCGAAAACCCAAGTACCACGACGCCGAGTACCCCTACGCGTGAAGACGCCAATACCGTTTCGGGATTCACCATGTACCGCTACCGATGACTCGAACATCTATGGAAACTCATGTAACTATGAACGTGAACGACTACCATCGACCCCAAGTTACTCGGATTCGTCAAGTTCCTCTTCGAAACGTGTACCACTACCGTCGAGGACCGTTAGTACCGCTACTTCCACGAATGTCCCGAGAACGTCTACTTCCCCTACACCGCATCGAACTCGAACCGCTCCGATAACGCACGCTTCGAAGGTATAACCCCAAGACGACCGCCCGTGAACGAATGCATGTGTGATGTATGAGATGCTCGTGCTTGCACCGTGATCGAATTGTCGGTGCACGTTGCCCCTCTTTTGCCTTGTCACCAACATGTGGAAACCCGGTAACCGGGATCAGCCCACCATTTTTGCATGCTCCCGTCACTTTTCCTTTCGCACCGGTATCTCCATGAGCTACCGGAACCAATATGTTGCTGTGACATCATTTTTGGATTCGTTGCCATGGCACCCCTTTCGTTTCCGCCACGATGACAAATGCTTCATAAAATGCTCTTATCAACATTTTCGTAATTTTTGCATAACACTTGAACATGTCATCCGAATCATGATAACAACAATTAAAATGGTTTAAATTGTTGTTTGCCTTAAATTGCTAAATGCATATGGGGTTTTACCGGAATTGTTGTTTAGCGTTCCGGCCTCATTTAAACTTGCCTAAATAGATAATTTCTTTATGCTTCTCCTCTTGCCATGTTTAACAACATTTAATATTGTTGAGTACCTAAACGAGAGAGAACTAAATACTTGTTGCGGTGTTTCGTCAATATGCAACTCGTTGCATATTGAGATCCACTTAATTTGTAGTATTGTTTGTGCACTTTGCCATGCCATGCCTCTTTAAACTGGACATGCATCATACTTGGTTGTGCATCATGCCATGTTTATGTGGTGGTTGTTTACTATGTTGTTTGCTTCTTTCCGGTGTTGCTTCTTCGGGTTAGTTCCGATAACGTCGCGCTGTGAGGATTCGTTCGACTACGTCCGTTTGCCTTCTTCATGGACTCGTTCTTCTTCCTTGCGGGATCTCAGGCAAGATGACCATACACTCAAAATCACTTCTATACTTGCTTGCTAGTTGCTCGCTCTTTTGCTATGCCGCGATACCTACCACTTGCTATATCATGCCCCCCATATTGCCATGTCAAGCCTCTAACCCACCTTTCCTAGCAAACCGTTGTTTGCCTATGTTACCGCTTTGCTCAGCCCCTCTTATAGCGTTGTTAGTTGCAGGTGAAGATGGAGTTTGTTCCTTGTTGGAACATAGATATTTTGTTAGGATATCACCATATCTCTTATTTAATTATTTAACGCATCTAAACACTTGGTAAAGGATGGAAGGCTCGGCCTTATGCCTGGTGTTTTGTTCCACTCTTGCCGCCCTAGTTTTCGTCATACCGGTGTTATGTTCCTTGATTTTGCGTTCCTTACGCGGTTGGGTTATAATGGGAACCCCTTGACAGTTCGCCTTGAATAAAACTCCTCCAGCAAGGCCAACCTTGGTTTTACATTTGCACTAACAACCTATCACCTTCCCTTGGGTTCTGCAGACTCAAGGGTCATCTTTATTTTAACCGCCCCCGGGCCAGTGCTTGTCTAAGTGTTGGTCCGAAACAGAGCCACTTGCGGCGCCACCTCGGGGAAACTTGAGGGCTGGTTTTAGCTGTACGTAGTGTTCATCCGGTGTTGCCCTGAGAACGAGATATGTGCAGCTCCTATCAGGATGTCGGTGCATCAGGCGGTCTTGCTGGCCTTGTTTTACCATTGTCAAAATGTCTTGTAACCGGGATTCCGAGTCTGATCAGGTCTTCCTGGGAGAAGGAATATCCTTCGTTGATCGTGAGAGCTTGTGATGGGCTAAGTTGGGACACCCCTGCAGGGTTTTGAACTTTCGAAAGCCGTGCCCGTGGTTATGGGCAGATGGGAATTTGTTAATGTCTGGTTGTATAGAACTTGACACTTAACTTAATTAATGCATCAACCGCGTGTGTAGCCGTGATGGTCTCTTCCCGGCGGAGTCCGGGAAGTTAACACGGTTCTTGGGTTATGTTTGAACGTAAGTAGTTTCAGGATCACTTCTTGATCACTTCTAGTTTCACGACCGTGGCTTTGCTTCTCTTCTCGCTCTCATTTGCGTATGTTAGCCACCATATATGCTAGTGGCTGCTGCAGCTCCACCTCACTACCTTTTCCTACCCATAAGCTTAAATAGTCTTGATCTCGCGGGTGTGAGATTGCTGAGTCCCCGTGACTCACAGATTACTTCAAATAGTTGCAGGTGCCGATGATAACTGTGCAGGTGACGCAACCGAGCTCAAGTGGGAGCCCGATGAAGTTTGTGTTCATTGTGTTGTTTCGTTTTTCAGTTGATCAGTAGTGGAGCCCAGTCAGGGCGATCGGGGATCTATTGCATTAGGGGTTGTCTTTCTTTATTTGGTTCCGTAGTCGGACCTTGATTGTATCTGGATGATGTAATGATATATTTATGTATTGTGTGAAGTGGCGGTTGTAAGCCAACTCTTTATCCCTTTCTTATTCAGTACATGGGATGTGTAAAGATTACCCCTCTTGCGACATGCCTACTATGCGGTTATGCCTCTAAGTCGTGCTCCGACACGTGGGAGATATAGCCGCATCATGGGTGTTACAAGTTGGTAATCAGAGCCTTCCCCGACTTAGGAGCCCCCTGCTTGATCGAATCGCTGGCGTTGTTGAGTCTAGAAAAATGTTTTGAGTCTTAGGATTATATATATCGGAGAGTAGGATTCTTTTTACTCCTCAGTCCCTTTGTCGCTCTGGTGAGGCTTCCTGACGTAGAGTTTTGAATCTTCTCTCCTCAAATTTCACTAAAAAAAATTTAGGATCATGCGGGTATCTTGGAATCATTTTGATGGTTTTGTGATGAGAACATTGTTCTTGGTGCCTCCTGACATTTAGGGGTTGTGGCAGTGTCCTGGGGAGTTGAGCTCCGAGGTGTCGTCGTCACAATTTTATCTTTGCAGTTCTGGAATACCTGAGTTCGCCGACATAAAAAATCTCTTTTATGCAGTTGTTTGTGAGATAACCTCGATGCCACCCAGTACTGGGGCGGGAGTTCGGGAGTATTGCCATAACTCGTATAGCGGATTCTTTTCAAAGGTTGAGGTAAATGATTTCCGAAGGTTTCTTGGTTATGTGTTGAAGGATGGATACAGCTGGATGTAGGATTTGTTAGTTTGGGTGAGATATTATGCTTCCCCTGTATCCCCAACACCTGATTGCATAACCAGAAAGTTTCAGGAGTTTATAAGTGGGAATTCAAGTAGCTCCTACAATATCTTTCCAACAGACACATGATACGATATGGGATCTATCATATGTTTGTTTCTGGCTTATCTTGCAAGCCAATCCTTATTTTGTTTTGAGTTGTGGTATTCGAGTTGCTTCAATGTCAAGTGTTGATTCCACACCTTCCCTAAACAGTGTTCTCATACTCCTATGTGAATACCAATCCTTCATGATAATCGAGATTGTCATGTCAATCCTTTTCAACCGGCATGTTTCTCTTTAAGTGGATCCGACCATTTTCAACATCCGTAAGATCAACTCAAAGTCTTCTCAACGTTATTTGTTTCATCTGTCCCTAGTTTCCTTTTGTTTCCCGCCCTCCCACCCTTTTTCTTTAAGGACTCAGATTTCTTAATCAAGTATCCATCTTATTGATGTGAAGTCTCTCCATTCTTTTTTGTCAATATTCTTATCCGGTGATTTTCATGAATATGCTCTACAAGTTCATCATTATTCGTTTTTTCTCTGGTGGATTCAACTCAAGTTTTGTTGATCATATACTTTCCTCATTTTAAATGTTTTCTCATACCGGTGCACCTTTTAATCGTTCATCTCTCACTGTTCATTTGTTCCGGAGTGCTGAAGATATCTCAGAAGGTTCGTCTTTTCATTCAAGATCCGCTCAACCTATTTCGAGGTTGTTATCTCATTCAAGCCACTTAATTCAACCAACGCAGTCTATCTTTTAAATCATCAACGGTGTTTCTTGAGTGGGCCCTAACCCATAGGTCTTTTCTCAGTATCTTACCTGACTCTTCTTATTTTCCCGGAGTTATTATCAAATTCATTTCAAAGTTGACGTAAGAATGAGTTATCATCAGTCAAATGTATTTCTCCAAGATCTGTCAAATTCTTTTCATCATGGGCTCAACCTTTCTATTTGTCATCCTGGAGTATCTCAACAATTCATGGTGGTGTTTCTCGTCGTCATTCTCGGATTTGAATACCGAAGAAGATTTTTCCTCTAAATCTTGCTCCTTTCTCTTCAAGATTCGTGGTTCTAGTTTGAGGCCATCCTCTCATAATTGTTTTTAATTGTGAGAATTCTTTTCACCTATCCGGAGCAATTCAAGATTCTTTTCAGTTTGATTCGTCCAAAGCCCATCATCTCAGAATTATTCATTCCAGCTTTCAACTCTCGTTCTCCAAATCTTACCGGTGCGTCATTCAAGTATTCTCTTATCAGCTCGTGATCTATTCATACTCATGTATCTAAATTCCCTCAAGTATCTTATTTCGTTTTCCAATTCTTCCCGGTGAATTGTCTCTTTGCTACTTTCCTTTTCAATCCTTACGGTGGTTCGTTCAAGAGTTCTCTTCATTCGTTATCATATCAATTCATTCGTTCTTTCCAAGCCTACCAGTGGATCGTTGAAGACCCTCTCAAGTTTGTGCTATATCTATCTTAATCCTTTCTACGAGAATAAGTAGTATGCCAAATCAGTTGCTTGTCATCAATCTAAATTGGTGAGGGATGAGCATAACATAATTCTTATTCTTGATTCACCCAAATGATTAATTCTTTATTCCGGAGGCTCATCAAATTCTCGGTTTCACTTGATTCATCTTTTCTTTTCTCGAAGTTCCAAGATCTCTCAATTTTCTCGTCATGAAGATCCATATAATCATTGCAAGTCTTCACCTTGTGTTTTCAACTTCTCTTTCCTCTCGTTTGATCATTCTTTTATTACCGGAGTTCTTCATGGAGGCTCTACATGTTGGTTCATCAAGGACGTAATTCCTTCTCGAAGTGGTCATCGAGATTCTTTTCAGAGGAGCTCAAGTATTATTCATCTTGCATTCCGAAGTGCAATTCTTTCTAACTTATCTTTTGAGATGGTGTTATGTCTTTCTTGACAATTTCCCTTCATGTTTCATGATTCAAAAGTTGTCAAGAATGAGATATTTAAACCCATCAATCTCTTAATTGGAGTTATCTTGTGTCTTATTTCACCTAAAGCCTTCCCTAAGGAATGTTGATATTGTGGTGCTTATCAATGATTCAAGTTATCTCTCTATCATCTTGGTGGAAGAGGTTTCCTTTTTTTCATCTCTTCTTTGTTCCCGATCAATCATTGCTTTCGGTGGCAGAATTTCTCCTCAGTTTTGAGATGTTTTCCATAAGCCCACTACAAGCATTTTCGTTTTATTGTTGGTTTCCCAACAACTCCGTTTTAACCTTCTTCGAAGGGTGCTTTCCAAGCTCATTTGTGGCAGAAGTTGTCATTTTCTTCTCCATTTTGTTATTCCAATGATATATGTTCTATTCTTCCTTCCGGAGGCATTGTGTTGTTGCTCTCTTCGTCACCTCAACTCATTTTGCCAAGATCATATTCTTTTCTAGCTAATCCATTTAACCGGAGTGTTGTCGTAATTGATCTTATCGTTCCTTGTACTTTTCGTTTCTATCGGAGTGCTTGCATGTACTTCTTGTCCATTGAAACCCTTTTCTTATGTCTGTCAACCTACAAGGTTCCCGTAATGTTCCTTGTTCCTCTTTTCTAACGGAGTATTCTAAACTTCATTCATCTCCGTTGTATTCTTTTCTCGAAATGGTTTAAACTTTCAAGGTTCTTTGGTTTCACTCGTTTGTCAAAGAAGCAACTTAGTTTTACCTCTCCTCTTCGTCTTCCATTTTCCCTCTGGTGCCATCCTAGATCTCGGGACGAGATCCTCTCGTAGTGGTGGAGTGTTGTGACGCCCCAAGACCGGAGCTTCAGATGCCTTCCATCTTTCCGAGTGTTGTCGGGTGATTTGTTTTGGTTCATTGCATCATGTGCATTGCATCATGTCATCATGCCATCATTTTCTCAAAGCCAACTAAAAACTCACTTAAATAAATTGCATGGATCTTCGGTCCATTTAAAACGAGGGAAGGGTGACTTCTCTTTATAACATATCCTCCCGATATTAGGGAGCTATTATAAATATTTCCATTCTTGTGGAATTACGGTGACACACTTGCAATTTAAACTCTCAAGTATTTTCTGCTTCGAGTTGCTCCTCAAACCTTGCCATATATTCTTTCATCATTTTCCGGAGCTCCACCAAAAATCCGAACATTTTTGGACCTTCCTAACCCTCACTTCCTATTCGAACCATTTGAATTTAAATGAAATGAGTTTGAATTTAAACTTTGGAAAATGGCCACTCCATTTTTCTTGGATCGTACACATTTTTGCGAGTCTGGGAATATTATCCCCATGCACAAAATCCTTCCCTAACCCTCTCTTTCTTTTCCTCTCTCTAATTTCTTTTCTGTTAAAGAAAATAAGTTTTTTTAAGAGAAGAGGGAGGGAGAAGGGAGCCCAGCCGCCTCTGGCCACTTGGGCCTCCTAGCAGCGCCGGCCTCCCAGGCCATTATGCCCCTCCTAAGCCCACCGAACCTTCCTAACCCTAGTGCGCACCCCACTCTCATCGATCGTTCCCTCGTCCTCCTGCGCTGCCAGAGACCACGTACGCAGCCCGATCCCCCTCATTTCCTTCCGCTCGATCTTCTCTCTCCCTTCGTCCTCCTCCTGCGTTGCACCTACAGCAGAGGGAGAGAAAGAGAAGCTCTCCGCCTCTGCCGCCCGCTCTCCAGTCCGTCGCCGCCCTGTGGGCACGATCACGTCGGCCTCCCCGTCCTCAGCTCCTCCTCCACCTCGCCTTGGCGCGCGAGCCCCGCGCCCCGCCTCCTCCTTCCACCAGCGCCTCTGGCAATGGCCGCCGCCGCTGAGCCCCCAACCTCTGGCAGCCCCTATTGCGAGTCCAGCACCCTGCTTATTCCTCGTCAACGGCGAGCCACGCCGTCCCTGACGACAGCAAGGCCGCCGCTCCGGCCATGTTCTTCGTCAGATCCGGCGACCTTCGCCTTGAACCCGCCGTCTCCATCCCATTCTGGGCCTGCTCCGCGCAGTCCCTCCTCTGCCTTGGCCTCGCCAAGCCCCGGCTCGCCGGAGCGCCGCCAGGCGCCTGCATCCTCTCCAAGTCTGTCGCCTCCTCTTGCCTCGTCCATCTCCGCTCGGTACATGGCGCCGAAGACCAGCAGCTCTGTCCGCCTCCGTGCGCCTCACTTGTTGCATGCCTCTGTTGTGAGCGCCTCGTCGAGGTCGTGGTTCGCCTGGGGCCGACCTTTCCCTTCGCGTGCACAACCAGCTGGCCTCGTCTCCCTCCATTCCGCTGCTGCACTGGAACCTGCCAAGACCACGACGACCATCGACATGTACCCCTGGTCGGCTACCTCCACGCCAAGTACGACTACACCATGGTGATACGTGAACGACTACACGGTTACGACAATTGTACCTCTACATCCTGGAATCACTAAGTACCGCACCGAGACGCATGTACAATAAGGAACCTCGAAGGACTTGGATGCGCCAAGTCCCTCTCCGACACGTGTACGACTACCGTCTCCGAAAACCCATGAACCAAAAACTTCAAGTTCGACTACCATTGCAAGGACGAGATTGGCATGTCCAAAAACCCAAGTACCACGAAGCCGAGTACCCCTATGCGTGAAGACGCCAAGACCGTTTCGGGATTCACCAAGTACCGCTACCGATGACTCGAACATCAACGGAAACTCATGCAACTATGAACGTGAATGACTACCATCGACCCCAAGTTACTCGGATTTGTCAAGTTTCTCTTCAAAACATGTACCACTAGCATCGAGGACCGTTAGGACCGCTACTTCCATGAACGTCTACTTCCCCTACAGCGCATCAAACTCGAACCGCTCTGATAACGCACGCTTCGAAGGTATAACCCCAAGACGACCGCCCGTGAACGAATGCATGTGTGATGTATGAGATGCTCGTGCTTGCACCGTGCTCGAATTGTCGGTGCACGTTGCCCCTCTTTTGCCTTGTCACCGACATGTGGAAACCCGGTAACCGGGATCACCCCACCATTTTTTGCACGCTCCCGTCACTTTTCCTTTTGCACCGGTATGTCCATGAGCTACCGGAACCAATATGTTGTCGTGGCATCATTTTCGGATTCGTTGTCGTGGCACCCCTTTCGTTTCCGCCATGATGACAAATGCTTCATAAAATGCTCTTATCAACATTTTCATAATTTTTGCATAACACTTGAACATGTCATCCGCATCATGATAACAACAATTAAAATGGTTTAAATTGTTGTTTGCCTTAAATTGCTAAATGCATATGGTGAAGGAAATATGCCCTAGAGGCAATAATAAAGTTATTATTTATTTCCTTATATCATGATAAATGTTTATTTTTCATGCTAGAATTGTATTAACCGGAAACATAATACATGTGTGAATACATAGACAAACTTAGTGTCACTAGTGTGCCTCTACTTGACTAGCTCGTTAATCAAAGATGGTTATGTTTCCTAACCATGAACAAAGAGTTGTTATTTTATTAACGAGGTCACATCATTAGTTGAATGATCTGATTGACATGACCCATTCCACTAGCTTAGCACCCGATCGTTTAGTATGTTGCTATTGCTTTCTTCATAACTTATACATGTTCCTATGACTATGAGATTATGCAACTCCTGTTTACCGGAGGAACACTTGGGGTGCTACCAAACGTCACAAGTAACTGGGTGATTATAAAGGAGCATTACAGGTGTCTCCAAAGGTACATGTTGGGTTGGCGTATTTCGAGATTAGGATTTGTCACTCCGATTGCCGGAGAGGTATCTCTGGGCCCTCTCGGTAATACACATCACATAAGCCTTGCAAGCATTACAACTAATATGTAGTTGTGAGATGATGTATTATGGAACGAGTAAAGAGACTTGCCGGTAACGAGATTGAACTAGGTATTGGATACCGACGATCGAATCTCGGGCAAGTAACATACCGATGACAAAGGGAACAACGTATGTTGTTATGCGGTCTGACCGATAAAGATCTTCGTAGAATATGTAGGAGCCAATATGGGCATCCAGGTCCCGCTATTGGTTATTGACCGGAGATGTGTCTTAGTCGTGTGTGCATTGTTCTCGAACCGTAGGGTCCGCACGCTTAACGTTACGATGATAGTTATTATGAGTTTGTGCATTTTGATGTACCGAAGTTAGTTCGGAGTCCCGGATGTGATCACGGACATGGCGAGGAGTCTCGAAATGGTCGAGACATAAAGATTGATATATTGGAAGCCTATGTTTGGATATCGGAAGTGTTCCGGGTGAAATCGAGATTTTACCGGAGTACCGTGAGGTTACTGGAACCCCCCGGGAGCTATATGGGCCTTAGTGGGCTTTAGTGGAAAGGAGAAAGGGGCAGCCCAAGGTTGGCCGCGCGCCTCCCCCCTCCCCAAGTCCTATTAGGACAAGGAGAGGTGGCCGGCCCCCCTCTCTCTCTTTCCCCCTCGGGGAATCCTATTCCAACTAGGATGGGGGGGGGAGTCCTACTCCCGGTAGGAGTAGGACTCCTCCTGCGCCCTCCTCCTGGCCGGCCGCCCCCTCCCCCTTGGATCCTTTATATACGGGGGCAGGGGGGCACCTCTAGACACACAAGTTGATCCTTGAGATCGTTCCTTAGCCATGTGCGGTGCCCCCTGCCACCATATTCCACCTCGATCATATTGTAGCGGTGCTTAGGCGAAGCCCTGTGACGGTAGAACATCAAGATCATCACCACGCCGTCGTGCTGACGGAACTCCTCCCCGACGCTTTGCTAGATCGGAGCCCGGGGAGCATCATCGAGCTGTACGTGTGCTAAGAACTCAGAGGTGCCGGAGTAACGGTTCTTGGATCGGTCGGATCGGGAAGATGTACGACCACTTCCTCTACGTTGTGTCAACGCTTCCGCAGTCGGTCTGCGTGGGTACGTAGACAACACTCTCCCCTCTCGTTGCTATGCATCACCATGATCTTGCGTGTGCGTAGGAAATTTTTGAAATTACTGCGTTTCCCAACAGTGGCATCCGAGCCTAGGTTTTATGGTTTGATGTTATATGCACGAGTAGTACACAAGTGAGTTGTGGGCGATATAAGTCATACTGCCTACCAGCATGTCATACTTTGATTCGGCGGCATTGTTGGACGAGACGACCCGGACCGACATTACGCGTACGCTTACGCGAGACCGGTTCTCCCGACGTGCTTTGCACATAGGTGGCTTGCGGGTGACAGTCTCTCCAACTTTAGTTGAACCAAGTGTGACTACGCCCGGCCCTTGCGAAGGTTAAAACGGAGTCTATTTGACAAACTATCGTTGTGGTTTTGATGCGTAGGTGAGATTGGTTCTTGCTTAAGCCCGTAGCAGCCACGTAAAACTTGCAACAACAAAGTAGAGGATGTCTAACTTGTTTTTGCAGGGCATGTTGTGATGTGATATGGTCAAGGCATGATACTGAATTTTATTGTATGAGATGATCATGTTTTGTAACCGAGTTATCGGCAACTGGCAGGAGCCATATGGTTGTCGCTTTATTGTATGCAATGCAATCGCGATATAATGCTTTACTTTATCACTAAGCGGTAGCGATAGTCGTGGAAGCATAAGATTGGCGAGACGACAACGATGCTACGATGGAGATCAAGGTGTCGCGCCGGTGACGATGGTGATCATGACGGTGCTTCGGAGATGGAGATCACAGGCACAAGATGATGATGGCCATATCATATCACTTATATTGATTGCATGTGATGTTTATCTTTTATGCATCTTATCTTGCTTTGATTGATGGTAGCATTATAAGATGATCTCTCACTAAAATTATCAAGAAGTGTTCTCCCTGAGTATGCACCGTTGCGAAAGTTCTTCGTGCTGAGACACCACGTGATGATCGGGTGTGATAGGCTCTACGTTCAAATACAACGGGTGCAAAACAGTTGCACACGCGGAATACTCAGGTTATACTTGACGAGCCAAGCATATACAGATATGGCCTCGGAACACGGAGACCAAAGGTCGAGCGTGAATCATATAGTAGATATGATCAACATAGTGATGTTCACCAATGAAACTACTCCATCTCATGTGATGATCGGACATGGTTTAGTTGATTTGGATCACGTGATCACTTAGAGGATTAGAGGGATGTCCATCTAAGTGGGAGTTCTTAACTAATTTGATTAATTGAACTTAAACTTATCATGAACTTAGTACCTGATAGTATCTTGCTTGTTTATGTTTGATTGTAGATAGATGGCTCGTGTTGTTGTTCCGTTGAATTTTAATGCGTTCCTTGAGAAAGCAAAGTTGAAAGATGATGGTAGCAATTACACGGACTGGGTCCGTAACTTGAGGATTATCCTCATTGCTGCTCAGAAGAATTACGTCCTGGAAGCACCGTTGGGTGCCAGGCCTACTGCTGGAGCAACACCAGATGTTATGAACGTCTGGCAGAGCAAAGCTGATGACTACTCGATAGTTCAGTGTGCCATGCTTTACGGCTTAGAATCGGGACTTCAACGACATTTTGAACGTCATGGAGCATATGAGATGTTCCAGGAGTTGAAGTTAATATTTCAAGCAAATGCCCGGATTGAGAGATATGAAGTCTCCAATAAGTTCTATAGCTGCAAGATGGAGGAGAACAGTTCTGTCAGTGAGCATATACTCAAAATGTCTGGGTATAATAATCACTTGATTCAGATGGGAGTTAATCTTCCAAATGATTGCGTCATTGACAGAATTCTCCAATCACTGCCACCAAGCTACAAGAGCTTCGCGATGAACTATAATATGCAAGGGATGAACAAGACTATTCCCGAGCTCTTGGCAATGCTGAAAGCTGCGGAGGTAGAAATCAAAAAGGAGCATCAAGTGTTGATGGTCAACAAGACCACTAGTTTCAAGAAAAAGGGAAAAGGGAAGAAGAAGGGGAACTTCAAGAAGAACAGCAAGCAAGTTGCTGCTCAAGAGAAGAAACCCAAGTCTGGACCTAAGCCTGAAACTGAGTGCTTCTACTGCAAGCAGACTGGTCACTGGAAGCGGAACTGCCCCAAGTATTTGGCGGATAAGAAGGATGGCAAGGTGAACAAAGGTATATGTGATATACATGTTATTGATGTGTACCTTACTAATGCTCGCAGTAGCACCTGGGTATTTGATACTGGTTCTGTTGCTAATATTTGCAACTCGAAACAGGGACTACGGATTAAGCGAAGATTGGCTAAGGACGAGGTCACGATGCACGTGGGAAACGGTTCCAAAGTCGATGTGATCGCGGTCGGCACGCTACCTCTACATCTACCTTCGGGATTAGTATTAGACCTAAATAATTGTTATTTGGTGCCAGCGTTGAGCATGAACATTATATCTGGATCTTGTTTAATGCGAGACGGTTATTCATTTAAATCAGAGAATAATGGTTGTTCTATTTATATGAGTAATATCTTTTATGGTCATGCACCCTTAAAGAGTGGTCTATTCTTATTAAATCTCGATAGTAGTAATACACATATTCATAATGTTGAAGCCAAAAGATGCAGAGTTGATAATGATAGTGCAACTTATTTGTGGCACTGCCGTTTAGGTCATATCGGTGTAAAGCGCATGAAGAGACTCCATACTGATGGACTTTTGGAACCACTTGATTATGAATCACTTGGTACTTGCGAACCGTGCCTCATGGGCAAGATGACTAAAACACCGTTCTCCGGTACTATGGAGAGAGCAACAGATTTGTTGGAAATCATACATACAGATGTATGTGGTCCGATGAATATTGAGGCTCATGGCGGATATCGTTATTTTCTCACCTTCACAGATGACTTAAGCAGATATGGGTATATCTACTTAATGAAACACAAGTCTGAAACATTTGAAAAGTTCAAAGAATTTCAGAGTGAAGTTGAAAATCATCGTAACAAGAAAATAAAGTTTCTACGATCTGATCGCGAAGGAGAATATTTGAGTTACGAGTTTGGTGTACATTTGAAAATTTGTGGAATAGTTTCGCAACTCACGCCACCCCGAACACCACAACGTAATGGTGTGTCCGAACGTCATAATCGTACTTTACTAGATATGGTGCGATCTATGATGTCTCTTACTGATTTACCGCTATCGTTTTGGGGATATGCTCTAGAGACGACCGCATTCACGTTAAATAGGGCACCATCAAAATCCGTTGAGACGATGCCTTATGAACTGTGGTTTGGCAAGAAACCAAAGTTGTGGTTTCTGAAAGTTTGGGGCTGCGCTGCTTATGTGAAAAAGCTTCAACCTGATAAGCTCGAACCCAAATCGGAGAAATGTGTCTTCATAGGATATCCAAAGGAAACTATTGGATACACCTTCTATCACAGATCCGAAGGCAAGACTTTTGTTGCTAAATTCAGAAACTTTCTAGAGAAGGAGTTTCTCTCAAAAGAAGTGAGTGGGAGGAAAGTAGAACTTGACGAGGTAACTGTACCTGCTCCCTTACTGGAAAGTAGTACATCACAGAAAACTGTTTCAGTGACACCTACACCAGTTAGTGAGGAAGCTAATGATAATGATCATGAAACTTCAGATCAAGATACTATTGAACCTCGTAGATCAACCAGAGTGAGATCCGCGCCAGAGTGGTACGGTAATCCAGTTCTGGAAGTCATGCTACTAGATCATGATGAACCTACGAACTATGAAGAAGCGATGGTGAGCCCAGATTCCGCAAAGTGGCTTGAAGCCATGAAATCTGAGATGGGATCCATGTATGAGAACAAAGTATGGACTTTGGTTGACTTGCCCGATGATCGGCAAGCGATTGAGAATAAATGGATCTTCAAGAAGAAGACTGACGCTGACGGTAATGTTACTGTCTACAAAGCTCGACTTGTCGCAAAAGGTTTTCGACAAGTTCAAGGGGTTGACTACGATGAGACCTTCTCACCCGTAGAGATGCTTAAATCTGTCCGAATCATGTTAGCTATTGCCGCATTTTATGATTATGAAATTTGGCAAATGGATGTCAAAACTGCATTCCTGAATGGATTTCTGGAAGAAGAGTTGTATATGATGCAACCAGAAGGTTTTGTCGATCCAAAGGGAGCTAACAAAGTGTGCAAGCTCCAGCGATCCATTTATGGACTGGTGCAAGCCTCTCGGAGTTGGAATAAACGCTTTGATAGTGTGATCAAAGCATTTGGTTTTATACAGACTTTCGGAGAAGCCTGTATTTACAAGAAAGTGAGTGGGAGCTCTGTAGCATTTCTGATATTATATGTGGATGACATATTACTAATTGGAAATGATATAGAATTTCTAGATAGCATAAAGGGATACTTGAATAAGAGTTTTTCAATGAAAGACCTCGGTGAAGCTTCTTACATATTAGGCATAAAGATCTATAGAGATAGATCAAGACGCTTAATTGGACTTTCACAAAGCACATACCTTGACAAGATTTTGAAGAAGTTCAAAATGGATCAAGCAAAGAAAGGGTTCTTGCCTGTGTTACAAGGTGTGAAGTTGAGTCAGACTCAATGCCCGACCACTGCAGAAGATAGAGAGAAAATGAAAGATGTTCCCTATGCTTCAGCCATAGGCTCTATCATGTATGCAATGTTGTGTACCAGACCTGATGTGTGCCTTGCTATAAGTTTAGCAGGGAGGTACCAAAGTAATCCAGGAGTGGATCACTGGACAGCGATCAAGAACATCCTGAAATACCTGAAAAGGACTAAGGATATGTTTCTCGTATATGGAGGTGACAAAGAGCTCATCATAAAAGGTTACGTTGATGCGAGCTTTGACACTGATCCGGACGATTCTAAATCGCAAACCGAATACGTGTTTACATTAAACGGTGGAGCTGTCAGTTGGTGCAGTTCTAAACAAAGCGTCGTAGCGGGATCTACATGTGAAGCGGAGTACATAGCTGCTTCGGAAGCAGCGAACGAAGGAGTCTGGATGAAGGAGTTCATATCCGATCTAGGTGTCATACCTAGTGCATCGGGTCCAATGAAAATCTTTTGTGACAATACTGGTGCAATTGCCTTGGCAAAGGAATCCAGATTTCACAAGAGGACCAAGCACATCAAGAGACGCTTCAATTCCATCCGGGATCTAGTCCAGGTGGGAGACATAGAGATTTGCAAGATACATACGGATCTGAATGTTGCAGACCCGTTGACTAAGCCTCTTCCACGAGCAAAACATGATCAGCACCAAGACTCCATGGGTGTTAGAATCATTACTGTGTAATCTAGATTATTGACTCTAGTGCAAGTGGGAGACTGAAGGAAATATGCCCTAGAGGCAATAATAAAGTTATTATTTATTTCCTTATATCATGATAAATGTTTATTATTCATGCTAGAATTGTATTAACCGGAAACATAATACATGTGTGAATACATAGACAAACTTAGTGTCACTAGTGTGCCTCTACTTGACTAGCTCGTTAATCAAAGATGGTTATGTTTCCTAACCATGAACAAAGAGTTGTTATTTTATTAACAAGGTCACATCATTAGTTGAATGATCTGATTGACATGACCCATTCCATTAGCTTAGCACCCGATCGTTTAGTATGTAGCTATTGCTTTCTTCATAACTTATACATGTTCCTATGACTATGAGATTATGCAACTCCCATTTACCGGAGGAACACTATGGGTGCTACCAAACGTCACAACGTAACTGGGTGATTATAAAGGAGCATTACAGGTGTCTCCAAAGGTACATGTTGGGTTGGCATATTTCGAGATTAGGATTTGTCACTCCGATTGTCGGAGAGGTATCTCTGGGCCCTCTCGGTAATACACATCACATAAGCCTTGCAAGCATTACAACTAATATGTTAGTTGTGAGATGATGTATTACGGAACGAGTAAAGAGACTTGCCGGTAACGAGATTGAACTAGGTATTGGATACCGACGATCGAATCTCGGGCAAGTAACATACCGATGACAAAGGGAACAACGTATGTTGTTATGCGGTCTGACCGATAAAGATCTTCGTAGAATATGTAGGAGCCAATATGGGCATCCAGGTCCCGCTATTGGTTATTGACCGGAGATGTGTCTCAGTCATGTCTGCATTGTTCTCGAACCGTAGGGTCCGCACGCTTAACGTTACGATGACAGTTATTATGAGTTTATGCATTTTGATGTACCGAAGTTAGTTCGGAGTCCCGGATGTGATCACGGACATGACGAGGAGTCTTGAAATGGTCGAGACATAAAGATTGATATATTGGAAGCCTATGTTTGGATATCGGAAGTGTTCCGGGTGAAATCGAGATTTTACCGGAGTACCGGGAGGTTACCGGAACCCCCCGGGAGCTATATGGGCCTTAGTGGGCTTTAGTGGAAAGGAGAAAGGGGCAGCCCAAGGTTGGCCGCGCGCCTCCCCCCTCCCCAAGTCCTATTAGGACAAGGAGAGGTGGCCGGCCCCCTCTCTGTCTTTCCCCCTCGGGGAATCCTATTCCAACTAGGATTGGGGGGGGGGGGAGTCCTACTCCCGGTAGGAGTAGGACTCCTCCTACGCCCTCCTCCTGGCCGGCCGCCCCCTCCCCCTTGGATCCTTTATATACAGGGGCAGGGGGGCACCTATAGACACACAAGTTGATCCTTGAGATCGTTCCTTAGCCGTGTGCGGTGCCCCCTGCCACCATATTCCACCTCGATCATATTGTAGCGGTGCTTAGGCGAAGCCCTGCGACGGTAGAACATCAAGATCGTCACCATGCCGTCGTGCTGACGGAACTCCTCCCCGACGCTTTGCTGGATCGGAGCCCGGGGAGCATCATCGAGCTGTACGTGTGCTAAGAACTTGGAGGTGCCGGAGTAACGGTTCTTGGATCGGTCGGATCGGGAAGACGTACGACTACTTCCTCTACGTTGCGTCAACGCTTCCGCAGTCGGTCTGCGTGGGTACGTAGACAACACTCTCCCCTCTTGTTGCTATGCATCACCATGATCTTGCGTGTGCGTAGGAAATTTTTTGAAATTACTGCGTTTCCCAACATATGGGGTTTTACCGGAATTGTTGTTTAGCGTTCCGGCCTCATTTAAACTTGCCTAAATAGATAATTTCTTTTAGCTTCTCCTCTTGCCATGTTTAATAACATTTAATATTGTTGAGTACCTAAACGAGAGAGAACTAAATACTTGTTGTGGTGTTTCGTCAATATGCAACTCGTTGCATATTGAGCTCCACTTAATTTGTAGTATTGTTTGTGCACTTTGCCATGCCATGCCTCTTTAAACCGGACATGCATCATACTTGGTTGTGCATCATGCCATGTTTTTGTGGTGGTTGTTTACTATGTTGTTGCTTCTTTCTGGTGTTGCTTCTTCGGGTTAGTTCCGATAATGTCGCTTTGTGAGGATTCGTTCGACTACGTCCGTTTGCCTTTTTCATGGACTTGTTCTTCTTCCTTGTGGGATCTCAGGCAAGATGACCATACACTCGAAATCACTTCTATCTTTGCTTGCTAGTTGCTCGCTCTTTTGCTATGCCGCGATACCTACCACTTGCTATATCATGCCCCCCATATTGCCATGTCAAGCCTCTAACCCACCTTTCCTAGCAAACCGTTGTTTGGCTATGTTACCGCTTTGCTCAGCCCCTCTTATAGCGTTGTTAGTTGCAGGTGAAGATGGAGTTTGTTCCTTGTTGGAACATGGATATTTTGTTGGGATATCACCATATCTCTTATTTAATTATTTAACGCATCTATACACTTGGTAAAGGGTGGAAGGCTCGGCCTTATGCCTGGTGTTTTGTTCCACTCTTGCCGCCCTAGTTTTCATCATACCGGTGTTATGTTCCTTGATTTTGCGTTCCTTACGTGGTTGGGTTATAATGGGAACCCCTTGACAGTTTGCCTTGAATAAAACTCCTCCAGCAAGGCCAACCTTGGTTTTACATTTGCACTAACAACCTATCACCTTCCCTTGGGTTCTGCAGACTCAAGGGTCATCTTTATTTTAACCGCCCCCGGGCCAGTGCTTGTCTAAGTGTTGGTCCGAAACAGAGCCACTTGCGGCGCCACCTCGGGGAAACTTGAGGGCTGGTTTTAGCTGTACGTAGTGTTCATCCGGTGTTGCCCTGAGAACGAGATATGTGCAGCTCCTATCAGGATGTCGGTGCATCGGGCGGTCTTGCTGGCCTTGTTTTACCATTGTCAAAATGTCTTGTAACTGGGATTTCGAGTCTGATCAGGTCTTCCTGGGAGAAGGAATATCCTTCGTTGACCGTGAGAGCTTGTGATGGGCTAAGTTGGGACACCATTGCAGGGTTTTGAACTTTCGAAAGCCGTGCCCTTGGTTATGGGCAGATGGGAATTTGTTAATGTCTGGTTGTATAGAACTTGACACTTAACTTAATTAATGCATCAACCGCGTGTGTAGCCGTGATGGTCTCTTCCCGGCGGAGTCCGGGAAGTTAACACGGTTCTTGGGTTATGTTTGAACGTAAGTAGTTTCAGGATCACTTCTTGATCACTTCTAGTTTCACGATCGTGGCTTTGCTTCTCTTCTCGCTCTCATTTGCGTATGTTAGCCACCATATATGCTAGTGGCTGCTGCAGCTCCACCTCACTACCTTTTCCTACCCATAAGCTTAAATAGTCTTGATCTCGCGGGTGTGAGATTGCTGAGTCCCCGTGACTCACAGATTACTTCAAACAGTTGCAGGTGCCGATGATAACTATGCAGGTGACGCAACCGAGCTCAAGTGGGAGCCCGATGAAGTTCCTGTTCGTTGTGTTGTTTCGTTTTTCAGTTGATCAGTAGTGGAGCCCAGTCGAGGCGATCGGGGATCTATTGCATTAGGGGTTGTCTTTCTTTATTTGGTTCCGTAGTCGGACCTTGATTGTATCTGGATGATGTAATGATATATTTATGTATTGTGTGAAATGGTGATTGTAAGCCAACTCTCTATCCCTTTCTTATTCAGTGCATGGGATGTGTAAAGATTACCCCTCTTGCGACATGCCTACTATGCAGTTATGCCTCTAAGTCGTGCTCCGACACGTGGGAGATATAGCCGTATCGTGGGTGTTACATCCTACTAGGACTTGGGAGTCCTAGTAGGACTCCCCACACTTGGCGCGCCCCCTCTAGGGCCGGCCTCTCCCTCCCTCCTTTATATACGGGGGCAGGGGGCACCTCTAGACACACAAGTTGATCTGTTGATCTCTCCTAGCCGTGTACGGTGCCCCCCTCCACCATAATCCACCTCGATTATATCATAGCGGTGCTTAGGTGAAGCCCTGCGTCGGTAGCATCATCATCAATGTCATCACGCCGTCGTGCTGACAGAACTCTCCCTCGAAGCTCTGCTGGATCGGAGTTCATGGGACGTCATCAAGTTGAACATGTGCTGAACTCGGAGGTGTCGTACGTTCGGTACTTGATCGGTCGGATCGTGAAGACGTGCGACTACATCAACCGTGATGTGCTAACGCTTCCGCTTTCGGTCTACGAGGGTACGTGGACACTCTCCCCTCTTATTGCTATGCATCACCATGATCCTGCGTGTGCGCAGGAAATTTTTGAATTACTATGTTCCCCAACAGTGGTATCAGAACCAGGTTTATGCGTAGATGTTATATGCACAAGTAGAACACAAGTGAGTTGTGGGCGATACAAGTCATACTGCTTACCAGCATGTCATACTTTGGTTCAACGGTATTGTTGGATGAAGCGGCCCGGACCGACATTACGCGTACGCTTACGCGAGACTAGTTCTACCAACGTGCTTTGCACACAGGTGGCTGGCGGGTGTCAGTTTCTCCAACTTTAGTTGAACCGAGTGTGGCTACGCCCGGTCCTTGAGAAGCTTAAAACAGCACTAACTTGACGAACTATCGTTGTGGTTTTGATGCGTAGGTAAGAACGGTTCTTGCTCAGCCCGTAGCAGCCACGTAAAACTTGCAACAACAAAGTAGAGGACGTCTAACTTGTTTTTGCAGGGCATGTTATAATGTGATATGGTCAAGACGTGATGAGATATAAGTTGTTGTATGAGATGATCATGTTTTGTTGAAGTTATCGGGAACTGGCAAAAGCCTTAAGGTTGTCTTTCTATTGCATAAGATGCAAGCGCCAAATAATTCCTTTACTTTATCGCTATGCGATAGCAATAGTTGGCGAGACGACCATGTGACGACACATTGATATAGATCAAGATGATGGACATCATGGTGTCATGCCGGTGACGATGGAGATCATGACGATGCTTTGGAGATGGAGATCAAAGGCACATGATGATGATGGCCATATCATGTCACATATTATGATTGCATGTGATGTTTATCTTTTATACATCTTATCTTGCTTAGTTCGGCGGTAGCTTTATAAGATGATCTCTCACTAAATTTCAAGGTATAAATGTTCTCCCTGAGTATGCACCATTGCGAAAGTTCTTCGTGCTGAGACACCACATGATGATCGGGTGTGATAGGCTCTACGTTCAAATACAACGGGTGCAAAACAGTTGCACACGCGGAATACTCAGGTTAAACTTGATGAGCCTAGCATATGTAGATATGGCCTCGGAACACTGAGACCGAAAGGTCGAGCATGAATCATATAGAAGATATGATCAACATAGTGATGTTCACCATTGAAAACTACTCCATCTCACGTGATGATCAGACATGGTTTAGTTGATTTGGATCACGTGATCACTTAGATGATTAGAGGGATGTCTATCTAACTAGGAGTTCTTAAGTAATATGATTAATTGAACTTTAATTTATCATGAACTTAGTCTTGGTAGTATTAGCATATCTATGTTGTAGATAAATAGCTCGCGATGTTGCTCCCCGTTTATTGTGTTCCTAGAGAAAAACTATGTTGAAAAATGTTAGTAGCAATGATGCAGATTGGATCCGTGATCTGAGGATTATCCTCATTGCTGCACAGAAGAATTATGTCGTTTATGCACTGCTAGGTGACAGACGTATTGCAGGAGCAGATGCAGACGTTATGAACGTTTGGCTAGCTCAATATGATGACTACTTGATAGTTTAGTGCACCATGCTTAACGGCTTAGAATCGGGGCTTCAAAGACGTTTTGAATGCCAAGGAGCATATAAGATGTTCCAAGAGTTGAAATTGGTATTTCATACTCATGCCCGTGTTGAGAGGTATGAGACCTCTGACAGTACTTTGCCTACAAGATGGAGGAGAATAGCTCAACCAGTGAGCATGTGCTCAGATTGTCTGAGTACTACAATTTCTTGAATCAAGTGGGAGTTAATCTTCCAGATAAGAGAGTAATTGACAAAGTTCTCTAGTCACTATCACCGAGTTACTAGAACTTAGTGATGAACTATAATATGCAAGGGATGACAAAAGTAATTCCCAAGCTCTTCGTGATGCTGAAATCGACGAAGGTAGAAATCAAGAAAAGCATCAAGTGTTGATGGTTGACAAATACCACTAGTTTCAAAAAAGGGCAAAGGGAAGAAGGGGACCTTCAAGAAGAACGGCAAGCAAGTTGCTGCTCAAGTGAAGAAGCCCAAGTCTGGACCTAAGCCTGAGACTGAGTGCTTCTACTACAAAGGGACTGGTCACTAGAAGCGGAACTGCCCCAAGTATTTGGCGGATAAGAAGGATGGCAAGGTGAACAAAGGTATATTGGATATACATGTTATTGATGTGTACTTTACTAGTGTTTATAGCAACCCCTCGGTATTTGATACTAGTTCAGTTGCTAAGAGTAGTAACTTGAAACAGGAGTTGCAGAATGAACAGAGACTAGTTAAGGGTGAAGTGACGATGTGTGTTGGAAGTAGTTCCAATAATGATATGATCATCATCGCACACTCCCTATGCTTTAGGGATTAGTGTTGAACCTAAATAAATTTTATTTGGTGTTTGCGTTGAGCAAGAATATGATTTGACCATGTTTATTGCAATACAGTTATTCATTTAAGTTAGAGAATAATTGTTATTCTGTTTACATGAATAAAACCTTCTATGGTTATACACCCAATAAAATGGTTTGTTGGATCTCGATCGTAGTGATACACATATTCATAATATTAAAGCCAAAAGATGCAAAGTTAATAATGATAGTGCAACTTATTTGTGGCACTGCCGTTTAGGTCATATTGGTGTAAAGCGCATGAAGAAAATCCATGATGATGGGCTTTTGGAATCACTTGATTAATGAATCAGTAGATGCTTGTGAACCATGCCTCATGGGCAAATATGACTAAGACTCCGTTCTTCGGAACAATGGAGCGAGCAACTGACTTATTGTATATAATACATACTGATGTATGAGGTCCGATGAGTGTTGAGGCTTGCGGCGGGTATCATTATTTTCTGACCTTCACAGATGATTTGAGCAGATATGGGTATATCTACTTGAAGAAACATAAGTCTGAAACATTTGAAAAGTTCAAAGAATTTCAGAGTGAAGTGGAAAATCATCATAACAAGAAAATAAAGTTTCTACGATCTGATCGTGGAGGAGAATATTTGAGTTGCGAGTTTTGGTCTTCATTTGAAACAATGCAGAATAGTTTCACAACTCACGCCACCCGAAACACCACAGTGTAATGGTGTGTCCGAACATCGTAACCGTACTTTATTAGATATGGTGTAATCTATGATGTCTCTTACCAGTTTACCACTATCATTTTGGGGTTATGTATTAGAGACAGCTGCATTCACGTTAAATAGGGCACCATCTAAATCCGTTGAGACGACACCATATGAACTGTGGTTTGGCAAGAAACCAAAGTTGTCATTTCTTAAAGTTTGAGGTTGCGATGCTTATGTGAAAAAGTTTCATCCTGATAAGCTCAAACCCAAATCAGAAAAGTGCGTCTTCATAGGATACCCAAAAGTTACTGTTGGGTACACCTTCTATCACAGATCCGAAGGCAAGATATTCGTTGCTAAAAATGAATTCTTTCTAGAGAAGGAGTTTCTCTTGAAATAAGTGAGTGGGAGGAAAGTAGAACTTGATAAGGTAATTGTACCTTCTCCCGAATTAGAAAGTAGTTCATCACTGAAATCAGTTCCAGTGATGCTTACACCAATTAATGAGGAAGTTAATGATGATGATCATGAAAGCTTCAGATCAAGTTACTACCGAACCTCGTAGGTCAACCAGAGTATGTTCCACACCAGAGTGGTACGGTAATCCTATTCTGGAGTTCATGTTACTTGACCATGACAAACCTACGAACTATGAGGAAGCGATGATGAGCCCAGATTCCGTGAAATGGCTTGAGGCCATGAAATCTGAGATGGGATCCATGTATGAGAACAAAGTGTGGACTTTGGTTGACTTGCCCGATGATCGGCAAGCCATAGAAAATAAATGGATCTTCAAGAGGAAGACGGACGCTGATAGTAGTGTTACTATCTACAAAGCTAGACTTGTCGAAAAGGGTTTTTGACAAAGTTCAAGGTGTTGACTATGATGAGATTTTCTCACTCGTAGCAATGCTTAAGTCTGTCTGAATCATGTTAGCAAATTGTCGCATTTTATGAAATGTGGCAAATGGATAAACAAAACTGCATTCCTTAGAGGCCTTATTAAAGAAAGAGTTGTATATGATGCAACCAGAAGGTTTTGTCAATCCTAAAGGTGCTAACAAAATATGCAAGCTCCAGCGATCCATCTATGGACAGGTGCGAGCATCTCGGAGTTGGAATATACGCTTTGATAAGTTGATCAAAGCATATAGTTTTATACAGACTTGTGGTGAAGCCTGTATTTACAAGAAAGTGAGTGGGAGCACTACATCATTTCTGATAAGTATATGTGAATGACATATTGTTGATCGGAAATAATGTAGAATTATTCTTCAAAGCATAAAGGAGTGTTTGAAAGGAGTTTTTCAAAGAAAAACCTCGGTGAAGCTGCTTACATATTGAGCATCAAGATCTATAGAGATAGATCAAGACGCTTGATAAGTTTTTTCAATGAGTACATACCTTGACAAGATTTTGAAGTATTTCAAAATGGAACAGTCAAAGAAAGAGTTCTTGCCTGTGTTACAAGGTGTGAAATTGAGTAAGACTCAAAGCCCGACCACGACAGAAGATAGAAAGAGAATGAAAGTCATTCCCTATGCCTCAACCATAGGTTCTATAAAGTATGCTATGCTGTGTACCAGATCTATTGTATACCCTACACTGTTTTTGGCAAGGGAGTACAATAGTGATCTAGGGGTAGATCACTGGACATCGGTCAAAATTATCCTTAGTGGAATAAGGATATGTTTCTCGATTATGGAGGTGACAAAAGGTTCGTCGTAAAGAGTTACGTCGATTCAAGCTTTGACACCAATCTGGATGACTCTGAGTCTCGATCTAGATACATATTGAAAGTCCGAGCAATTAGCTAGAGTAGCTCCGTGCAGAGCATTGTTGACATAGAAATTTGCAAAATACATACGGATCTGAATGTGGCAGACCCGTAGACTAAACTTCTCTCACAAGCAAAACATTATCACACCTTAGTACTCTTTGGGTGTTAATCACATAGCAATGTGAACTAGATTATTGACTCTAGTAAACCCTTTGGGTGTTGGTCACATGATGATGTGAACTATGGGTGTTAATCACATGGCGATGTGAACTATGGGTGTTAATCACATTGTGATGTGAACTATTGGTGTTAAATCACATGGCCATGTGAACTAGATTATTGACTCTAGTGCAAGTGGGAGATTGAAGGAAATATGCCCTAGAGGCAATAATAAAGTTATTATTTATTTCCTTATTTCATGATAAATGTTTATTATTCATGCTAGAATTGTATTAACCGGAAACATAATACATGTGTGAATACATAGACAAACAGAGTGTCACTAGTATGCCTCTACTTGACTAGCTCGTTAACCGAAGATGGTTGAGTTTCCTAGCCATGGACATGAGTTGTCATTTGATTAACGAGATCACATCATTAGGAGAATGATGTGATTGACTTGACCCATTCCATTAGCTTAGCACTTGATTGTTTAGTATGTTGCTATTGCTTTCTTCATGACTTATACATGTTCATATGACTATGCGATTATGCAACTCCCGTTTACCGGAGGAATACTTTGTGTGCTACCAAACGTCACAACGTAACTGGGTGATTATAAAGGTGCTCTACAGGTGTCTCCAAAGGTACTTGTTGGGTTGGCGTATTTCGAGATTAGGATTTGTCACTCCGATTGTTGGAGAGGTATCTTTGGGCCCACTCGGTAATGCACATCACTATAAGCCTTGCAAGAATTGTAACTAATGAGTTAGTTATGGGATGATGTATTACAGAACGAGTAAAGAGACTTGCCAGTAACGAGATTGAACTAGGTATTGAGATACCGACTATCGAATCTCGGACAAGTAACATACTGATGACAAAGGGAACAACGTATGTTGTTATGCGGTTTGACCGATAAAGATCTTTGTAGAATACGTGGGAGCCAATATGAGCATCCAGGTTCCGCTATTGGTTATTGTCCAGAGACGTGTCTCGGTCATGTCTACATAGTTCTCGAACCTGTAGGGTCCGCACGCTTAAAGTTTCGGTGATGATTGTATTATGAGTTTATGTGATTTGATGTACCGAAGGTAGTTCGGAGTCCCAGATGAGATTGGGGACATGACGAGGAGTCTCGAAATGGTCGAGACGTAAAGATCGATATATTGGACGACTATATTCGGACATCGGAAAGGTTCCGAGTAATTCGGGTATTTTCGGAGTACCGGGGAGTTACGGGAATTCACCGGGAGAAGTATTGGGCCTTATTGGGCCATACGGGAATAGAGGAGAGAGGCCAAAAGGAAGGAGGCGCGCACCCCCCTCTGGTCCGAATTGGACAAGGGGTGCAGTCCCCTTTTCCTTTTCCCTCTCCCCCTCTTTCCTTCTCTCCTACTCCGGAAACGAAACGGAAATCCTACTAGGACTTGGGAGTCCTAGTAGGACTCCCACACTTGGCGCGCCCCTTCTAGGTCCGGCCTCTCCCTCCCTCCTTTATATACGGGGCAGGGGGCACCTCTAGACACACAAGTTGATCTGTTGATCTCTCCCAGCCGTGTGTGGTGCCCCCCTCCACCATAATCCACCTCGATCATATCGTAGCGGTGCTTAGGTAAAGCCCTGCGTCGGTAGCATCATCATCACTGTCATCACGCCGTCGTGCTGATGGAACTCTCCCTCGAAGCTCTGCTGGATCGGAGTTCGTGGGATGTCATCGAGCTGAACATGTGCTGAACTCGGAGGTGACGTACATTCGGTACTTGATGGGTCGGATCGTGAAGACGTACGACTACATCAACCGCGTTGTGCTAACGCTTGCGCTTTCGGTCTAGGAGGGTACGTGGACACACTCTCCCGTCTCGTTTCTATGCATCACCATGATCCTACGTGTGCGTAGGAATTTTTTTAAATTACTACGCTCCCCAATAGGAGGTGCTGTTCTAGGTCAAAGAGTTGATAAAAAAAACTAAATGTTATTCAATATGCTAGGAAAACTCTAGACAATGCCTAGAGAAATTATGCTACTACTGAAAAGGAATTCTTAGCAGTTGTATTTGCTTGTGATAAGTTCAGACCTTATATTGTTGATTCTAAAGTAACTATTCACACTGATCATGCTGCTATTAAATATCTTATGGAAAAGAAAGATGCTAAACCTAGACTTATTAGATGGTTTCTCCTGCTACAAGAATTTGATTTGCATATTATTGATAGAAAGGGAGCTGAGAATCCCGTTGCAGACAACTTGTCTAGGTTAGAGAATATTCTTGATGACCCACTACCTATTGATGATAGCTTTCCTGATGAACAATTAGCTGTCATAAATGCTTCTCGTACTGCTCCATGGTATGCTGATTATGCTAATTACATTGTTGCTAAATTTATACCACCTAGTTTCACATACCAGCAAAATAAAAAGTTTTTCTATGATTTAAGACATTACTTCTAGGATTACCCACGCCTTTATAAAGAAGGAGTAGATGGTGTTATTAGACGTTGTATACCTGAGCATGAACATGAACAGATCCTATGCAAGTGTCACTCCGAAGCTTATGGAGGACACCATGCTAGAGATAGAACTGCACATAAGGTATTGCAATCCGGTTTTTATTGGCCTACTCTCTTCAAGGATGCCCGTAAGTTTGTCTTGTCTTGTGATGAATGTCAAAGAATTGGTAATATTAGTAGACGTCAAGAAATGCCTATGAATTATTCACTTGTTATTGAACCATTTGATGTTTGGGGCTTTGATTATATGGGACCATTTCCTTCCTCTAATGGGTATACACATATTTTAGTTGTTGTTGATTACGTTACTAAGTGGGTAGAAGCTATTCCAACTAGTAGTGATGATCATAACACCTCTATTAAGATGCTTAAAGAAGTTATTTTCCCGAGGTTTGGAGTCCCTAGATATTTAATGACTGATGGTGGTTCACACTTTATTCATGGTGCCTTTCGTAAAATGCTTGCTAAGTATGATGTTAATCATAGAATTGCATCTCCTTATCACCCACATTCTAGTGGTCAAGTAGAATTAAGTAATAGAGAGCTCAAATTAATTTTGCAAAAGACTGTTAATAGATCTAGAAAGAATTGGTCCAAGAAACTTGATGATGCATTATGGGCTTATAGAACTGCATATAAAAATCCTATGGGTATGTCTCCGTATAAAATGGTTTTTGGCAAAGCATGTCACTTACCTCTTGAGCTAGAACATAGGGCATATTGGGCCATTAAAGAGCTCAATTATGATTTCAAACTTGCCGGTGAGAAGATGTTATTTGACATTAGCTCACTTGATGAATGGAGAACCCAGGCCTATGAGAATGCCAAACTGTTTAAAGAAGAAGTTAAAAGATGGCACGACAAAAGGATACAAAAACGTGAGTTTAATGTAGGTGATTATGTATTGTTATACAACTCTCGTTTAAGATTTTTTGCAGGAAAAATTCTCTCTAAATGGGAAGTCCTTACGTTATCGAGGAGGTCTATCGTTCTGGTGCCATAAAAATCAACAACTTCGAAGGCACAAATCCGAAGGTGGTGAACGGTCAAAGAATTAAATATTACATCTCAGGTAATCCTATAAATGTTGAAACTAATATTATCGAAACCGTAACCCCGGAGGAATACATAAGGGACACTTTCCAGAACGTTTCAGACCCCGAAAAGGAATAGGTATGTGGTACGGTAAGTAAACCGACTCCGCAACAGTTCTAATGGCAATTTTTCTCCGTTTTGGAATATTTAGAAAAATAGGAAAATAAGAAGCAGTCCGGGAAGGACATGAGGCTTCCATGAGGGTGGGAGGCGCGCCCTACCCCCCTGGCCGCACCCCCTGCCTCGTGGGCACTCGTGTGCTCTCCGGACTCCGTTTTGTTGCAAGATACTCTTCTTGTTCGGTAAAAAATCATTATATAATCTCCCGAAAGTTTTGACCACCGTATCATGCAAATATCTCTTATTTTTGTTTTGAGCTATTTTTCTGACAGATCTAGGTCGTCATGTCGTCTTCAAGTGCCCCCAAGGACAAGTTCTTTGAGAAGGTCATCAACCCCTACCTCGCGGAGGTGCTGCAACACCCTCAAACCATTGAGATGTGTGAGGGGTTGTTGCACATCCGCGATGTTGAGGGACCAAGGAGGACCGGAAGCACGGAGGCAAGGCCAGAGGCATTGGAGCAACAAGTTTTCAAGTGTCAGGAGATGGTGGAGTGTGGACTAGACTCCAATCACATTATGATCACGGAGTTCAGCAACAACCACAAGCTGGACGTCAAGGACATTGGGGAGGCCATCTTCAAGCTTCATGAGAAAATCGAGCACCTCCAAGCCCAGTTCTATGACCTGCAAAATCAAAACTGTGAGTATGAATATAGATTCAAGAGGATGAGTTTGGCTGCAGATTTGAGGATTCGGGAGACTTGATCATCCTTCTATGACGGTGAGCCTATGCCTTAGAAGAGGGACGACAAGCCTACATCATCAACAACTCCACCTTCTTCACCAACAAAGAAGAACTGAGTATCTGGTATGGGCAGTCCCCTTGGCAACTGCCAATCTTGGGGGAGTGCCCAGTATCGTATCACCATCACTTTTATCTCTACCTTTTTCTTAGTTTGATCCTTTTGGTAATATCTTGAACTAGTAGAATAAAGTTTTAGTATGATCTAGTTGTGAGTTTTGCTTTATGATCCCTCTATGTAATCGAGTCCGTGAGTGATAACCCACAAGTATAGGGGATCGCAACAGTTTTCGAGGGTAAAGTATTCAACCCAAATTTATTGATTCGACACAAGGGGAGCCAAAGAATATTCTCAAGTATTAGCAGTTGAGTTGTCAATTTAACCACACCTGGAAAACTTAATATCTGCAGCAAAGTGTTTAGTAGCAAGGTAATATGATAGTAGTGATAACGGTAGCAGAAGGTAACAGTAGTAAAAGTAATTTTTTTGGTATTTTGTAGTGATGATAGCAATAGCAATGGAAAAGTAAATAAGCGAAGAACAATATATGGAAAGCTCATAGGCAATGGATCGGTGGTGGAGAATTATGCCGGATGCGGTTCATCATGTAACAGTCATAACCTAGGGTGACACAGAACTAGCTCCAGTTCCTTGATATAATGTAGGCATGTATTCCGAACATAGTCATACATGCTTATGGAAAAGAACTTGCATGACATCTTTTGTCCTACCCTCCCGTGGCAGCGGGGTCCTTACGGAAACTAAGGGATATTAAGGCCTCCTTTTAATAGAGAACCGGAACAAAGCATTAACACATAGTGAATACATGAACTCCTCAAACTACGGTCATCATCGGTAAGTATCTCGATTATTGTCACTGCGGGGTTAACGGATCATAACACATAATAGGTGACTATAGACTTGCAAGATAGGATCAATAACACTCATATATTGATGAAAACATAATAGGTTCAGATCTGAAATCATGGCACTCGGGCCCTAGTGACAAGCATTAAGCATAGCAAAGTCATAGCAACATCAATCTCAGAACATAGTGGACACTAGGGATCAAACGCTAACAAAACTAACTCGATTACATGATAGATCCCATCCAACCCATCACCGTCCAGCAAGCCTACGATGGAATTACTCACGCACGGCGGTGAGCATCATGAAATTGGTGATGGAGGAAGGTTGATGATGACGATGGCGACGGATTCCCCTCTCCGGAGCTCCGAACAGACTCCAGATCAGCCCTCCCGAGAGGTTTTTGGGCTTGGCAACGGCTCCGTATCGTAAAACGTGATGATTTCTTCTGCCTGATTTTTTTGTCCCCGAAACTCAATATATGGAGGTGGAGTTGGAGTCGTAGAGGCAACAGGGGCCCACGAGGTAGGGGGCGCACCCCCCACCCTCGTGGCAAGGTGGTGGCCCCCCTGGCCTTCATCTTTTGCAGGTATTTTTCTTATTTTCTGAAAAGTGGCTCCGTGATGTTTCAGGTCATTCCAAGAACGTTTGCTCCTGCACATAAATAACACCATGGTAATTCTGCTGAAAACAGCGTCAGTCCGGGTTAGTTCCATTCAAATCATGCAAGTTAGAGTCCAAAACAAGGGAAAAAGTGTTTGGAAAAGTAGATACGTTGGAGACGTATCAACTCCCCCAAGCTTAAACCTTTGCTTGTCCTCAAGCAATTAAGTTGATAAACTGAAAGTGATAAAGAAAAACTTTTACAAACTCTGTTTGCTCTTGTTGTTGTAAATATGTAAAGCCAGCATTCAAGTTTTCAGCAAAGATTATAACTAACCACATTTGCAATAACGCATAGGTCTCAAGTTTACTCATATCAATAGCATAATCAACTAGCGATCAATAATAATAAATCTCGGATGACAACACTTTCTCAAAACAATCATAATATGATATAACAAGATGGTATCTCGCTAGCCCTTTCTGAGACCGCAAAACATAAATGCATAGCACCTTTAAAGACCAAGGACCGACTAGACATTGTAATTCATGGTAAAAGAGATCCAGTCAAGTCATACTCAATGTAAACTAATAGTAATGAATGCAAATGACATCGGTGCTCTCCAACTGGTGATTTTTAGTAATAGGATGATGACTCGGCATAAAAGTAAATAGATAGGCCCTTCGCAGAGGGAAGCAGGGATTTGTAGAGGTGCCAGAGCTCGGTTTTGAAACAGAGGTGAATAATATTTTGAGCGGTATACTTTCATTGTCAACATAACAACCAAGAGATGGCGATATCTTCCATGCTACACACATTATAGGCGGTTCCCAAACAGAATGGTAAAGTTTATACCCCCCTTCCACCAACAAGCATCAATCCATGGCTTGCTCGAAACAACGAGTGCCTCCAACTAACAAGAGTCCCAGGGGGAGTTTTGTTTGCAATTATTTTGATTTAGTTTGCATAAAGCATGGGATTGGACATCCGGGTGACCAGCCATTTATCTCATGAGTGAGGAGCGGAGTCCACTCCTCTTGAGAATAACCCGCCTAACATGGAAGATACAGACAGCCCTAGTTGATACATGAGCTATTCAAGCATACAAAACAGGATATTTATTTGAAGGTTTAGAGTTTGGCACATACAAATTTACTTGGAACGGCAGGTGGATACCGTATATAGGTAGGTATAGTGGACTCATGTGGAATAACTTTGGGGTTTAAGGAGTTTGGATGCACAAGCAGTATTCCTGCTTAGTACAGGTGAAGGCTAGAAGAAGACCAGGAAGCGACCAGCTAGAGAGCGACAATAGTCATGAACATGCATTAAAATTAATCAACACCGAATGCAAGCATGAGTAGGATATAATCCACCATGAACATAAATATTGTGAAGGCTATGTTGATTTTGTTTCAACTACATGCGTGAACATGTGCCAAGTCAAGTCACTTAAATCATTCAGAGGAGGATACCGCCCTATCATACCACATCATAACTATCTCAATAGCATGTTGGCACGCAAGGTAAACCATTATAACTCATAGCTACTCAAGCATGGCACAAGAAACTATGATCTCTAATTGTCATTGCAAACATGTTTATTCATAATAGGCTAAATCAGGAACGATGAACTAATCATATTTACAAAAACAAAAGAGGTCGATTTCACACCAGCTTTTCTCATCTCAGCCAGTTCATCATATAACATCATAATTGCCTTTCACTTGCACGACCGAATGATGTGAATAATAATAATAGTGCACGTGCATTGGACTAAGCCGGAATCTGCAAGCATTCAATAAACAGGAGAAGACAAGGCAATATGGGCTCTTTTGTCAGATCAACAATAATGCATATAAGAGCCACTTCAACAATTTAATTATGGTCTTATCCTATCGACCCCCAAAGAAAAGAAAAGAAATAAAACTATTTACACGGGAAAGCTCCCAACAAGCAAAAGAAGAACATGAAATATTTTTGGGTTTTCTTTTTAATTACTACTACAAGCATGGAAATTAAACTGATTAAAAGCTACAACTATTTTTTTGGTTTTTCTTAAGGTTTATTAAACACACAAGAAGAATGCATAAAAAGGAAAATAAACTAGCATGGATGATACAATGAAAAAGTATGAGCACCGACATCTAGCAATGAGTGTGTGAACATGAATGTAATGTCGGTGGGAAATACGTACTCCCCCAAGCTTAGGCTTTTGTCCTAAGTTGGTCTATGGCCACGACTGGCCTGGCGGATATCCATAATAGTAGATGGGGTCGTACTGCGAGGAAGAAGAGGAAGACTCAGCTTGCCACTGGCTGACAATCATCTCCGGATCCCACTAGTAATTAGACTGTCGTGAAGGATCAATTTGTGGTTCCGGCTCTGGCTCCTCAGCTGGTGCAGGGTTCCGGTAGGCGTGAATAGTCTTCAACGGAACACGGTACATGCCTACAGACAAATCAAACAAAGAAGGAGCAGGCAGGGTAATAGTCTCAGGATGATGTTTGTTAAAGAACAATTGATATTTAAGTTCTCCTTCCCTATTCTTAACAATAAAATCATGTGCCACCATACTTTTATAATCTAAATAAACACGCGGCAGCACTTTTTCTTCCTTCTTAGAATGCCTAATAGGTATGTTAAAATGTGCAACTAGGCGTGAGGCATAGATGCCTCCAAAGATGGGGCCCTTGGTACGGTTTAGACTTAACCGTTTAGCAATAATGCCGCCCATACTAAAAGTGTTATCACAGTATAAACCTTGGAGCAAAATAATAATATCAGGGATACTAAGGTTTCCGCAATTTCCGCGACCAATTAAGCAACGACTAGCAAATAATGCAAAGTAACATAAAATAGGAAAATGTATGCTAGTGATGCGTGCATCGGAAACCTTCCTTGTTTCCCCTATAGTGATAGTATCAATAAAACCCTCCACATTATCACGATGTGGTTCTTCTATCTTGCCCTCAAAAGGGACTAGACAAATCCGACAAAAATCATAAAGTGACATCTCCTTATGCTCATCATATAAATGAAACTCCACCGTAGGTGGTGAGTTCCTAGAATGAAAATGAAAGTTTTGCACAAAGGTATTTGTGATACTGGTCGCATTGGTCGTGGAGGAAAGCGGTGAGGCCTGCGTTATGAGCCAATTCATTAAAATCTTCATAAATCTCAGCTGCTCTCAAGAAATCCTGGGAAGGCCATTCACACGTCCGAACCTCCGCGGTGCGAGGCAGATTATACTTAGTCTTTGGTGCCTTTTCCTTCGAGCTTTGGCTCGATGAGACCCTCAAAAGTCTCCTCATCATTTTCTAAAAAATTCTGAAATTTTTAGTAACTTCAAAATAAAAGTAAACCAAACTCAATAATATTGATAGCAACTACTCCTACAAGTGCCTAGGGCCTATATCATGCATCAAAACTACTTTTGACCATATAAATTTGACATGCAAGCTCAAGAACAGGGTCACCTAAGCAACACAAATTTGCAATAAATAAAGCACTAGAACAAAAACTAATTGGACCAATGGAGGAGTGACATACCAAGGAACAATCCCCCCAAGCATTTTTGTGAGAGGTGCTTTGAGCAAGGAGATCGAAAATGGCAGCAAGATGAGCTAGAACTCGTGCTTGAGCTGGATATTCGTGTTTGTGGGGGGAAGATGAAGTGTGTGGGTGCAAGAATAAGTGGAGGAGGGCCACCATGGGCCCACGAGGCAGGAGGATGCGCCCTCCACCCTCGTGGGCAGGTGGTTGACCCCCTGGTGTGTTCTCAGTTCCATAAATCCTCAAATATTCTAGAAAAAAACATATTTAAATTTCAGGGCATTTGGGGAACTTTTATTTTCGAGGTATTTTTATATTGCACGGATAATCAGATAACAAACAGAAAAATATTTATTTCTATTTTATTTAATATAAATAAAAGAAAATAAAAGTGGGGTACAGAAGGTTGTGCCTTCTAGTTTCATCCATCTCATGATCATCAAAAGGAATCCACTAACAAGGTTGATCAAGTCTTGTTAACGAACTCATTCTGAATAACATGGAACCGAAGAAATTTCGAATAACACTAAGTTACCTCAACGGGGATATGCACATCCCCAATAATAAGAATATCATATTTCTTCTTGATAGTAGGAAGAGGAAATTCAAAACCTCCAAATATAATCGATGGCATTTTCCCAATAGAGTTGATACTATGAACTTGAGGTTGTTTCCTCGGAAAGTGTACCGTATGCTCATTACCATTAACGTGAAAAGTGACATTGCCTTTAGTGCAATCAATAACAGCCCCTGCAGTATTCAAAAAGGGTCTTCCAAGAATAATAGACATACTATCGTCCTCGGGAATATCAAGAATAACAAAGTCCGTTAAAATAGTAACGTTTGCAACTACAACAGGCACATCATCACAAATACCAACAGGTATAGCAGTTGATTTATCAGCCATTTGCAAAGATATTTCAGTAGGTGTCAACTTATTCAAATCAAGTCTACGATATAAAGAGAGAGGCATAACACTAACACCGGCTCCAAGATCACATAAAGCAGTTTTAACATAGTTTCTTTCAATGGAGCATGGTATAGTGGGTACTCCAAGATCTCCAAGTTTCTTTGGTATTCCACCCTTAAAAGTATAATTAGCAAGCATGGTGGAAATTTTAGCTTCTGGTATCTTTCTCTTATTTGTAACAATATCTTTCATATACTTAGCATAAGGATTCATTTTGAGCATATCAGTTAATCGCATACGCAAAAAGATAGGTCTAATCATTTCAGCAAAGCGCTCAAAATCCTCATCATCCTTTTTCTTGGATGGTTTGGGAGGAAAAGACATGGGTTTCTGAACCCATGGTTCTCTTTCTTTACCATGTTTCCTAGCAACAAAGTCTTTCGTATCATAACATTGATTCTTTGATTGTGGGTTATCAAGATCAACAGCAGGTTCAATTTCTATATCATTATCATTACTAGGCTGAGCATCATCATGAACATTATCATTAACATTATTACTAGTTTCAGGTTCATTACCAGCTTGAGTTTCAGCATCAGAAATAGAAATATCATTTGGATTCTCAGGTGATTCAATAACAGGTTCACTAGAAGCATGCAAAGTCCTATCATTTTTCTTTTTCTTCCTTTTAGAAGGACTAGGCGCATCTATATTATTTCTCTGAGAATCTTTCTCAATTCTCTTAGGGTGGCCTTCAGGATACAAAGGTTCCTGATTCATTCTGCCACCTCTAGTCATAACTCTAACAACATTATCATTATTCTTACTATTCAATTGATTAAGCAAATCATTTTGAGCTTTAAGTACTTGTCTTACTTGAGTGGTAACCATAGAAGCATGTTTACTAATAAGTTTAAGTTCACCTTTGACATTAGCCATATAATCACCCAAGTATTCAAGCATATTTGAATTGTATTTCAATTGTCTACCAAAATAAGCATTAAAATCTTCTTGCTTAACCATAAATTTATCAAACTCATCTAAGCATGGGCTAGCAAAGTTAGTAAATGGGATTTCAGCTTTATCATATCTATAGAGATAATTTACCTTTACTACCTGTGTTGGGTTATCAAGACCATGAGTTTCTTCAATAGGCGAAGGATTAAGATCATATGTTTCTTCAACAGGCGGTAAATTAAGACCATTTATTTCTTCAATAGGAGGTAAATTCTTAACATATTCAGCTTTAATACCCTTTTCTTTCATAGATTTCTTTGCCTCTTGCATATCTTCAGGACTGAGAAATAGAATACCCCTCTTCTTCGGAGTTGGTTTAGGAATAGGCTCAGGAGCTGGCTCAGGAGGTGTCCAATTATTTTCATTTGTCAACATATTATTCAATAGAATTTCAGCTTCATCCGGTGTTCTTTCCCTGAAAACAGAACCAGCACAACTATCCAGGTAATCTCTGGAGGCATCGGTTAGTCCATTATAAAAGATATCAAGTATTTCATTTTTCTTAAGAGGATGATCAGGCAAAGCATTAAGTAATTGGAGAAGCCTCCCCCATGCTTGTAGGAGACTCTCTTCTTCAATTTGCACAAAATTATATATATCCCTTAAAGCAACTTGTTTCTTATGAGCAGGGAAATATTTAGCAGAGAAGTAATAAATCATATCCTGGGGACTACGCACACAACCAGGATCAAGAGAATTAAACCATATCTTAGCATCACCCTTTAATGAGAACGAAAATATTTTAAGGATATAAAAGTAACGAGTTCTCTCATCTTTAGTGAACAGGGTAGCTATATCATTCAATATAGTAAGATGTGCCACAACAATTTCAGATTCATAACCATGAAAAGGATCAGAGTCAACCAAAGTAATTATATCAGGATCAACAGAGAATTCATAATCCTTATCAGTAACAAAGATAGGTAAAGTACCAAAAGCAGGGTCAGGTTTCATTCTAGCATTTAAAGATTGCTTACTCCATTTAGCTAATAATCTTTTGAGTTCAGTTCTATTTTGGCACGCTAAAATAGCTAAGGAAGCTTCTTGATCAAAAACATAACCCTTAGGAATAACAAGTGATTCTTCATCATCACTTTCATGAGTATCATCAGATTCAATATTTTTGATTTCTCTAGCTCTAGCAAGTTGTTCATCAAGAAAATCACTAAGTGGCATAGTAGTATCAGATATAGAGGTAGTTTCATCATAAGTATCATGCATAGCAGAAGTGGCATCATCAATAACATGTGACATATCGGAACGAATAGCAGAAGCAGGTGTAGGTGTCGCAAACTTACTCATAACAGAAGGTGAATCAAGTGCAGAGCTAGATGGCAGTTCCTTACCTCCCCTCGTAGCTGAGGGATAGATCTTGGTTTTTGGATCTCTCAAGTTCTTCATAATGATAAGCGGATATATATCCCAAGTGACTCAAAGAATAGAGCTATGCTCCCCGGCAACGGCCCTAGAAAATAGTCTTGATAACCCACAAGTATAGGGGATCGCAACAGTTTTCGAGGGTAAAGTATTCAACCCAAATTTATTGATTCGACACAAGGGGAGCCAAAGAATATTCTCAAGTATTAGCAGCTGAGTTGTCAATTCAACCACACCTGGAAACTTAATATCTGCAGCAAAGTGTTTAGTAGGAAGGTAAGATGATAGTAGTGATAACGGTAGCAAAAGGTAACAGTAGTAAAAGTAATGTTTTTGGTATTTTGTAGTGATGATAGCAATAGTAATGGAAAAGTAAATAAGCGAAGAACAATATATGGATAGCTCGTAGGCAATGGATCGGTGATGGAGAATTATGACAGATGCGGTTCATCTTGTAACAGTCATAACCTAGGGTGACACAGAACTAGCTCCAGTTCATTGATATAATGTAAGCATGTATTCCGAATATAGTCATACGTGCTTATGGAAAAGAACTTGCATGACATCTTTTGTTCTACCCTCCTGTGGCAGCGGGGGGTCCTTACGGAAACTAGGGATATTAAGGCCTCCTTTTAATAGAGAACCGGAACAAAGCATTAACACATAGTGAATACATGAACTCCTCAAACTACGGTCATCACCGGTAAGTATCCCGATTATTGTCACTACGGGGTTAACGGGTCATAACACATAATAGGTGACTATGGACTTGCAAGATAGGATCAAGAACACTCATATATTGATGAAAACATAATAGGTTCAGATCTGAAATCATGGCACTCGGGCCCTAGTGACAAGCATTAAGCATAGCAAAGTCATAGCAACATCAATCTCAGAACATAGTGGACACTAGGGATCAAACCCTAACAAAACTAACTCGATTACATGATAGATCCTATCCAACCCATCACCGTCCAGCAAGCTTACGATGGAATTACTCACGCACGGCGGTGAGCATCATGAAATTGGTGATGGAGGATGGTTGATGATGACGATGGCGACGAATTTCCCTCTCCGGAGCCGCGAACGGACTCCAGATCAGCCCTCCCGAGAGGTTTTAGGGCTTGGTGGTAGCTCCGTATCGTAAAACACGATGATTTCTTCTCTCTGATTTTTTTCTCCCCGAAACTCAATATATGGAGGTGGAGTTGGAGTCGTAGAGGCAACAGGGGGCCCACGAGATAGGGGGGCACGCCCTAGGGGGGTAGGCGCGCCCCCACCCTCGTGGCAAGGTGGTGGGCCCCCTGGCCTTCATCTTTTGCAGGTATTTTTCTTATTTTCTGAAAAGTGGCTCCGTGAAGTTTCAGGTCATTCCGAGAAGGTTTGCTCCTGCACATAAATAACACCATGGTAATTCTGCTGAAAACAGCATCAGTCCGGGTTAGTTCCATTCAAATCATGCAAGTTAGAGTCCAAAACAAGGGCAAAAGTGTTTGGAAAAGTAGATGCGTTGGAGACGTATTAGTGAGCTATATAATAAAGATTAGTGTTGCGCCAAGGGCTTGATTATCTTGCTATGATTATTAGTGAATAAAAGTAAAACAAAGAATAAAAAGAAATAAAAAGAGATCATATTGATCTTATGGAGAGTAATGACTTCACATATAAAGAGTATGATGATTAAAAGTTGTTGAGAGTTGACAAACATAGTTTTGGTCATCGTTGCAATTAATAGGAAGTAATAAAGAAAGAGATGTTTCACATATAAATATACTATCTTGGACATCTTTTATGATTGCGAGCACTCATTAAAATATGACATGCTAAAGAGTTGATGTTGGACAAGGAAGACAATGTAATGGGTGATACGTCTCCAACGTATCTATAATTTTTGATTGCTCCATGCTATATTATCTACTGTTTTGGACATTCTTGGGCTTTATTATCCACTTTTATATTATTTTTGGGACTAACCTATTAACCGGAGGCCCAGCCCAAATTGTTGTTTTTTGCCTGTTTTAGGGTTTCGAAGAAAAGGAATATCAAACGGAGTCCAAACGGAATGAAACCTTCGGGGACGTGATTTTCTCAATGAACAAGACCCAGGAGACTTGGACCCTACGTCAAGACACAAAAGAGGAGGCCACGAGGTAGGGGGTGCGCCTACCCCCCCCCCCCCAGGCGCGCCCTCCACCCTCGTGGCCCCCCTGTTGCTCCACCGACGTACTCCTTCCTCCTATATATACCTATGTGCCCCCAAACGATCAGATACGGAGCCAAAACCCTAATTCCACCGCCGTAACTTTTTGTATCCACGAGATCCCATCTTGGGGCCTGTTCCGGAGCTCCGCTGGAGGGGGCATCGATCACTGAGGGCTTCTACATCAACACCATAGCCCCTCCGATGAAGTGTGAGTATTTCACCTCAGACCTACGGGTCCATAGTTATTAGCTAGATGGCTTCTTCTCTCTTTTTGGATCTCAATACAATGTTCTCCCCCTCTCTTGTGGAGAACTATTCGATGTAATCTTCTTTTTGCAGTGTGTTTGTTGAGATCGATGAATTGTGGGTTTATGATCAAGTCTATCTATGAACAATATTTGAATCTTCTCTGAATTCTTTTATGTATGATTGGTTATCTTTGCAAGTCTCTTTGAATTATCAGTTTGGTTTGGCCTACTATATTGATCTTTCTTGCAATGGGAGAAGTGCTTAGCTTTGGGTTCAATCTTGCGGTGTCCTTTCCCAGTGACAGTAGGGGCAGCAAGGCACGTATTGTATTGTTGCCATCGAGGATAACAAGATGGGGTTTTCATCATATTGCATGAGTTTATCCCTCTACATCATGTCATCTTGCTTAAGGCGTAACTCTGTTTTCATTAACTTAATACTCTAGATGCATGCTGGATAGCGGTCGATGAGTGGAGTAATAGTAGTAGATGCAGGCAGGAGTCGGTCTACTTGTCTCGGACGTGATGCCTATATACATGATCATACCTAGATATTCTCATAACTATGCTCAATTCTGTCAATTGCTCAACAGTAATTTGTTCACCCACCATAGAATACTTATGCTCTCGAGAGAAGCCACTAGTGAAACCTATGGCCCCAGGTCTATCTTCATCATATTAATCTCCCAATACTTAGTTATTTCCTTTGCTTTTATTTTACTTTGCATCTTTATCATAAAAATACCAAAACTATTATCTTATCATATCTATCAGATCTCACACTCGTAAGTGGCCGTGTAGGGATTGACAACCCCTTATCGCGTTGGTTGCGAGGATTTATTTGTTTTGTGCAGGTACGAGGGACTGGCGCGTAGCCTCCTACTCGATTGATACCTTGGTTCTCGAAAACTGAGGGAAATACTTATGCTACTTTGTTGCATCATCCCGGGGAAAACCAACGCAGTGCTCAAGAGGTAGCAAGAAGGATTTCTGGCGCCGTTGCCGGGGAGGTCTACGCAAAAGTCAATATACCAAGTACCCATCACATACCCTTATCTTCCACATTACATTATTTGCCATTTGCCTCTCGTTTTCCTCTCCCCCACTTCACCCTTGCCTTTTTATTCGCCCTCTCTCTCTCTATCCTCCCTCTCTTTCTCTATTTGCCTCTTTTTGACTGCTTGCTTTTTGTTTACTTGTGTGTTAGTTTGCTTGCTTATCACGATGGCTCAAGATAACACTAAATTGTGTGACTTCACCAATACCAACAATAATGATTTTATTAGCACTCCGATTGCTCCTCTTACCAATGTTGAATCTTGTGAAATTAATACTGCTTTGCTGAATCTTGTCATGAAAGATCCGTTTTCCAGCCTTGCTAGTGAAGATGCCGCTACCCATCTAAATAGCTTCGTTGATTTGTGTGATATGCAAAAGAAGAAAGATGTGGATAATGATATTGTTAAATTGAAGCTATTCCCTTTTTCGCTTAGAGATTGTGCTAAAGCTTGGTTTTCGTCTTTGCCTAAAAATAGTATTGATTCATGGAACAAGTGCAAAGATGCTTTTATCTCTAAGTATTTTCCTCCCGCTAAGATCATCTCTCTTAGAAACGATATTATTAATTTTAAGCAACTTGATCATGAACATGTTGCACAAGCTTGGGAGAGAATGAAACTAATGATATGTAATTGCCCTACTCAAGGTTTAAATTTGTGGATGATTATACAAATTTTTTATGCCGGATTGAATTTTGCTTCTCGAAATCTTTTAGATTCGGCTGCGGGAGGCACTTTTATGGAAATCACTTTAGGAGAAGCTACTAAACTCCTAGATAATATTATGGTTAATTATTCTCAATGTCATACTGAAAGATCTACTAATAAAAAGGTGCATGCGATAGAAGAAATTAATGTTTTGAGTGGAAAGATGGATGAATTTATGAAATTATTTGCTAGTAAGAGTGTTTCTTCTGATCCTAATGATATTCCCTTGTCTACTTTGATTTCGAATAATAATGAATCTATGGATGTGAATTTTGTTGGTAGGAACAATTTTGGTAACAACGCGTATAGAGGAAATTTTAATCCTAGGCCTTATCCTAGTAATCCCTCTAATAATTATGGTAATTCCTACAACAATTATTATGGAAATTATAATAATATGTCCTCTGATTTTGAATCTAATATTAAAGAATTTATTACTTTGCAAAAGAATTTCAATGCTTTGATTGAAGAAAAATTACTTAAGAATGATGAGTTGGCTAGGAACGTTGATAGAATTTCTCTTGATGTTGATTCTTTGAAAATTAGATCTATTCCACCTAAGCATGATATCAATGAGTCTCTCAAAGCCATGAGAATTTCCATTGATGAGTGCAAAGAAAGAACCGCTAGGATGCGTGCTAAGAAAGATGCCTTTATAAGAGCGTGTTCTTCTAGTTCCTATGAAAATAAAGATGAAGATCTAAAAGTTATTGATGGGTCCCCTATTAAATCTTTGTTTTGCAATATGAATCTTGATAATGATGGGACTGAATATGATCCACCTTTACCTAGAAGGCGTTCCAAGAATTCGGCATTTTCTGATCTTGATGCTAAAATTGATAAAAGTGGGATTGAAGAAATTAAAACCCTAGATGTTGCTAAACCCACTATTATGGATTTCAAGGAATTTAACTATGAAAAATTGCTCTTTGATTGATTGTATTTCCTTGTTGCAATCCGTGCTAAATTCTCCTCACGCTTATAGTCAAAATAAAGCGTTTACTAAACATATCGTTGATGCCTTGATGCAATCTTATGAGGAAAAACTTGAATTGCAAGTTTCCATCCCTAGAAAACTCTATGATGAGTGGGAACCAACTATTAAAATTAAAATTAAAGATCATGAATGCTATGCTTTATGTGATTTGGGTGCTAGTGTTTCCACGATTCCAAAGACTTTGTGTGATTTGTTAGGTTTCCGTGATTTTGATGATTGCTCTCTAAACTTGCACCTTGCGGATTCCACTATTAAGAAACCTATGGGAAGAATTAATGATGTTATTATTGTTGCAAATAGGAATTATGTGCCCGTAGATTTTATTGTTCTTGACATAGATTGCAATCCTTCATGTCCTATTATTCTTGGTAGACCTTTCCTTAGAACGATTGGTGTAATTATTGATATGAAGGAAGGAAATATTAGATTCCAATTTCCATTAAGGAAAGGCATGAAACACTCTCCTATAAGAAAATTAAATTATCTTATGAATCTATTATGAGAGCCACTTATGGATTGCCTACCAAACATGGCAATACCTAGATCTATCCTTGCTTGTTATGCCTAGCTAGGGGCGTTAAACGATAGCGCTTGTTGGGAGGCAACCCAATTTTATTTTTATTCCTTGCTTTTTTCTCCTGTTTAGTAATAAATAATTTATCTAGCCTCTGTTTTTGTTGTGTTTTTTGTGTTTAATTAGTGTTTGTGCCAAGTAGAACCGCTGGGAAGACTTGGGAAAAGTCTTGTTACACTTGCTGAAAAAAAACAGAAACTTTAGCGCTCATGAGAACTGCTGCCATTTTTATTTGGAAAGTGATATTTAGATAATTCCGGTTGAAGATGATTAATAGATAAATTCCTCACGTCCAGAAATTTATTTTAGAATTTTTGGGGTTCCAGATCTTTCGCTAGATACATATTATTACAGACTGTTCTGTTTTTGACAGATCCTGTTTTTCGTGTGTTGTTTGCTTATTTTGATGAATCTATGGCTAGTAAAATAGTTTATAAACCATATAGAATTGGAATAAAGTAGGTTTAACACCAATATAAATGAAGAATGAGTTCATTGCAGTACCTTGAAGTGGTCTTTTGTTTTCTTTCGCTAACGGAGCTCACGAGATTTTCTACTTTGAGTTTTGTGTTGTGAAGTTTTCAAGTTTTGGGTAAAGATTTGATGGATTATGGAACAAGGAGTGGCAAGAGCCTAAGCTTGGGGATTCCCATGGCACCCCCAAGATAATCTAAGGACACCTAAAAGCCAAAGCTTGGGGATGCCCCGGAAGGCATCCCCTCTTTCATCTAGTTCTATCGGTAACTTTACTTGGAGCTATATTTTTATTCGCCACATGATATGTGTTTTGCTTGGAGCGTCTTCTATGATTTGAGTCTTTACTTTTTAGTTTACCACAATCATGCTTTCTGTACACACTTTTTGAGAGAGCCATACATGATTTGGAATTTGTTAGAATACTCTATGTGCTTCGCTTATATCTTTTGAGTTATATAGTTTTGCTCTAGTACTTCACTTATATCTTTTAGAGCACAGTGGTGGATTTGTTTTATAGAAACTATTGATCTCTCATGCTTCACTTAGATTATTTTGAGAGTCTTAAGTAGCATGGTAATTTTCTTAACATCCTAATATGATAGGTATTCAAGATTAGTAAAATTTTCTTATAAGTGTTTTGAATACTAAGAGAAGTTTGATGCTTGATGATTGTTTTGAGATATGGAGGTAATAATATCAAAGTCGTGCTAGTTGAGTAGTTGTGAAATTGGGAAATGCTTGTATTGAAGTTTGCAAGTCCCGTAGCATGCACGTATGGTAAACGTTATGTAACAAATTTGAAACATGAGGTGTTATTTGATTGTCCTCCTTATGAGTGGCGGTCGGGGACGAGCGATGGTCTTTTCCTACCAATCTATCCCCCTAGGAGCATGCGCGTAGTGCCGAGGTTTTTGATGACTTGTAGATTTTTGCAATAAGTATGTGAGTTCTTTATGACTAATGTTGAGTCCATGGATTATACACACTCTCACCCTTCCATCCTTGCTAGCCTCTTCGGTACCATGCATTGCCCTTTCTCACATTGAGAGTTGGCGCAAACTTTGCCAGTGCATCCAAACCTCGTGATATGATACGCTCTTTCACACATAAACCTCCTTATATCTTCCTCAAAACAGCCACCATACCTACCTATTATGGCATTTTCATAGCCATTCCGAGATATATTGTCATGCAACTTTCCACCATTCCGTTTATCATGACACATTCATTATTGTCATATTGCTTAGCATGATCATGTAGTTGACATAGTATTTGTGGCAAAGCCAGCGTTCATAATTCTTTCATACATGTCACTCTTGGTCCATTGCATATCCCGGTACACCGCCGGAGGCATTCATATAGAGTCATCTTTGTTCTAGTATCGAGTTGTAATCATTGAGTTGTAAATAAATAGAAGTGTGATGATCATCATTTTCTAGAGCATTGTCCCAAGTGAGGAATTACAAAAAAAGAGAGAGAAAGGCCATGAAAATAGAAAAGGCCAAATAAAAAAATGAGAGAAAAAAAGAGAAGGGACAATGTTACTATCCTTTGACACACTTGTGCTTCAAAGTAGCACCATAATCTTCATGATAGAGAGTCTCTTATTTTGTCACTTTCATATACTAGTGGGAATTTTCATTATAGAACTTGGCTTGTATATTCCAACAATGGGCCTCCACAACTGCCCTAGGTCTTCGTGAGCAAGCAAGTTGGATGCACACCCACTTAGTTTCTTTTGTTGAGCTTTCATACATTTATAGCTCTAGTGCATCCATTGCATGGCAATCCCTACTCCTTGCATTAACATCAATCGGTGGGAATCTCCATAGCCCATTGATTAGCCTCGTTGATTTGAGACTTTCTCCTTTTTGTCTTCTCCACATAACCCCCCTCATTATATTCTATTCCACCCATAGTGCTATGTCCATGGCTCGCGCTCATATATTGCGTGAAAGTTTATAGGTTTGAGATTACTAAAGTATGAAACAATTTCTTGGCTTGTCATCAGGGTTGTGCATGATGAGAGCATTATTGTGTGACGAAAATGGAGCATGACTAAACTATATGATTTTGTAGGGATGAACTTTCTTTGGCCATGTTATTTTGAAAAGACATAATTGCTTAGTTAGTATGCTTGAAGTATTATTATTTTTATGTCAATATGAACTTTTGTCTTGAATCTTTCAGATCTGAATATTCATACCACAATTAAGAAGAATTACATTAAAATTATGCCAAGTAGCACTCCACATCAAAAATTCTGTTTTTATCATTTACCTACTCGAGGACGAGCAGGAATTAAGCTTGGGGATGCTTCATACGTCTCCAACGTATCTATAATTTTTGATTGCTCCATGCTATATTATCTACTGTTTGTACATTATTGGGCTTTATTATCCACTTTTATATTATTTTTGGGACTAACCTATTAACCGGAGGCCCAGCCCAGAATTGCTGTTTTTTTGCCAGTTTTAGGGTTTCTAAGAAAAGGAATATCAAACGGAGTCCAAACGGAATGAAACCTTCGGGAACGTGATTTTCTCAACGAACAAGACCCAGGAGACTTGGACCCTATGTCAAGACACAAAATAGGAGGCCACGAGGTAGGGGGCGCGCCCCCCCAAGCGCGCCCTCCACCCTCGTGGGCCCCATATTGCTCCACCGATGTACTCCTTCCTCCTATATATACCTACATACCCCCAAACGATCAGATACGGAGCCAAAACCCTAATTCCACCGCCGTAACTTTCTGTATCCACGAGATCCCATCTTGGGGCCTATTCCGGAGCTCCGCCGGAGGGGGCATCGATCATGGAGGGCTTCTACATCAACACCATAGCCCCTCCGATGAAGTGTGAGTAGTTCACCTCAGACCTACGGGTCCATAGTTATTAGCTAGATGGCTTCTTCTCTCTCTTTGGATCTCAATACAAAGTTCTCCTCGATCTTCTTGGAGATCTATTCGATGTAATCTTCTTTTGCGTTGTGTTTGTCGAGATCCGATGAATTGTGGGTTTATGATCAAGTTTATCTATGAACAATATTTGAATCTTCTCTGAATTCTTTTATGTATGATTGGTTATATTTGCAAGTCTCTTCGAATTATCAGTTTGGTTTGGCCTACTAGATTGATCTTTCTTGCAATGGGAGAAGTGCTTAGCTTTGGGTTCAATCTTGCGGTGTCCTTTCCTAGTGACAGTAGGGGCAGCAAGGCACGTATTGTATTGTTGCCATCGAGGATAACAAGATGGGGTTTTCATCATATTGCATGAGTTTATCCCTCTACATCATGTCATCTTGCTTAAGGCGTTACTCTGTTTTCATTAACTTAATACTCTAGATGCATGCTGGATAGCAGTCGATGAGTGGAGTAATAGTTGTAGATGCAGAATCGTTTCGGTCTACTTGTCACGGACGTGATGCCTATATACATGATCATACCTAGATATTCTCATAACTATGCTCAATTCTATCAATTGCTCGACAGTAATTCATTTACCCACCGTAATACTTATGCTCTTGAGAGAAGCCACTAGTGAAACCTATGCCCCTCGGGTATATCTTCCATCATATTAATTTTCCAACACTTAGTTATTTCTTTTGCCGTTTATTTTACTTTGCACCTTTTTCTCTTTATCATAAAATACCAAAAATATTATCTTATCATATCTATCAGATTTCACTCTCGTAAGTGACCGTGAAGGGATTGACAACCCCTTTATCGCGTTGGTTGCGAAGTTCTTATTTTTTTATGTAGGTGCATGGGACTTGAGCGTGATCTCCTACTGGATTGATACCTTGGTTCTCAAAAACTGAGGGAAATACTTACGCTACATTACTGCATCACCCTTTCCTCTTCAGGAAAACGAACGCAGTGCTCAAGAGGTAGCAAGAAGGATTTCTGGCGCCGTTGCCGGGGAGATTCACGCCAAGTCAAGTCAAGATTTGACTCCCGACAACGAGCCATTTCTGGCACCGTTGCTGGAGTCTACGCACAAGTCAAGACATACCAAGTACCCATCACAAACTCTTATCCCTCGCATTACATTATTTTCCATTTGCCTCTCGTTTTCTCTCCCCCACTTCACCCTTGCCGTTTTATTCGTCTCCTTTCCCATTTGTTTTCTTGTACCATGGCCGATTCAAAAAGGGCTAAGGGTTCTCTCTCGGGTTTTACCTTGGATAGTCCTTCTGTCCTCTCTAAGGTCATAAATAATGATGCTATGGAAAGACCTACCAGGGTTATCTATGAGAATTTGAATAATTTTGATGAAGATGATCCCGGAATTTTTCGTTATTTACTTGATAGGCTATTAAGGATCCGAGCTTCACTACAAAAAAATACACTTCCGTGATGATACGTGTTTGTCACAGTAGGTCGCTTTTTTTGTCATGCATGTACATCCATGACAAATTTATGATAGAATCAAGATAGTCATACCTGTGCTGTTGTAGAAGTGTTCCATGACATTACCAAAATTATCATCACGGAAGTGTCCACTTCCATGACGATAAATCGTGCGTCATAGAAGTGCTTTCATCAAGGGTGACCGACACATGGCATCCACCGTAACGGAACGTCGTTAAGCTATCGGGTCGGGTTTTGGATCTGATAACCCGTTAACAGCACCGACCAATGGGGATTTTCCACGTGTAAAATCATCATTGGCTAGAGGAAACACGTGTCGGCTCATCGTTGGGACAGATGTCATCCACTCACTGGACAGAAGGCGCCTATGATACGTCGACACGTGGCACGACCCAACAAGTTTAAATGGGCCGGCCCAACTAAAGGCCCACAAGATTTTGCGAACCATAATGGGCCGGCCCAGCTAAAGGCCCGCGTGATTTTGTGGACCATAATGGGCTGGCCCAGCTAAAGGCCCACAATATTTTACGGGCCATAATGGGCCGGCCCAGGTAAAGGCCCACAAGATTTTTGTGTGCCATAATGGGCCGGCCTAGGTAAAGGCCCACAAGATTCTTGCGGGTCATAATGGGCCGGCCCAGCTAAAGGCCCACGAGATTTCACTGACATTAATGGGCCGGCCCAGCTATAGGCCCACAAGATTTTGAGGACCCTAGTAGGCTGGCCCATTAACTGTGCCATGTTTTGGGCCAAATGTCGGCCCATATTTGATCCGGTCCATTAATGGCCTGCCACGCTCCGCGCCTAATAGTGGCCCATATGAGATCCGGCCCGTTAAAAGCCTACCACGTTCTGGGCCAAATTACGGCCCAGATCAGGTCCGGCCCTTTAAGAGGCTTTGGGCTCAATTATGGCCCATATCAGATTCGGTCCGTCAACTTGACACTATGCTTTTGGGCCCACTTGCTAAAGCCCACTTAGTAATTCGGCTTGATATTAGTTTTGGCCTGTTAAGGGCCCATTTAACATTTTGGCCCTATATTAATTTTGGCTTGTTAAAAGCCCGTCATGTAGTTGGGCCTAACTACGTCCTGGTTTGCATCCGGCCTGCTCGCAGCCGATATCTGATTGGGCCAAACAAGGACCCAGACAATTTTGGCTTGTTAAAACCCCGTGATTTGATTCGCACAATCATGGGCCGGGGTTCATTTCGGGATGCTGCGTAACTAGTAGGAATTAAGAACAAACCTACTCTATATAATAAAGAAATTACGTCATGGTAACTAAGAATAAACCTACACTACACAATAAAGGATTTAAGGTATATTACATCCACTGGGCATCAAAGTCCGCCACCAGTGATCATAAAGCGCAACGAAGAAGCAGGTTACAAAAACTGGGCACCATTGCAGCGTAACAAAATAATACTGAATCGAGACCACTTCCAAGACAGTTCAAGAAAGGTTAGCCTTGCGGGGGAACTGCTGCGCAAGCTGCTGAGCAAGGCTGTGAGACCGGCCTAGCATGTCGGTCATAGCTTCCAGGTGTAGCTGTTTAGCGATGAGGTTCTCATTGGTGTTCTCCGCAATCTTTCTTAGAGATAGGACTTCAAGTCGAAGTTGAGTTGCAGAATGCCTTTCTGCTAGAACTTGGGACTGAAGAAGTCGAACTGATTCAGACAATGAATTCTGTGAGCTTGTCTGACTGTTAGTCTCAAGTAACTTGAACACTGCATCAAGACAAGACTTTTGGGTTGTCTCGCTATCTTCAAGATGTTTTGCCTTCTTTGCTGCAATATATGTTGGGTTTGTCTCACAGCCTTCAGCAGACTTGTGCATGCCATCAGGCATATCACCTTGAAACAAAGCAGAGAGATGACAGGTTTTGCACGTGTATAAACAAAGATGATAACTGTTCTGTCAATTCTATCCAATTTCAAATTAGAAACTAAAGAGTATGTTCAAAATATCAATAGCATAATTTGGCATTGTTCATAATGCGGGGAGCTTCACCACACTACTGGATTACCATGTCAACATAACAAGCATAGATGAAGGGCAAAGAAAATCATTGTATCTATTTTGGATAATGTGCATGGCATGTTGTTCATATCATCATCCACATTAGTAAGATAAAACAGGAGATGACAAGGTGCAAACGTGGGCTGCTTCACCACACACTGGATTATAGATCCACAAAAACAAGCATGTATATAGGGAGTATTAAGTAATGTGCATGGTATGAATAAGGAATTTGGTTTTACAAGTAAAACTTAGAACTTACGGTTCTTATGAACATGCATTTTGGTAGAAACAACAGTAAATGATAGGGAGTATGAGCAAATTAAACAGCAGTTGAGGATAAAGGCTTTAGAAGGACTGACTTACATTAACAGTTAACACCGGCTTTATAATGCCCTTCTCCATGGCAAGGGAAAGATAACTCAAGAATTTCAGCACAGAATCTTCTTCATAAGCATTGCCTGTACTCTACATTTTGTAGAGAGTAATTATAGATATGATAATACTGGAAGGGATAGAGGATAATGAAGATAAGATGTAGATTGATGCTACATAATCAACTACCAATCCCTGGAAGTACAAGCGTTACAAGACAAAATGTACTGACAAGAGCAATGGGCTACACTTCTACACTGGCATTGTCTGTGTATTCTACTTGTTGGTAAGATTAAATATAGATCTGATCTTTTTTAGTAAATGGTGGGCGAGGGAGATAAGATGCAGAATGCTACAAAATGAACCAATCCCTCTTCCCATAATACAAGAGTGTTTTGAACACTGGTGTACTGTACAAAACATTCTTATATTATGGGACGGAGGGAGTAGCTGTTAATGTAAGTACAGTGATAGACCACGTTCAGTCCTTACAAGAGGAATGCAGAGCTAAACCTCTTCAAAAGCATTGGGTTGATTCTAAATTTATGTAAGAGTCCATATGGATCTTATAATGTCCACCAAATGGACAATTACGAGGCTAACATGTCCAGTGATGCTACATAATCAAACAGCTATGAAAGTAAGTATGGTCATACAGGGCAAGAGGTACTCACAAGAGCAATGTAGTGTGCAGTATAGTTGCGAGATTCTGTGGTCCCTTGAGAACAAGTGTTCTTCTACTAACAGTTTTCGTACAAGTGAGACATTAAGGCAAATGCAGAAATGTAGTTCAAATTGTGATGTGATATCATAGACAATACATTACACTATAGCCGAGACCAATGCGTAACAAGATTATTCCAGTCGCCATCGGATAAATGTAGCATCGGAGACTTTACAGAAATTTCGTTCAGAGGCTTGCCATCAAAGTGCGCTTGCCTCAGGTAGGAACGATACTTCATCAACGAGTGCTTGAAAAGCGCAACCAACCCTTGCTCGTCATCACAATCCAGTTTGCGCCTCGCCTATTTAAAAGAATGAAATCTTGTGTCTTCTGTCAGCAGAAACATATGCAGTAATGACCATGAATAACATTAGTACATTACTTACGCGCAAGTTGCGGAGGAAGACTGGAAATTGTTCTGTGTCTGCAGTATAATCTTTCCATGAAGGAAAGATGCGCACAAAGTTCCTGACAACAACATAAGCCTCGTCTTCTAAACTGGGAAGAAATGGAACAGGGGTCCTATTTGCTGCAATCAGGGCTCTCTCTGATTCGAAAAGGGATTTGGCAACTGGATTTGGTGTACTCTTTGCTGGAATGGGGGTTTTGCGTCATACAGCTGGTGCTATGTCAACTGGCATAATCATACTGTTTGTTGCAGTTGGGGTCTGCTGAGTTAGGGCATCAGAAATGACTAGTCTAGTAGGGCTAGAGTCTGCTAGAGTTGGGGTATTTTGTGGGTCAGGTGATATTGCAACTACACCTAATGGGCTATTTGATCTATCAGGTGCCACTACCTTTTCCAAATACTTTGCTTGTGCTCCTCCATGATCAACAATCACCCTCTTCCTTTTGAACGTCTGATACACAAGAACAACATTTGAATGGATAAATATGGTATGATGATAGATGGAATATGTACTGAAAATGGATAGGCAGGGCGTATTCACATACACGATGTGTAAACTAAGCTAATGGCAGTTCAACAAAGTAGAAGCAATGCAAAGCATCAGTTGCAAGATATGTGCGAGCAATGTAACCTTGGAAAGTTAGAGCAAGTACCTTGATGGGTGAATAAGATAGGGCATCTTCCTCTGACTCCTCCACTAGGGAGCTACATTGACTTAGGTCTCCCTCTAGCTCAGAATCACTGTTAGGATCATATTCTGAGCATGAATCTGTAGGTGGAGAGTGTTTGCATTGCATTGCATCCAGACTTGATTTTAGTCCCTTAATGCCAAGTTTGAAAGCCATGGCATTGTTCTGCTTTATTCTTTTCATGCGCGCAAGCTCATAATCATTATGATGCTGTTCAGAATCTGAGATTCATGAAAACATAAAAAGTAGTCAGATTATCTATGGAATGCATTGCGATTTCAACTCAGAGAGTGTCTCCCTATAAACCCCTGCATATGCAAAGTTCACCTCCCCAACCGTGTTGACCAGACCACACACAGAGATACACACCCGAGCGGCGAACATGCATTTTCGAAACTAATTTAGGAACATTTAGCTGACCAATTAAACAACTCTATTTTAATAATATCAGATTCATATTTGAACAACTAAGCTTGTTTAGCTTGATGGGTGGAGTAGTGTTATTATGACAAGAAGCATGTATTCTGATCGTATAGTGATCATAAAAGGGGGAAACTCTAAGCATATATTTTTTAGCAAAAGAGGGTTTCCCCTCTGATTTCTATTAAAGAAACCACCACGGAACCAACATGATCAATTAAACCCTAAGCATGATCAATTAAACCGTATTATCGTTGTGCCATGGCAGATTTGAAGCTGCAAACCGAAGAAATGATATTTAGCATCCATTGTTTGCTTCGAACTAAGAACTAAATTCTAAGAGCTGAAAAGAAAGTAGAGTAAACAAGTTAAGATCTATTTTTTGGTTGAGATCAAAAAGTTGAGGAGATATGAAGTACCACCTCTCTTGCGGCGCCGTGTAGGCATCGAGGGTGCGATGGCTGTCGGTGGCGTTGAAGCAGATCTGCGACGGTAGACGGGTGCATCGAGGGATAAGTCTCGTTGCGGTGGAAGAGAAGGTCGTGTGAGCGGCCCTGGCAAAGAGGACGACGGCGTCGATGAAGCGAGCGGACGCGATGCAAGGCTATTGGTCCGTCGCCGTGGATGAGAAATGTCCATCTCTAGTAGTGGACGATGCGGTCTTGGTAGGCGCTCCGGCATGGTGGATGACGGTGGCGATGGATGTGGTGGACGATGATGACGATGGATGGGGTGGCGGACGGAGGCTGGTGTGGGAATGGGGTGTTCTAGCGCGGACAGTGTATGAATGGGAAAATGGAGGGAGAGGTACAGGGAACCATGTTTTTGGGATGCGCCTGTCTGAAATATGGGAAAGTTACGAACTTATCCCCCGTTTCAAATTTGGACGTCTCGTCGGTTGGGGATAGGACGGTAATCTCGCATCTCCCAAATATTTGCCGGTAACTATTTCGGGTGAGGAGAGGGTGTTTTGCCGCCCACGGTTGGCGCCCACGGTGTATGAACGGGGCTGACAGGTAGGGCGGTTGTGTCACGTTTGATGGAAGTTACACATCTGCCCCTATTTAAAATATTAGCCTACATCGATTTCGGGCGAGGAGAGGGTGTTTTGTCGCCCACGGTTTGCGCCCACGGCGTATGAACGGGGCTGACAGGTAGGGCGGTTGTGTGACGTCTGATGGAAGTTACACATCTGCCCCTATTTAAAATATTAGCCTACATCTATTTCGGACGAGGAGAGGGTGTTTTGCCGCCCACCATGTATGAATGGGAAATGGAGGGAGAAACAGAGGTCTTTCGGACGAGCTTGAATCAAATGAGTTTTGCCGCCCATGTTTGATGCCCACCGTGTCGGAATGGGCTCAGAGGCGGTCGTGTCATGTCTAATTGAAGTTACCAACCTACCCCTATTTAGAGCAGTGGAAATCGGGCCGATGGATTGTGCGTGTAATGGGTAGACAGTAATTTACATCTCCCAAACACTTGGCTTCGGGCAGCCGATGCGGGAGTGGACATTTTGTTGTTTCTTTCGAATTTTGGGACAATAAGCATCCACGTTTACACTGGCAACTAAATTCGAATCCATTTTGTATTCCTATATGAATCTTTATAAATCATTCTATGTGTTTTTATATATCTTCAAAAGGACAACAAAGATGTATTCTACTGTCATATATGAATATGGTTTACAAATGCCGATACTCAAATTCAGAAACTAGAATCCAGTTTAAGGTGAATTCGAATATTTGGAACACTTCATGTCCAACTCAAATGTCACACGCAGCATAATGTGTACTCCCATTTAGATATGTACACAAGCGATGTATCAAGATTCAAATACCGAGTCAATCAACCAAGAATGTACAGAACTAACAGACATATAAACACTTATAGAGTATATGGATCAGTAATATCAACTAACATACATAAGCCAGGCCGCTGTACTTTTTTTTGGCTACAACAACATCCTTTTTTAGCCAGCATCTTGGCCCTTTCCGATGCGTGCCACTTATGGTCCATCTATACTACTATTGTTGAATGCACATTCAGCCCGATTGGCATATTTGTAGGTCTGGCACAGCAATCCAAATGAAATGTCTCCAATTCTTATCAATTAATATAGACTTGTGCTCAAATAAAATTACAAACAAAAAAACAAAAAAACAATTATTACATGATCTCTAAAACAAATGGTTTGATTGATTACATGAACAGACAACACAAAGGTTATTCAACTATGGAAAGAACATTTCACCTATGATTTACCAAGTAGGAATTTAATTTCCTTTTTCCCTTCAGGACCTTAACAATCTGGTCAGTCTCAGCTTGCTTCATTTTGAAATCCACCAAATATTTAATGGTTGTCTTGAGTACTGCTTGTGATTGTGCTGTTTGCTTCCTCAACATGTCAACTTCATCTCTAAGTGCAGAAGTAGAATCTCTTTCTACCACTAGTTTAGCCTCTAGAGCATCAGCAGTTGGCAATTCATAATGCACGATTTGGCCGGTGCCACTGCTGTGGGATGATGCAACGTCCATGGGGACCTTGCTCTTTGATCTTGGGCTAACCTGTTTTGCCATTAAAGTTCCGATTGGTTTCAGAAAAGTTGAAGTTAGCAAAACATCTCAACTGGGAGTTATAACAGCAAACCAGTTAAACAAACAAGGAATTAAAGATTTTCAATTGGATGCTGAAAAGTAGTTATTAACATCATTGTAACCCGCTGTTGCAGCAGCAAAGCAGTTAAACAAACAAGTAGATATTTAAGTTAAGGCAAACAGGTAATTCTTAACAATAAGTATCAAACATTAACAGGCTGTGCCATTATGTAATCAGTAGCAAACTAAATTAAGCCAAGCAACGTAATTGAACAATTTTGCAATAAGTGGCTAACTAAAATTCCGAGAAGTAGGTAACTGAACTTACGCTAGTTCTTTGTACAGACACACTGCAACTTCTTTTTCGCTTACAAGGTTGTACGAAGGAGTCCATGGCATCAATTGCTTGGATACGCAGTCCCAATACTTCTTTCTTCCCACACTATATGGGTAACTCGAATGGTTAATCTGGTAAGATGGTGTGTCCTTGATATGTTATATGAGGACGTGTAGTCAGACTAGTTATAGCCAAACACATCACACTGGCTTTTACTGTATATTTCATGCGATTACTTTTGGCATATCGAGATCTAAGCAATCTACAATAGGATGAAAAGACTGGCATCCTTCACATTATTGGCGAACTCAGTTCATAGAAACAAGCAATTCAACCATTCTGTGGGTAAATCAAAAGCGTCATTGGAATATTTTTCACTATCCAATCATACACGCAAATAGGGGCGACGCCACCATAGGGGCTGGTATGGGCGGCCGCCTCAGGTGCCTGGAAAGTGTGCACCTAGTTTGAGTCGTCCAGGTTGGCCCACGCTAGTTTTGTTCGTCCCAACGCACAAGCAGGCAATGTAAAAAATGAAGAAAAATGTTTCAATTTGGATGGGCCAATAACATAAGTGCAAGGCAGGCCCTATAGCAGGCTCGCGGCCCAAACAAGCGCCTCCCATATCGATCGACACCGGGGAAAATCCCAATTCATTCGCTCCAGCCTCCAGTCTGGTTCGCTCCTAACCTAGCCGCCGCTGGACAGACCGACACAGCACTTCCTCACGCCCTCGTTGGAGGGCGGTCGCCGGGCTTCAAGCGAACGGAAGGACAAGAAGATGAAGATCCAACCCTGGGTGTAGCCTGCGTGGGAGGCAGCGGCGGCAGCACGGGCATGGCATCGAGCTTGTGCAAACGGACAGTCGCAGCTTGCAAGAGTAGCATGCGCAACGAGCAGGTACATCACATCCCTGATTATATCTAATTCAACTCTTCAATTTCTGGCCAATAGGTAAACCTAACGGTGTTGTAAAACTGCTTGTATGTAGGGAATCTATGAGAAAATGAAACCAATTTCTACTTATTTTATAACTCCCCCAATCAATACTAAACTGACTGAATCTGATGTATCTAATCAAGTTTCCGGTGCAAACATACAAGCTCATGTTGTTCTTGAGCCTGAAGTGTCTAATGAACAGACTGCTAATGAAGGATTTGATGCAAACATTTTACATGCTCCTGGTGATGAACATATAGTGTCTAATGAGGGATCTAATGCAAGAATTTTGCAAGCTCATTGAAGGATTTATTGTCTAATGATGATCTACTATGTTGAGAGAGACAGAGATTTGCAGGCATTGATGACAAGCAAATTATAGTGCATTTTCATAGCTTGAGGAAACGTCGAGGCCATCTACCAGAAAGTCCCCGTATCATGACAACATAGCATAAATACTTTTCTAATCTGTTGTTTGAAACTATTGGCATACTTGTGCAGGATAGATATATTGATATGCAGTTTGCGCACTGGTTATACGTGCAATTACACTTCGATATTTTCAGCCAGAGAACGAATAATTCAAGCAGGTACAGACCATGTTTGTAGTCCTTGTACACCATGTTGCATTTTGTGTTTCTTGGTGCTTGCATCATTTAGTGTTTATAATCTGAACTACTTTGGATCATTAGCTGGTTTTCAAAGTGCATGTAGCTTCACATTTCTCAAGTTATGTCGATTTCCAGAGTGCAAGTGCCTTCGTATTTTTTAAGTTAAATGTTCACCCCTGGTAACTTGAATTCGTGGATCAGCCACTGCACACAAATCATACACGAATGCCAGTACGAATTAAATGAAATGCAGGGACTTACGCTAGCTCGTTGTACAGGCTCACTGCAGCTCTGCTTGTGCTTGGGATGTTCCATGTACAAGTCCATGTTACCACTTGCTCGGATGTGCAGGCCTTGTGCTCCTTGCATCCCCCTCTGCATTTTTGACATGGCGAATGGTTGATCAAATAAGAGGAATCGACCTTGATGTTGTACCAGAGGACAGATACTTACAAGGTTATTCGGGTGTGCAGGATGTATACCAGATGCTGTAGCGCCATCATGCTTCGCTAAAATATGGATTTGCTTGTTTCAGATGATATCTCCAGAAGAAATAAGAGTTAATGTCAGAGTTGCATAGGCGTGTAAGCTAAGAGAGCAGTGAAAGGATATCCAAACATCGTCAGAACAGTGCACAAGGGAGTGATGTGTGGATACCTAGTTCGGGCCGGCGTTTGGCATGCTCGCCTAGCTAGAATGCGGGTCACTTCAGAGCCGTTGAGGGTGATGCGCTGGCATTGGCTGGCCGCGCACGGATGCAGATCTTGAGTGGCAGCGGAGCACTACGATGCGGTGGACGAGACCGTTGGTGAAGCCCCAACGGCCTCGGGGGGCGGAGGTGCGATGATGTGCTCGGTGAAGTAGCCCCGGTGAGAGACGGCGTCGGTGAAGCGCACCTGATGCGGTGGAACTCAGTGTCTGTGAGGCACGTCGATTGCAGCGGCCGACGTTGTCGGTGGACCACCCGGTGCGGTGGACGAGGGCGTAGATGAGGTAGCTTCGGTGCGGTGGTGAAGCGCGACCGTCGTCTTCGTCATCGTCGTCGTCCGGCACAGAGGTGGGGAACGGTTGGGAAAGAGATGATACGAGGGGCAATTCGAGGGTTGGCGGTGAATTAGGGATTTGAGCATCTGGGCGCGGAAGGGGACAGTGAAGAAGAGAGATTTTGCAGGGCTGGAATTGGGGCCGCCAGATATTTCAATCTGAAACATGGAAGCGCGAACTTATATTGTCGCCGTCCTTTTTTTGGGGGGGAGGGAGGTGGGTGGCTGGGTGCTACGCGTCCGTCCGACACATGCGACCACCCCGACAGGACTATGCTTCGGTGCCTTAAGGCACCTGCCTTTGTGTCCATGACATATGGGCCCAACAGGTGGCTGGCCCACATGTCAGTGACCCAAAGGCAGTTGCCTTTAAGGCACCGAAGCAGCGTCCACCCTGACATGACCCTGGTTTTCCTGGTGCGCCTACATTTGAGAATGCAAACGAATCTTCTTTCATTTGCAAATGAATCTGTATGTATTACCATGCCCGTGTTTTCCTTGCAATAATTAGTCATTCAAAATGAGATACTCCATCCGTTCAATTTTGTAAGTCGTTTCAGACAACTTAAAATGAACTGTTTTGCACATTGTCTGAAATGTCTTCAAGGTCTTATAAAAGTGAACAGAGGGAGTACTATAAATTAATTAATGAGGAGTTATTTGAAAAAAAATCGAAATGGTACCCACGTTAATGTGGATTAGAGTGTGTGTCACATAATTAGTTATTTGAATTAGAGTGTGTGTCACGTAGTTAGTTATTTGAATTAGAGTGTGTGTCACGTAGCGATCTCCAATTCTAACGTGGATTTCGCATTTCACTATATCCACGCTACTTTTTAATGCAAATTCATATGTATATGATGAACACCATGGTAGTGAGAAATTTTTTGGATGGATTCAAACATATGACCTACAAAATAGCACAACAAACTAAGTTAATATCAACTTTTCAAAACTTAGTATGGCACGAAGTCGAAATAATTACCCGTATGCCTGGTCCTCGGTTCAAATCTTACAATGTACACCGAATTGAAACATCGATATTAAGTCTCGTACTATGTACATTCAAATATTGTTTTTAGCCCCCCCCCCCTGCACAAACGCTACATACTTCATGTATCGGTCAATCTTCCTCTCCTAACCACCTTAGGAAGCTATCGGTTTCCAACACACGTTCATTCTTTCTCTCCATGTTTCGATCTCTAAGTCTCTCAACTACACAACCCCTTTTTTCCACTCTGTTACCAAATGTATTTACCTCACACACCCGCCATTGCACCCCATGCCAAGCTCTCTCTCTCTCTCCCCCTCTCCCTCTCACCCTCTCGCGCTAAATACATGCATTGTCTATCTAGACCCCCAACCTCTCGTGCATGTGCACGCATGAACGTTGTATATCTAGGTCACTCCCTCGAGACTGTCTCACTCTTTCTTCCGCACGGCGGGCCACACTCGCTTAATCTCGCTCTCTTTATCTGAGTCTCGTTTAACCTCGTTTTCTTTCACACACAAATGATATATCTCCCTGTTCGGGCCTCGATCGACACACTCTATACTCTCTCACGCAGATTGTCTATCTAGGTCAGTCCATCCAAGCCGCCACCACTCTTTCGACCTCATGGTGGGCCACGCTCACTCAATCTCTCTCTCTCTCTCTCTCTCTCTCTCTCTCTCTTTGTCTCTCCGTATGTCTCGATTGACCTCGCTCTTTCTCGGACAAAAACGATATATCACCATGTTTGAGCCCAATTCAACCTATTCACATTGTATACTCTCTCACGCACATCGTCTACCTAGGTCACTCTCTCCAACCCGTCTCACTCTTTCGATCGCACGACGATCCTATGTGATCGGTTGACCTTGCTTCCTCCCACGCACAAAATATATCTACACGTCTATGACTGGATCATCTCTCAAGCTCTATCTTACAGCCCTCACCCTTGCCAAAAAGCTCAATCGGACAATATCTCTCCAGAGCATATATATTTGTTCAATGAATGTCGGACCACACTCACTTTGTCTCTCTATCTATATGTCTCTCGATTGACCTCGCTTTCTCACACCGTATCTTCCACGCGTTGAAGCTACTACCTCTCCATCCCTCGCAAATCTGGAGCTATTTACATTGCGAGGGGCACCCCAACCTTGGATTAATTTGTGTAGGCATTTATTCCGGTCGGTTTAGATTATATTTTCGTAGCATTCGGCCCACAACTACTCCAATCACCGTAGCGGGTAATTAAGCTACGGGGAGCACCTAATATGAGCACTCGGGAGCCGTTGGATCGAAGATGCAGCGGCACACATGAGGCCTGAATGTTTTATTTGCAAAAAAACCTTTGGAGAGTTTGGAAATTGCGCATAATTACAAAGACTACTCCCAAGCCATTGGATCTCACTTCCAACAGTGTAAAAACTTGTATCACCATAGTATCTAAGCTGCGGGGTGGATGTGATATTCTATGCCGCTGTCATTTTTGTTCGTAAACTTGCAAAAAACGTGTAACTCGTGTCGTTACTTGTCTAACCGCACAAAGTGTTTGTTCAAAAAAACCATCCTACACTAAAATATCGGAACAACACACGGGGGTCCCACTTGTCATTAATCAAATTTGGACCTAAAACTAACAAATCTGAAAGACGGGATTCGAACTGGCAACCTGGACTACAAAGCGTAAGTCGATAGCCTGAAAAAATGAACGGTTGTTGGCTTTGCCCCATAGCTTGATTTTATACAGTACTTGTGTTGAGTAGAGTAGAGGGAGTGCCTCGTCAACATGTGCATGACCGTTATCTCACTTACTGGTGGGTCCCAGGTCTGCGATCTCAATCTATCTTCTCTCCATCGTCTAACCTTTGCACGGGCACACACAAAGAGCGGCACTAGCTTGCCGTGGTGTTATTACAACTAAAAAAACTTGGAAAATAGAAGAATCGCCTAGAAAAAGAGACGTTGTGGCTGGTCAAGACAGAGCTAACCACATCTATCCTCCGTGCCACGTTTGCATGATGAAGCTGTGTGGATAGTGGGGTGTTTTCAACTGACTGGCTGGGTCCCGAGGTCGAACCATAGGTACTATGTCTGATACAGTATATTTTTACACGCACATTTTTCCTCCGTGCCGAGACGTGGCACACCCTACCGCGCGGTTTCGGGGTCCTCCCGGGTGGTGCACGCATATATTCTTCCTGACGTGGGACGCCCTACCGCGTGTTTTCTGGGTCCTCCTCGGTCGTAGCGCCAAAGCAAGTAAATGAGTCGTTAAATCACGAAAGACCACCTTTCCCGCCGAGTACATCAGTGAAGCACGGTGGCTAGCTAGTTGGGCTAGTTCGACCGATTAGCTAGGCCGCCGCCACATTTGTTTTTTCACCCCTTTTTTATCTACTTGCCGACAGGTAAATTTAAATATCCACCGCGGCGTTGCTCTGGTGTTTGGGTGCAGCAGGATTTTTAATTTTTTGATTGACGGGAGCAGGCGCAGCATGATTTTTAATTTTTTGATTGACGGGAGCAGGAGCAGCAGCAATTAGTCACGATGACTCCGCATGTACCCACTGCTCCCTGATGTGAGAAGTCGTCTACTGGTGTTTTACCATGGTGAAAACCAAAAGATTCCCTGCTCCCTCCGCCTTCCCGTAGATTGCATTGCCTTTCAGCCGTTTCGCCCCCTTTGCTTCCTCTCCCCATTGCTTCTACCTGGTGCCATGGCGGCGCAGCAGATCACAGAGTCCGAGGTGAGGCTCCTGACACAGGAGCTCCATGCCAAGGATGCAGAGCTCAGGGCCAAGGACGTGGAGCTCCGTGAGCTCAAGGAGGAGAGGAGTGCCATGCTCCTCCGTTATGTGCGGGAGTTCACGGAGCTTCAAAAGCGGCAGGCATCCACCACAAAGATGCTCGAGGCGTCGGCGGCGTTGCTGCAGAAAGCGGGAGATACGATAGGCTGTCAGGGGAGCCGGCTGGAGCGCGAGCGGGCCGATCGTGACGAGGTCCATGATCGCCTCAGCCACTTGGTGAACCAAGTTGCCACGCACGTGTTGCGGCTGCGCGATGCCTACCGTCATGCCAGCGCGACGATGCCGGCTGTCGGGCTAAACCCGTTCGACCACCCGGTCGACTTCAATGAGCTACGGCTTCCTGACCTGGTCTCCTTCTTCACCTATATCTCCGAGGAGCTGAGCCGTCTCCGCGCGATGGTGGGGGCTGAGCTGGACAAGGAGGGGTTGCAGGCTGCCGTTGCCATTGCCGGGCGAATCCTTTCAGGGCTCCGTCACCGGAATCCATTCGTGCCATTGGACGCTGTCTTTGACGAGCTGGCTCCCGTCGACCGGGAGCGGGCTCTGCGGGTTGTTGCACCTTGCATCACCAACGTCGTGCGCCTCAAGAAGCAGAGGGACTTCGGTGGTGTTTAGGCGCCCTCTGCATGGGCATGTCCATGTCTCGGCGCAACATGACCGTTGGATCAAACTCAGACGGTGCAGATCAGTCACTGTAGCACAAAGCGTGTGGGTGTGTTTGGTTGCATTCTCATCTCAATATAGTTGTTTCCTCTTCGTGTATTTTTGTCAACCTACTAGTCTGGACTCATGCACCCTTCATGCACTCTGCCAAACACCCAAAAGTGGGCCGAGAAGGGAACTTTTGCTCCCATCCCGTGCACCCTTCATACACCCTGCCTAACACTATTCGTGCTTCATATGGTTCATGTTTCGTGGAGTACTGTAGCACCGTACTCTCCGTGCTCTGTGGACCTAGTTCTGTTAACATTGATCTCACTGTTCATTCTCGTCCGGACAGTCGAAAAAGCGGTACTATGTTACATATAGGAGTAGTTGACATGCGCACAACATCATTTGTTATCGTCATATCTTACTACACTAGCAACAAGATTGTGTAGTACTGACGTATGAACCACTGCACATGCCTAGTAGTAGGAGCACTATGTATGTTCAAGTGGCTGCCGTGTTTCGCACTCCTCCATCGTAAGAGTGGAAACGCTTGCTGTAATCATTTTTTTCTTCTGAAAAACAGTGGACATGCTCTATCGTGCGGATCCTCCTCCAGCCATGCACTAAATTACTCACTTTCACCGACGTGTGGGACAGCCAGCATCGGGGTCCACCGGCCATGCACTAAATTACTCCGTAGTAGAGTGACGGTAGACTACCCCGATCGAAGCGCTCCAGTAATGCCCAATGAGCCGTCAAATCACAAAAACCCCTCCTTTCCAGCAATAAGTTGGACGGACGAAGCAACCATCATTTCACTCTTCTCTCTCAGCTTCCTCTCTACCCAACCCTCGCTTTTGCCTCATCTTGTTCCTCATTTCTTCAAGAAAACCCCGACCTGCTTCTGCCATTGTTCTTCTCTCCCAAAGAAGGAAAGGTGAGCACATCAATGGTGTTGATTCTGGCCAAGGCCCGGTCTTGCAACCCCGAGACTGATCTTATAACTCCCTCTCTTTTCTTCTTTTGGGTTTGTGATCATGGTTTCTTTTCTTTTATTTCTATTTGATAGTTTCTTGATGGACGCTGGAGCACCGGCCGAAGTGATGTTTATGGCTCTGACCAAAACCTCGAGGCTCATGGTATGAAGAAGCACAAGCACCCCGCCGAGACTACCACAGACAAGCTCAAAGCCATCGCCCTGTCCAAGCCCCCCTCTCCGGGATCCCTCATTAAGCAAGTCCAGGTAATATCTCTTCTTGACGATCTTTTTCTCGATCTTGATCGTGTTTTTTCATCTAACACGCAGTACTAGTACTAGTAGTACAACTTTCTGGGTGATCTTGCATGTGATTTTTGTGTGCCAAATGACGGTTCTAAATTTCTCTTTTGGCCAAAACATGCGAGAGGTTGACACTGATTTCTTATAGATTACTTTCAACTACTCCCTCTGTCCCAAATTTCTCTTCTTAGATTTGTCTAGATACGGATGTATCTAATACTAAAATGTGACTTGATACATCCGTATCTAGACAAATCTAAGACAAGAATTTTGGGACGGAGGGAGTACTTTATGAACATCAATGCTACCTTTTAAGAGGGTATATTTGCCTCAGTAACTTGTGTTATGGATATTGCATGTAATCCCTCTGCTCTCATGCCTTTGAAGACATGTTCTAGTGTCTTTGTTCACTCATTTCTGTGCGTATATGTAGTCATATATGGAGTATAATATCAAAAATCATCTTATATTTCTGAACGGAGGTAGTAATAAAATATGGTTTCTGTTTGAATTAGAACCAGGTCCACGGTGGAGATGAAGTTCTTAAAGTCATGCCGTGTGAACTGGAAGACCTGATGATGAGTTCTACTGCTGAACTATCCAGCTGCTGTGTCCTTGTCACCACGTGTCCTGAACTAGTGTTTTCCTGTAGCATTGTTGTCAGGCATGTTCTCGAGGTTGTACTTGACCACAACAATTTCCTGGCTGTGCCTTCGATTACGAAGGGTGTGGTTCTTGTAAAGCTTCCCAACAAATCTGATGCGGCATGTCTTCATCATCATGTTTATGAGTGGAAAGACCACTCTGTTAGGTTCTCCAAGGTTGACAAGATGGTGATGGTGCATGTAGACATCTCACAGGAAGTCCATGGCCTAGTCAGTTATGCGGGGTTCATCCCGTAGGTCAGTGGCAAAAAATAGTTTGCAGAGTTTAGTTAGTGCAACTTTGCTTGTCTGTAGTAAGTACTATTGTTCAGTACTTGATTTTTGTTTGTGAACCCTGTATTGTTTATTAGCACTGTCGCTTTTGGTGTGTGGTTAGTCCTGAGAATGGTCTATGTTAATGTCTATCCACTCAATTCAGTCTGTATATTTTGAAGTATCCATATCATATTTTTTGTGAGGACGGTCTATCAATTATGGTTACACTCCAATATTTGTATGCATTGTAGGGTTTATCGCACCCACCAGGATTTCCAGCCCCATGGATGTTCGGTCCATACGATTTGTCACGACCTTTGGACTGTCCTGCTTGTGGGAGTAGGCGGGGCCCCTGCATGCCACGCATAGTTGGACGATCAATCTTCTGTTTAGTACTTCAACATAGTGATTTCCTGATAAGGATTCACTCGTGTCACATCAAGTAAATCTTATTGATTTACTGTCTAAATCTTATTGATTTAATGTCATGTTTTCTTTCTTTTCCTGCAATTTTACTATGCAGGATTTGCCATGTGACATTCATCACAGAATAAACCGTTTGGTTTGCTCTACGATGGCTATTTTTGCAGGTTTCACTTCTCATGTCGTGTCAGTAACAAAGGCACCGTCCATCACTTATATTACTGGAAAAAATTGGATCAGTCTGTTGTCTGAGTACAAGTTGAATCCCTATGATGAACTGCAGTTTGGTTTAACAAAAACGCCACAATTAGTCCTTCTCACGTTTAAAAGAAATGAAGAAAAAGACTGGATCACGGTCACAGATCCTAGTCAAGTTAGAAAGCTAATCATAGCAGACCAGACACGATCGCCGTTGTCTCGCACCGATCGAGCACCGGCAGTTGCTCTAGCACTGACAGCGGCAGCAACTCAGTCTGATCCAGCTGAGGATTGGGCACCGACCGCGTCAATGGATCAGTCTGATCTACCGGAGGATCGGGCATCGACACCAGCACCTGCTCCGACACCAACACCAGTTCTACAAGGAGCACCATCTCCGGCAGCACCAGCACCGGCGACAAACTGGGCTGCAGTTCGCACTTCATATACCAAAGTCCTTACAAAAATCGACATGTCCACCTTCTTGGTAAGCATTGGCCGCCCAAGTGCTTCGTTCTTTTTTTCTTTCCATGTTGTTTCACATGATTCACTATGTTGATCTAACTGTTTGGGTATGTCTTCTTGTTTGCAAACAGAGAATTTCTAGAGCAACGAGAGAGTCGTTCAACAATCCGGGCGACCGCGGCCAAGTTTCTCTTACCATGCGCAGCCTTTGTGTGAATGAACCTGCTCAATATACCGTAAGTACAAAGGATGGTCGCATGATGATTGATGCTAAAGGATGGTCAAGGTTCAAATCTAAATCATATCTTGCGGTAGGGGATGATGTCAAAATCGAATTTTCTCGGCAAGGAGAGCTGGTCCAAATCAACTTTCAAATTCTTCAGTAGCAGCACGCAACTGCCGAACTGATCTATCCTCCGAGAGATTTTGATGTAATAATCTGGCATGGTGAAACAAGTGTCCTGTGTGTATAAGTAGTACGACTGTATTATTTATCACATGGTATATCATTGATAGAATTTCAACTCTGATTGCTGGTTAGGAACTGTCGTTCGATTTCATTCCAACAGCTGTCGTGCTTTATTCAATTTTGTTTATTCGCCTTGCGACAACATCTAAAACCAGCGCCGTACCGATCGCTTGCAATATGAAAAGCGCTGAAGTAGAACACATGGCCCCCCAAACATGCAGGGTCGGCCTGTGGCCCAAAGTCCAAAACCGTGAGCCTATCTGAGTATTATATTCTCAGCTGAACCCCCATAATGCCCGCGCGTTGCAGAGGGAGTATATTTCTCGGCAAGGTGAGCCTGTGATATAAAAGATTTGTATATTTCTTTATAGAGGGAGTATCTCTCTGTCAAAATATATATTTATGTGTAACTAGTTACTCCTGTCTTTCTACTTCCTTCCGTTGATATGTGGGGCAACCGACAACGGGGTCCATGTGCCATATGCACAAATTAGAGTGCACAACTTCACGGTAGACACACCTCAGTCGTAGCACCGCATTAATGCCCAATAAGCCATCAAATCATAACCTCCCTTTCCAGCTTTAGCAGTAAGCTGGACGGACGAAGCGGCAATATTTCACTGGGCCTGAATCCCCTTCTCCCTCGTCTGCTTGTTCAGAGAAAAACCCCTCTCGGCGATTGCATAGGGTTTTCTCATGGAGAACCAGGTACGAATTCTTCATCCATCCCCGATAAACCCAAGTCCCTTGGTCGCAGGTAATCCTAGGATGGCAGCCGCCGCCGTTGATGCATTTTTCTTCCTACTGAATCTAGTGTGTTTCATTTGCAGTGCCCAAAGTGCGAGTACCCTACAGGTTTGCGCCCTCGGCGAGACGCCACACTTGTTCCTTCTCATCCTAACACATCATTTTGAAACGTGCACAGTATGTTCCTAGAATCCTCTTTTCTATCCGGGAGGGTGGGTTTTTTTTTGAACATGTTGTGTTCTCATATTATTTTTCCTACAGTGTATTATTTGCTCTGCCAGAACACATGTACTCAAGATGCTCGGCCTTGCCATAACTGAATACACTAGTTTAATGGTCACAGTGAAGACAAACCATGGATATAAGTTCCGAGTTGGGTTCATGAACCAAGAAGATCGTTGCTTTTTTTATGGCCGAACTTGGATAAACTTTCTCAAGTGTTACGGACTGAAAGTTGGCACACGAATGTTGATGGAAATAGCAGAACCTGGTCTCATCTTCACTGCGATCTTCCACCCCGACGTCGTTTCAATTGTTCATCCATGTTAGTTTTGTATCTGGTTCTTTCTTGTTGCCTCGATTACTTCTTAATCCACCTATTCTGTCTAACTAATCACAATTTAACTTTAGAAGTAGCAACGAATCTCTCACGAAGATGCTACTTCTAACTAATATTTTCTTATAATTGGTGGCACGTGTAGGTTTTTTCAGAGTTAAGCAGTCTGCTCGTTTGTTACTCTGTAATAACTCGGCTGTTACTAATGGCACTGAAGTTGACTGGATCGACATCCACAAGTTCGTACACTTTATTGATCGTCTTGATGTCCTTGTGGGGCGTTTCAATGGTGGAAGGCCACGTGGGATATGTGTGCCACTGCTGCACTCGTTGAACAGGTTCAACTGTGTCGAGAAACTTATGGTACGAGCTGTTTTCTGTTATATGTGTTGTTCATAAACTATTGCTTATACACAGTTTTACAGCTGCGATCTTCTTAAAATAGGAACTGCCGAGTTCTATTGTTCCTATACAGATGCCTGACCATGGTCGGGTCAGACTTGCGCTTGGTCACAACATGATGTTTATGTCGACCTACTCAATTCCCCTTGAAGGTGAAAAGATACTTATTCATGGGTGGTCTCAAATAATGAAGGCCCGTCCATCTTGGAGAATAGGACAGAAGATTATGTTCATACTTTTCCATGGCTCTAAAGCGAATATCCTGTTTATTGACCATGTTGCGAGATGAAGTCGCTTTCAGAAGGTTGTGGATGCGCGGGGTGACGCCTGGGCCTTGTCCTGGGGCTTGGCGGCCTCACCCTTGGTTAACTGTAGGCAAAGTAGCACTGTTCGAGGCGTGTTTTTTACGGTTGAACCTGTATAAGTACTCATACTGCTTTCAGCTTTGGTTGTTAAGTGCCCCTGCAAGTTTCAGTTAAGGTTGTTAAGTACTCCTGCTGCTTTTACAATCTGTCGTGTTTCTCCAGTCCTGTCTTCCTCCAGCCGCCAAAACCAAACCAGCGCCGGCGGGGCCGCCTGCTTCCGCCTCCCACGGCTGGCTGCGCCTCAGCGCGCGCATCGCCGCCACACCGTCTCCTAAATCGTTAACGCCGACGTCCTCCGCGCGCTTTGGTGCGTTCGCCGCGGCGCCGCCCTCTCGCGTTGTCAACATGGTCAACAAACAACAGGAATCGACAGAAGTACGTGGAGAGGATGACAGTAGGGGCCCACCACGTCAGCGTATGAAAAATAAAATGCTTCCTCCTAGTGTTTTCCTGACATCTGGGACCCACGACATTGTGAGCATATTCTAACCTATAAGGATGCTAGCTGACCCTCCTCCACGGAGCTCCCCCGGATTGGCGCATTCGTGGCCGTTGGATCAACTTTGACTTTGTTTTTGATCGTTTGATAATTTGACTACTGGTAATTTTTTGTCACAATACAGTTATCTTTTTTGACCTATGACTGGTGGGCTCTTCCCACGCATGGTTTGGCTGGGTGAGCCGTGCCGTATCCGCTAGAGATTAGCCAACCACTCCGTGCCCGCCACGAGCTTGACGGGCACTCGTGCAGAACCCCCCGCGCCCTGCGCCCCCTCCACTCTCTCCTCTCAGCTCCCTCATCTCCAACCCCAAACCTTTCCCCACCCCTGTAGCCGCCTCCCCGAGCTTCTCGCCCCCTCCACTCCCTCCACGCCGCCTCCTCCCATCTCCTGACGAGGCAGCTCCCAAGCGAGGATCCGGCACCTACCTACACTGCCGCTGTCCATCCCTCCTCATCCTGGATCCTGCGGTCTGAGGCGTGAGGCTGCGGAGGCAAGCTTCTCCGGCAGCGGGGGCAACCTACAGGCAAAGGGTGACCGGCGGCGCTTGACTCGATCTGCGGGAGATAATATGAGAGGGAGGGAGAGAAGGAAGGAGAGGAGGGAGAAAGAGAGAGGAAAGAGGAGAGGGAGGTGCAGGGGCGGACGGGAGAGGGTCACCGGAAGGAGCGCCCCGGCTCGTCGTTCACACCGCCCAGGAGGAAGAGGAGAGGGAGGTGCGGCAGTGGATGGGAGAGGGCCACTGGAAGGAGCGTGGCCGGCGTCGTTCGCACCACGCTGGAGCAGAGATGCCTAGCCCTCATGCCCGCAGGTTCCTCCTCCTTCCTTCCCGCTGCTCCTCTCTTTGGATTAGTGAAGCTGTACTGCATGTTGGGTCAGTGTCATGCCCGTTGTTGCTATGCAGCACTTTACACAAGTCAACCAACCAATTCAATCTCTGTTAGCACTAGGAGAAGAGCATTTGCAAAAAGAGAAGAGCCCCTATAATCTACATTAGTCGATTTGAGGGTATGTTGAATGTGATATTTAATAAAGATGGTAATTCTTGCTATTCAAAGTACACAAGTGGTTGCCCCTGAGGTCTCCTCCTTGTCCGGCTTGTTCATTAAGGTAAGATTTTGATTGTCTCAATTTGTCGTGTAAATGCTCATATTCTGTTAAGTTCATGTGTATAAATCAACTGGCCTGAAGTGTGTGCTGTGAATTTCCTGAAGGAGATCACTTGAGATATTATATGCATTTTGTGGATTGTTGAGTTGCTTGGTTATTGGAATACCATGCCTGTGCAGGTCGGCAGGGGGAAGGTCCAGGGTGAGACCTTCAAGATGGATTTGATGTTGCTATTATTTCAGTTTGTGGACAGAGGATGTGATTCCAGCAAGACAGAGACGACGGCAATGACAAGTGAGATTTCTGTTAAGGAGTATTAGTAGATGTTCACATGATCGCTAGAAGCATATGAAGGTATCCACAATGATGGTTGCTTTCTTATCGACACATGATTTATTTATAATTATTGATAATGTACCTTTGTGATCGTAGCCAGAATCCATCTCAATGTGTAGTTTCTGAACGTCCATGTCCATCGCCAGCTTAACAGCCTGTCAGAGCAACTCAGCCACTTCAGGGCTACAAACCTGATCAAACACATGAGACGCATCTCCTCTGAAAGCTCCATCTTGGTCTCTAAACACTACACCACCACCAGCTATACTTCCCGACTTTGATCTCGCACCACCACTCCACCAGCAGTGAAATGAACCTTGATTTGAACCATTCCAGTTTGTCTCTGGTTGTACTCTATTTGGATCCAAATAGAGTAAGAAGAAAAAGGAAATGTATTGCGAGCCAGCAGGGCAAGATTTTGTTCGGCAAGGGCATTAACTGTAGGTAAGCAGATGCAGTGAGCCAGTGACCAGAGAGTCTCGTGATCAGACTGTGGGTGGTTATTGTTGCACTATTCATATCTCCCCTGTTTTGGGTATAGTCCAGTAGCTGAAAGTTTATGTATAGTCAAATGTAATTGACTAACTAGAGAGTTCATGTATCTACATGAAAATAAGCTAATACAAATGAAAAATTGTTGAATGCATTTATCTTCATTCAGTGTGTGCCCCATAGTTAATGCAAGTTCTTACATTAGAAAGAAAATGGATAACCATTCTCAAATGCTGACACTTCTTAGAACTTCTCTTTTCATAACATGTGCAACTTTTTACTTCATGAGCATGTAGTACAGTGCCAAAGATTTGGGATGTCACATATAAATAGATTATATTGCATGGCTTTTTGAGAATAAATGTCACAATGTTTCTTTGTTCCCTAATTTCCCTCCTACTTTTTCTTCAGTTTCGTCAATACACTTTCAACTACTAATTATTTCAGTTTATTCTGGACATGCCATTTGATGCAACATAGTTCTCATGATACCAGTAATCTTCAATAGACAAAGGAATTTGTGCAGAATGCAGAAAATAAATAAGCCAATCTTTTACCCCTATACATAGACAGTATTTAATGATGTGGTTAGTAAGGCCTTCCTTTGGTGGCTAATTTCTTTTATTGTGATGCTTGAAACAATTTTTTAAACTGATAATGATTCTAGAATAAAATAGACCAATGATATTCTGACCTACGATGAGGCTGGGGCACGTCTTCTAACCTGCAGCAGACTGTACACGCAGCGGGGGCGCCTGTCCCGCTATCGGTCCAGACCATGGGCGCAGCTTGGTCGAGCTACAGCGAGTGCATCTGATTCCAACACATCAAGATGAGCTCCCTCTTTTATTATTCTTAGGCAATGAGGTGTTAGGCCCAATCTTTTTATTTGTTGCTTTGATGAGTGTTGTCATGTTGTGGAAAGGCAACATGTGCTTGATATGTGGAGTTGGTGTTGAGCCTGGCGGTAGTAGACAGTCGCTTGATCTGAGAGTTGATTCATATCTTTTTTTTCTTGAAAGTGTGAAGACATTTCTTAGATTGCTTCTTGTTTTTGATGTATTTTGTTCTGCTGATAAGTGGCAGGAAAGAAAAGACCTGCTTGAATTATAGAAAGTGTTCTAAGAAAATTATGTGAATGGAATATGGACTGCATATACATATGATGCAACTCTTTTGCATCCGGAGATTGGATTACAGATTCCTCATGTTTGTGTACACAGATTTCCCAAAAGTATTACGTGCTGCACATATTCTTATTTCTTTTGATTAATTTAGAGCAATGTAGGTGTGAAGGCTGCCGATTCAAGTCTCAACTCAAGCAAAATTTGATTTTTTTTATTGTTCTGTCGATGTAGCATCTGAGACTGACTTACTTAGAGACCCAGTTCTGCTCTGTAATTTCAGAATATATGTTGTCATGTGCTTGTTTCTGCTTTTGGTGTGTGCTTTCCTATCTAATGTTCTCTTCTTGCTTTTGGAATAGCTGCATATGTTTCCAAATACCAAATGTTTTCTTCTTGGTTTTCAAAGAAACCTTTTGACCTTCTTATTATACATGCAGGTTCATGATACTGAGGTTATCGGCGTTCTCCTGCAAACTGAATTAATTCCTCTGTGCTTGCGTACCATGGAGATGGGCAGTGAGCTATCAGAAAACGTATGTAGCTAACCATCTCAATCGTCATCTAAATATTATCACGATCTTCCTTTTTTTGTTTAGCCTAGCAAAGGTCAAATTGTTTCTTCTTTTCAAAAAGTAATTTTTGTTGTCTGAAGTTCGTATGGAACACTATATTACGAATTTACTAACTATCAGTTCACAAGTTCTTGATTATCTATAGCCTACTCTGCCACGTAGTGATCCGGCCAATTTTTTCCTCAGGTTGTCGTTTGCTCATTGTTGTCCTGGCTGTGCTACTTCCTTCTGGTAATGCACTGCTCCTTAGCTTCTTTCTTTGCATTTCTTATGAGTCCTGCGTTTTGCGTATGTTGCTGCCTCTGCAATTGATAGTATGTGCTTTCTTTTGCTTGGTATAATTTGGTGGGTGTATTTTTTGGTGCTAGGCCTACTTTTGTGTATGGTTTAGCCATCTGCATATACCATGGGTTGTGCGCTTGTGTGCTGACGATGATGTTGGCATGGTTTATTGTCTATTCTTTCTGCTAGATTAGCTTACAATCAGATTGTTGTAGTGGAGCTAAAAATACATTGGCTGGCTATGTCTCTTAGTTTGGCAGAAAGCACAACATGTCAAGTTGATCGGTGGCCATCTTCCTCAGTTTCTGCATATTTATTATTGGGAAGAGAACCAGGCTACTCATCGATTAATAAAAGCTTTATAGCTCTGTTCTCCTTCCATTCATTTCTTCAGTATTATTCTCTTAGATTAAAGGTATTATTGTGATGCCGTCCTATTGTTCTGTATGTATTGGATGACCATTCAGACATGTTTTAATGCGTTGATAGATAGATGCGCTTTATGTCTGCATTGTTGTGCCTGTGTTCTTACGTTTTTGTCTGTGTTTTGCAGGTTAGACGAACTGCTGTGTTCCTAGACCTGCAGCTCATTTCTGCTCCTCAAGGTTTGCTCTCCTTTTCTTCTGCATGTGCATTGTTTGTGGTTGTAGATACATTTATCTTCCTGCGCGTAACTAATGTCTAGCCTTGCTGAAAATACCTTCATCAGAGATGGTGTCCACGCCTTCATCATAGCTGGTGTCCACATGTTCTTCAGAGCTCGTGTCCACGGCTTCAGCAGAGCTACTGTCCACACTTTCGTCAGAGCTAAAACAACATAGACTAATCAAGTCACATTACTGTGACGACGTGTAAATCAGCCCGAGGTTTTGAATGGGACTTTACACCACCAAATTAGAATGTGTGTATATATATCTCATTGTACACAGCTAAACACCATTTTTTTGACTAAAGGAGATTATGTTTACTATCATATGTACTTGCCCACAAGAGGTCTTTTATCGTCGGGGCTTGTTACAGGCATGATCAGTTCATGATTTTAAAATATTTTTATACATGTATCTATAAAAAATTGTAAAAGGAATTGTTGAATATATTTAATTTTTGTAATCATGTAGGTCATCTTGTGGTCTGTGGACATTTAATTTTATGGAGTATTTCATAGGAGGTATTTTGTCTGACACTTCTACACAGATATTACCATTACACTTATTCTATGTTGTATCACTATTTCAAGACTAACTCTGACTATTAGGCTATAGGATTATATGATAGATTTTACAACAAAACTAGCTATCATTATTTTTGTGGACTTGAAATTGAATGATGATAATATATGAAATTGAGATTTGGAAGATGACATAAACTACATAGATCACACGGATTGTATGATTCTGGATAGACCCCTAGGAGCGGAAACAACATAGATCCTGTCATTGTTTTTTATCAAAGGGAGTTAAATTTGTTACTATATGTGCTTGCCCACAATTAAACCAACTAAATCATAGATTTCCCTTTCAATGTGCACATGGGTTCAGTGGGTCTCTGCGCATTTGGAGCAACGGGTCCCCTAGAGGCCTGACAATGGACGGGAGAGGGTCACCGGCGCCGGTGAGGTCAGGTGCGACATGGTGGTTGGTGGCAGCTCGATCCACTCCTGGATCCTTCTTCTTCCACTTCCCCACCGGTGTGGTCGCACAGGTTGATGGCGCCTTGATCCACTCCTACATCCTTCTACCACTTCCCCACTGTGTAGCACCGCACCAGTGAGGGAGCATGGGATTGTTGGCGGCGACCGGAAACATGATTTAAAATGGGACCTTATACCACCAAATAAGAATGTGTGTTTGTTTGTGTGTGAGTATCATTGTACACAACAACACACCATTTTTTTGGCTAAAGGATATTTCATTTATTATCGCATGTGCATGCCCTGGCATATATTTTGTTTTAAATAAGACTATACTATTAAGTTAAAAAGTGTATATTCATATCATTGCACACAACGATCCATCGTGTTTTCTATTAGAGGGGATTAAACCATGATTTTTCTTTTCATCGCGGACATGGCTTTAGCGTGCCTCTGCGCCATTTGACGCAACGGGTCCACTAGTATAGTCAATAGACAAGAGAACAGCACAAGATCGGCTGGCACCTGGGACATAGCTACTCGAGCAGTATTTTTTTTGTTTGATATTGTTGAGACGGAGCAGGGTTTGAACTGGGCTGTGGCCCGTCTAGCCCAGGCTTATATTTTATGTTCACCATGTGACCAGCCCAACTATTTTTTCTTTGTGAAAATGAGCCCAGTTTATTTTTTCTGAAGAATACCCAATCCAGGCCTACTTATTTTTTAAGTCCTGATGGGCTGCAACTCTTTCAAACGCCTGCAAATCTTGAAAGTAACATGAAATGAGTTGTAAATATAAAAACAGATGACAAATTGGCAATTACTTTATAATTTCTGAATTTTATTACATTTTCAGATTCCTATTTCACTGGGCATTAACCTAATTTAAATATATCTTCAAAGTACTTTAAATCTGGCTGGACATTTCAGTATTAAAAATAGTTTGGAACCCACAAAAATATAAGAAATTGGCCCTGGCCAAAAAAAAACATCTGTAATAAATTGCATAAAAAGTTGCCATGAGCTATATATAAATTATTAAAAAAAGAGGAAGTGGTCTGATTTATGGGCCTGTTTAGTTGACACGTATGCAAGATTTTTTTAGTTATTATATACGCCAACAAACGATTTTAGCAGACATAACCGTTGGATGTCAATCCAACGGCCGTTGTGTTTCTTCAATCTCTGATCTTCTTGCTCCAGCCGCCAAAGCAGCGCCGGCAGGACCGCCTACTCCCGCATCCCATGGCCGGTTGTGCTGCCACGCAGGCCTCAGCGCCCCCTACTACTCCCACCGCTGGCCAGGGCATCCTTCTACTCACCCACACCCCCTGTTATTTTGTGGCGACGACAGCCTCACACCGCAGCCGAACCGGTGAACGCTCGTACTCCTCTCCGCGTGGGCATCCACTGCCGCGTCTTCCCCGGCTCCACGTCGTCCCCTTCCTATGCCTCATCGTCGTCCACCGCCGTGGTGCTCTCGACGCGGCGTGGTCAATGTGCTCAACGACCGACTTCCATCGGAAGAGTACTGTATGTGTGGAGGCTAACAGCTGGGTCCACGACAGCCGCAAGGAAGTGCCTCCTTATTACACGGAAAATAATTATTTCTCCACCTGACAGCGGGGACCCACCGGACGGGCCACCAGTATTTTGCAAAAAAAAATCGTTTCCCCCTGACTGCTGGGACCCACCGGACGGGCCACAGTATTTCGCGAAAAAAATGTTCCCCCCGCTATCAGTTCGGACCCACCGGAAGTGCCTCCTTATTACGCACAAAAAATGAATACTCCCCCGGCTAGCTGGGACCCACCTTGGTGGGAGGCTGACTTGTGGGCCTACTAAGTTGACGGGGACGAAGGCTTTGTCAACTTAGTCAATATGAACGATTCTAGCTCCAGTGACCATACGATGTCCATCCAACGGCCGTAGTGCTTCTTCAACCTCTGGTCTTCTTGCTCCAGCCGCCCAAAGCAGCGCCGGTCGTGCCGCATGCTCCTGCCTCTCGTGGCCGGCTATGCTGCCGCGGAGGCCTCATCGCCCCCTACTATTCTCACCGCTGGCCAGGCCCTGCGGCGACGGCAGCCTCACACCGCAGCCGAACCAGTGAACCCTCGTACTCCTCTCTGCGCGGGCTTCCACTACCGCGTCTTCCCTGGCTCCGTGTCGTCCCCTTCCTAGGCCTCGCCGTCGTCCACCGCCGTGGTGCTCTCGGCGTGGCGTGGTCAATGTGGTCAACGACCGACTTCCATCGGAAGAGTACTGTGCGTGGAGACGCTGACAACTGAGTCCACGGCCGTAGTAAGGAAGTGCCTCCTTATTACGCGCAAAATAATTATTCCTCCACCTGACAGCGGGGACCCACCGGACGGGCCACTGTATTTCGTGAAAAAAACATTTGCCCCTGAGTGCTGGGACCCACCAGCTACATCTTCGCACGCAAGGAAGTGATAGTCGGGACCCACCTGGTCGAAGCGTACATAGCGTTGTCATTCTGGTCGCAAACGTGTATGTACATATATACTGGTCGATGTAGAGGCGCGCACGTGTCGTAGTAGAGGCGCGCACGTAGCATGTACACGTACGTACAGCGGCCAGGGTGCAAGAAAGAAAATACAGCCACGTATGTGTACATACGGGCGGGGTCTCGAACGCCTACTCGCGCATACGTACGGCCAGGGCTCGTGTACATGGCTGGGTCGGAACGGAGAAACATTGTCGTCGTCGTGTTCACTGGGAGGCAACGGAATGCGTCGTGTTCATGGGGAGGCAACGGAATGCGTCGTGTTCATGGGGAGGCAACGGAATGCGTCGTGTTCATGGGGAGGCAACGGAATGCGTCATGTTCATCGGGAGGGCTTGAACGGAACATGCGATGGAAACGAGGCCTGGCATACCGTAGAACGGAGGAAACGGCCTTGTGTTCGACCGGCCACATTCGAAACGGGATCCTGTTCATCAGGAGGGGTCTGGCGTACCGCAAAACGGAGGAAACGGACCTCCTACGGTCGAAACGGGGGTCCTGTTGATCAGGAGGGGTGTGGCGTGCCACAAAACGGACGAAACAGACTTGTGTTGGAGCGCTACGGTCGAAACGGGGGTCCTATTCATCGGGAGGGGTGTGGTGTACCACAAAACGGGACTCCACGCGATACTGTTCATCTCCACCGTCGACCCCCTCCAGCCTCCACCTGTGACTGTTCATCCACGGGCTCCTGTTCATCCAGCCTCCACCGCGCGCTACTCCACCGGCTACTGTTCAACCAGCCCTCTCCACGGGCTCCTGTT
>NC_041390.1:524298571-524337829 GCF_002162155.2 Triticum dicoccoides | reverse complement strand
CCACCGTCGACCTCCTCCAGCCTCCACCTGTGACTGTTCATCCAGGGCTCCTGTTCATCCAGCCTCCACCGTGCGCTACTCCACCGGCTACTGTTCAACCAGCCCTCTCCACGGGCTCCTGTTCAACCACCCCTCCACGGGCTACTGTTCATCCTGCCCTCCATCGTCTATTGTTCATCCTGCCCTCCACGGGGTGGTCCTGTTCATCCAGCCCTCCACGGGGTCCTGTTCATCCAGCCCCAACCGGCTCGATCGATCGGGATCCTGTTCATCCAGAGGCAACACCACGGGGTCCTGTTCATCCATCCCCACCGGGAACTGTTCATCCACCCCTCGCAACGCTCACTGTCATCCAGAGGCAGCATCGATCGGCTTCAGTTAGCAGCAGTAGCGAAGGAATCGCTCGATCAGGTTCAGTTAACAGCCATCGATCGATCGCTCGGGTTCAGTAACGCGTAGCCTGCAGTGCAATCGCTCGGGTTCAGTTAGAGCCCAACGCCTCGCTCGGGTTCAGTTAGAGCCAACGCCTCGCACACACGCGCGTACGTGTACGAGAGAAGCACGCATCGCTCGGCCCCCGACCTCCCACCGTAACCGGGAACTCCCCGAAATTTTCCTCGCCCTCGCTTCTACCACGGTTTTTTCCGTCATGGACGGCCCAAAGAATGTCATGCAGCTGCGTCTCCGGCCTGCCCAGGACGAAAAGCCCATTTTCTGTCATGATTTTTTGTCATAGAAGTAGGAGCCCACCACATCTATGATGATACCGGGTTTTGTCACAATTATCGTCATAGAAGTGTCATATGTATGACAAAAAAATTTCGTTTGGCCCAAAATGTCACGGATGTCTTTTTTTTGTAGTGCTAGCTATGTGCCACAATATCAAATTGAGGTGTACCTGAAAAGCTTTTATATTGGTCTACCCTCCTCGTTCAAGCAAGTTCTAGATTCTATTTTTGAAGAGGGTTTTCTTGAGGGGGATCCCATGGATACTTACGAAAAGATGAAAACTATATTTGGGCACCCCATGTATGAGAAGGTTGAGCCTACCTCTCTTTTGTGCTTTTATCAAAATGAAATTATCAAAGAAATGAAGGCCAGCTTAGATGCCAATTTCCGTAACGTGCTTAATCTTTCTTCCACCATTAGTGGCCACGTGCTATCTCAAAATAGAAAGATAAATGCTATAGAAAAGAAATTTTCTCTTTTCTTTCCTAATACCAAAGATGGCAATACCTAGATCTATCCTTGCTTTTATGCCTAGCTAGGGGCGTTAAACGATAGCGCTTGTTGGGAGGCAACCCAATTTTATTTTTATTCCTTGCCTTTTGCTCCTGTTTAGTAATAAATAATTTATCTAGACTCTTTTTGGTTGTTTTTTGTGTTTAATTAGTGTTTGTGCCAAGTAGAACCGTTGGGAAGACTTGGGGAAAGTCTTTTTGATCTTGCTGTAAAAAATAGAAACTTTAGTGCTCGCGAGAATTGCTCCCATTTTTATTTGGAGAGCGCTATTTAGTTAATTCCTTTTCAGATGATTAATAGATAAATTCCTCACGCCCAGAAATTTATTTTTGAATTTTTGGGGTTCCATAAGTTGCGTTAGCTACAGATTACTACAGACTGTTCTATTTTTGACAGATTCTGTTTTCTTGTGTTGTTTGCTTATTTTGATGAATCTATGGCTAGTAAAAGAGCTTATAAACCATAGAGAAGTTGGAATATAGTAGGTTTAACACAATTATAAATAAAGAATGAGTTCATTACAGTACCTTGAAGTGGTGCTTTGTTTTCTTTCGCTAACAGAGCTCACGAGATTTTCTATTTTGAGTTTTGTGCTGTGAAGTTTTCAAGTTTTGGGTAAAGATTTGATGGATTATGGAACAAAGAGTGGCAAGAGCCTAAGCTTGGGGATTCCCATGTCACCCCAAGGTAAAATTCAAGGACACCAAGAAGCCTAAGCTTGGGGATGCCCCGGAAGGCATCCGCTCTTTCGTCTTCGTCTATCGATAACTTTACTTGGAGCTATATTTTTATTCACCACATGATATGTGTTTTGCTTGGAGCGTCTTGTATGATTTGAGTCTTTTCTTTTTAGTTTACCACAATCATCCTTGTTGTACACACCTTTTGAGAGAGACTCACATGATTTGAAATTTATTAGTATACTCTATGTGCTTCATTTATATCTTTTGAGCTATATAGTTTTTGCTCTAGTGCTTCACTTATATATTTTAGAGCACGGCGGTGGTTTTATTTTATAGAAATAATTGATCTCTCATGCTTCATTTATATTATTTTGAGAGTCCGTTAGAACAACATGGAAATTTTCTTTAATATAAAAACTTTCATAGAAGTGCATTGAATACTATGAGAAGTTTGATACTTGATAATTGTTTTGAGATATGGAGATGGTGATATTAGAGTCATGCTAGTTGAGTAGTTGTGAATTTGAGAAATACTTGTGTTGAAGTTTGTGATTCCCGTAGCATGCACGTATGGTGAACCGTTATGTGATGAAGTCAGAGCATGATTTATTTATTGATTGTCTTCCTTATGAGTGGCGGTCGGGGACGAGCAATGGTCTTTTCCTACCAGTCTATCCCCCTAGGAGCATGCGCGTAATACTTTGCTTTGATAACTTGTAGATTTTTGCAATAAGTACATGAGTTCTTTATGACTAATGTTGAGTCCATGGATTATACGCACTCTCACCCTTCCACCATTGCTAGCCTCTCTAATATCACGCACTTTTCGCCAGTATCATAAACCCACCATATACCTTCCTCAAAACAACCACCATACCTACCTATTATGGCATTTCCATAGCCATTCCGAGATATATTGCCATGCAACTTTCCACTGTTCCGTTATTATGACACGCTTCATCATTGTCATATTGATTGCATGATCATGCAGTTGACATCATATTTGTGGCAAAGCCACCATTCATAATTTCATACATGTCACTCATGCATCATTGCACATCCCGGTACACCGCTGGAGGCATTCACATAGAGTCATATTTTGTTCTGAGTATCGAGTTGTAATTCTTGAGTTGTAAGTAAATAAAGTGTGATGATCATCATTATTAGAGCATTGTCCCAAGTGAGGAAAGGATGATGGAGACTATGATTCCCCCACAAGTCGGGATGAGACTCCGGACGAAAAAAAGAGAAAAGATGCCAAAAAAAGGCCCAAATAAAAAAATGTGAATGAGAGAAAAAGAGAGAAGGGACAATGCTACTATCCTTTTTCCACACTTGTGCTTCAAATTAGCACCATTATCTTCATGATAGAGAGTCTCCTATGATACCACTTTCATATACTAGTGGGAATTTTTCATTATAGAACTTGGCTTGTATATTCCAATGATGGGCTTCCTCAAAATGCCCTAGGTCTTCATGAGCAAGCAAGTTGGATGCACACCCACTTAGTTTCTTTTGTTGAGCTTTCATATACTTATAGCTCTAGTGCATCCGTTGCATGGCAATCCCTACTCACTCACATAGATATCTATTGATGGACATCTCCATAGCATGTTGATACGCCTAGTTGATGTGAGACTATCTTCTCCTTTTTTGTCTTCTCCACAACCACCATTCTATTCCACATATAGTGCTATATCCATGGCTCACGCTCATATATTGCGTGAAGATTGAAAAAGTTTGAGAACATCAAAAGTATGAAACAATTGCTTGGCTTGTCATCGGGGTTGTGCATGATTTAAATATTTTGTGTTGTGAATATAGAGCATAGCCAGACTATATGATTTTGTAGGGATAACTTTCTTTGGCCATGTTATTTTGAGAAGACATAATTGCTTAGTTAGTATGCTTGAAGTATTATTATTTTTATGTCAACATTAAACTTTTATCTTGAATCTTTCAGATCTGAACATTCATGCCGCAATAAAGAAAAAATTACATTGAGAAATATGTTAGAAAGCATTCCACATCAAAAACTCTTCTTTTATCATTTACCTACTCGAGGACGAGCATGAATTAAGCTTGGGGATGCTTGATAGGTCTCCAGCGTATCTATAATTTTTGATTGCTCCATGCTATTATATTATCTATTTTGGATGTTAATGGGCTTTATTTTACACTTTTATATCCTTTTTGGGACTAACCTATTAACCGGAGGCCCAGCCCAAATTGCTATTTTTTTTGCCTATTTTAGGGTTTTGCAGAAAAGGAATATCAAACGGAGTCCAAACAGAATGAAACCTTCGGGAACGTGATTTTCTCAACGAACGTGATCCAGGAGACTTGGAGTGGACGTCAAGAAACAATCGAGGAAGCCACGAGGCAGGGGGCGCGCCTACCCCCCTGGGCGCGCCCTCCACCCTCGTGGGCCCCTTGTTGCTCCACCGGCGTACTTCTTCCTCCTATATATATCCATGTACCCCACAAACATCCAGGAGCACCACGAAAACCTAATTCCACCGCCGCAACCTTTTGTACCCGAGAGATCCCATCTTGGGGCCTTTTTCGAAGCTCCGCCGGAGGGGGCATTGATCACGGAGGGCCTCTACATCAACTCCATGGCCTCTCCGGTGATGTGCGAGTAGTTTACTTCAGACCTACGGGTCCATAGTTATTAGCTAGATGGCTTCTTCTCTCTCTTTGGATCTCAATACAAAGTTCTCCTCGATCTTCTTGGAGATTTATTCGATGTAATCTTCTTTTGCGGTGTGTTTGTCGAGATCCCATGAATTGTGGGTTTATGATCAAGTTTATCTATGAACAATATTTGAATCTTCTCTGAATTCTTTTATGTATGATTGGTTTATCTTTGCAAGTCTCTTCGAATTATCAGTTTGGTTTGGCCTACTAGATTGATCTTTCTTGCAATGGGAGAAGTGCTTAGCTTTGGGTTCAATCTTGCGGTGCTCGATCCCAGTGACAGAAAGGGAAACGACACGTCTTGTATTGTTTCCATCGAGGATAAAAAGATGGGGTTTATATCATATTGCATGAGTTTATCCCTCTACATCATGTCATCTTACTTAAAGCATTACTCTGTTCTTATGAACTTAATACTCTAGATGCATGTCGGATAGCGGTCGATGTGTGGAGTAATAGTAGTAGATGCAGAATCGTTTCAGTCTACTTGTCGCAGACGTGATGCCTATATACATGATCATACCTAGATATTCTCATAATAATGCTCAGTTTTATCAATTGCTCGACAGTAATTCATTTACCCACCGTAATACTTATGCTCTTGAGAGAAGCCACTAGTGAAACCTATGCCCCCCGGGTCTATCTTCCATCATATTAATCTTCCAACACTTAGTTATTTATTTTGTCGTTCATTTTACTTTGCATCTTTGTTTCTCTTTATCATGAAAATACCAAAAATATTATCTTATCATATCTATCCGATCTCACTCTCGTATGTGACCGTGAAGGGATTGACAACCCCTTTATCGCGTTGGTTGCGAGGTTCTTATTTGTTTGTGTAGGTGCGTGGGACTTGAGTGTGATCTCCTACTAGATTGATACCTTGGTTCTCAAAAACTGAGGGAAATACTTACGCTACTTTACTGCATCACCCTTTCCTCTTCAAGGGAAAACCAACGCAGTGCTCAAGAGGTAGCAGCCCACACCCTGGCCACGAGGGTGGGGGTGCGCCCCCTGCCTCGTGAGCCCCCTGGTGGCCCTCCGATGCCCATCTTCTGCTATATGAGGTCTTCCGTCCGAGAAAAATCATAAGCAAGCTTACGGGACGAAACTCCGCCGCCACGAGGCGGAACCTTGGCGGAACCAATCTAGGGCTCCGGGGGAGCTGTTCTGCCAGGGAAACTTCCCTCCGAGAGGGGGAAATCATCACCATCGTCATCACCAATGCTCCTCTCATCGGGAGGGGCCCAATCTCCATCAACATCTTCACCAGCACCATCTCCTCTCAAATCCTAGTTTATCTCTTGTATCCAATCTTTGCCTCATAGCCTGGGATTGGTACCTGTAGGTTGCTAGCAGTGTTGATTACTCCTTGTAGTTGGCGCTAGTTGGTTTACTTGGTGGAAGATCATATGTTCAGATCCATTATGCATATTAATACCCCTCTGATTATGAACACGAATATGCTTTGTGAGTAGTTATGTTTGTTCCTGAGGACATGGGAGAAGTCTTGCTATTAGTAGTCATGTGAATTTGGTATTCGTTTGATATTTTGATGAGATGTATGTTGTCTCTCCTCTAGTGGTGTCATGTGAACGTCGACTACATGACACTTCACCATTGTTTGGGCCTATAGGAAGGCATTGAGAAGTAATAAGTAGATGATGGGTTGCTAGAGTGACAGAAGCTTAAACCCTAGTTTATGCGTTGCTTCGTAAGGGGCTGATTTGGATCCATATGTTTCATGCTATGGTTAGGTTTACCTTAATACTTCTTTTGTAGTTGCGGATGCTTGCAATAGGAGTTAATCATAAGTGGGATGCTTGTCCAAGTAAGGACAATACCCAAGCACCGGTCCACCCACATATCAAATTATCAAAGTACCGAACGTGAATCATATGAACGTGATGAAAACTAGCTTGACGATAATTCCCATGTGTCCTCGGGAGCACTTTCCTTCATATAAGAGTTTTTCCAGGCTTGTACTTTGCTACAAAAAGAATTGGGCCATCTTGCTGCACCTTATTTACTTTTATTACTTGCTACTAGTTACAAATTACCTTATCACAAAACTATCTATTATCGATAATTTCAGTGCTTGCAGAGAATACCTTGCTGAAAACCGCCTATCATTTCCTTCTGCTCCTCGTTGGGTTTGACACTCTTACTTATCGAAAAGGCTACAATAGATCCCCTACATTTGTGGGTCATCAGGATCTTTCTTAGAACAAACATCACCCGGGAGACTTGGAGTACAAGTCTGGAAGTCCGTGAAGCTTCCACGAGGCAGGGGGCGCGCCCAGGGGGGTAGGTGCGCCCCCACCCTCATGGGCCCCACAGAGCTCCACCGACCTACTTCTTTCACCTATATATACTCTTATACCCTGAAAACATCCAGGGGAGCCACGAAACCACATTTGCACTGCCGCAACCTTCTGTACCTATGAGATTCCATCTGGGGACCTTTTCCGGCGATCCACCGGAGTGGGATTCGATCACGGAGGGCTTCTACATTAACACCATAGCCTCTCCGATGATGTGTGAGTATTTTACCACAGACCTTTGGGCCCATAGTTATTAGCTAGATGCCTTTTTCTCTTTCTTTGGTTCTCAATACAAAGTTCTCCTCTATGTTCTTGGAGATCTATTCGATGTAATACTTTTTGCGGTGTGTTTGCCGAGATCCGATGAATTGTGGGTTTATGATCAAGATTATCTATGAACAATATTTGATTCTTCTCTGAATTCTTATATGCATGATTTGGTATCTTTGCAAGTCTCTTCGAATTATCAGTTTAGTTTGGCCTACTAGATTGATCTTTCTTGCAATGGGAGAAGTGCGTAGCTTTGGGTTTAATCTTTCGGTGCTCAATCCCAGTGATAGAAAGGGAACCGACACGTATTGCATTGTTGCCATCGAGGATAAAAAGATGGGGTTTATATCATATTGCTTGAGTTTATCCCTATACATCATGTCATCTTTCCTAATGTGTTACTCTGTTCTTATGAACTTAATACTCTAGATGCATGATGGATAGCAGTCGATGTGTGGAGTAATAGTAGTAGATGCAGAATTGTTTCGGTCTACTTGACATGGACGTGATGCCTATGTTCGTGATCATGCCTAGATATTCTCATAACTATGCGCTTTTTGATCAATTGCTCGGTAGTAATTTGTTCACCCATCGTAATTTATGCTATCTTGAGAGAAGCCACTAGTGAAACCTATGGCCCCCGGGTCTACTTTACATCATATAAGTTTCCGATCTATAGTTCTAGTTTACTATTTATTTTGCAATCTATACTTTTCAATCTATACAACAAAAATACCAAAAATATTTATCTTATTATATTTATCAGATCTCACTTTTGCAAGTGTCCATGAAGGGATTGACAACCCCTTTATCGCGTTGGTTGCAAGATTCTTGATTGTTTGTACATGTACTAGGCGATTTGCGTGTAGTCTCCTACTGGATTGATACCTTGGTTCTCAAAAACTAAGGGAAATACTTACGCTACTTTGCTGCATCACCCTTTCCTCTTCAAGGGAAAAACCAACGCATGCTCAAGAGGTAGCACTTGGCACCCACAGTTCATGCTTGAAATGATAAATCTTCGGCAGGAGGCGTCTTCGGCAGGAGGCGCGGTCTTCGGCTCTGCTTCCTGATAACCCACAAGTATAGGGTATCGCAACAATTTTCGAGGGTAAAGTATTCAATCCAAATTTATTGATTCGACACAAGGGGAGCCAAAGAATATTCTCAAGTATTAGCAGCTGAGTTGTCAATTCAACCACACCTGGAAACTTAATATCTGCATCAAAGCGTTTAGTAGCAAAGTAATATGATAGTAGTGGTAACGATGGCAAAAGTAACGATAGCAGTTTTGGTTTTATAGTGATTGTAACAGTAGCAACGGAAAAGTAAATAAGCGAAGAACAATATATGAAAAGCTCATAGGCAATGGATCAATGATGGATAATTATGTCGGATGCGATCAATCATGCAACAGTTATAACATTGGGAGATATAGAACTAGCTCCAGTTCATCAATGTAATGTAGGCATGTATTCCGAATATAGTCATACGTGCTTATGGAAAAGAACTTGCATGACATCTTTTGTCCTACCCTCCCGTGGCAGCGGGGTCCTATTGGAAACTAAGGGATATTAAGGCCTCCTTTTAATAGAGTACCGGACCAAATCATTAACACATAGTGAATACATGAACTCCTCAAACTACGGTCATCACCGGTAAGTGTCCTGATTATTGTCACTTCGGGGTTAACGGATCATAACACATAATAGGTGACTATAGACTTGCAAGATAGGATCAAGAAATCACATATATTCATAAAAACATAATAGGTTCAGATCTGAAATCACGGCACTCGGGCCCTAGTGACAAGCATTAAGCATAGCAAAGTCATAGCAACATCAATCTCAGAATATAGTGGATACTAGGGATCAAGCCCTAACAAAACTAACTCGATTACATGATAAATCTCATCCAACCCATCACCGTCCAGCAAGCCTACGATGGAATTACTCATGCACGGTGGTGAGCATCATGAAATTGGTGATGGAGGAAGGTTGATGACGACGATGGCGACAGATTCCCCTCTCCGGAACCCCGAGAGGACTCCAGATCAGCCCTCCCAAGAGAGATTAGGGCTTGGCGGCGGCTCCGTATCATAAAACATGATGAATCCTTCTCTCTTATTTTTTTCTCCCTGAACATGAATATATGGAGTTGGAGTTGAGGTCGGTGGAGCACCAGGGGGCCCATGAGGCAGGGGGCGCGCCCAGGGGGGTAGGCGCGCCCCCACCCTCGTGGACAGGGTGTGGCCCCCTGGCCTTGATTCTTTCGCCAGTATTTTTTTATATATTCCAAAAATAATCTCCGTTGATTTTCAGGTCATTCCAAGAACTTTTATTTCTGCACAAAAATAACACCATGGCAATTCTGCTAAAAACAGCGTCAGTCCGGGTTAGTTCCATTCAAATCATGCAAATTAGAGTCCAAAACAAGGGCAAAAGTGTTTGGAAAAGTAGATACGATGGAGACATATCAACTACCCCAAGCTTAAACCTTTTCTTGTCCTCAAGCAATTCAGTTGATAAACTAAAAGTGATAAAGAAAAACTTTTACAAACTCCGTTTGCTCTTGTTATTGTAAATATGTAAAACCGGCATTCAAGTTTTCAGCAAAGATTATGAACTAACCATATTCACAATAACATTTAGGTCTCATGTTTACTCATATCAATGGCATAATCAACTAGCGAGCAATAATAATAAATCTCGGATGACAACACTTTCTCAAAACAATCATAATATGATATAACAAGATGGTATCTCGCTAGCCCTTTTTGAGACCGCAAAACATAAATGCAGAGCACCTTTAAAGATTGAGGACTGACTAGACATTGTAATTCATGGTAAAAGAGATTCAGTCAAGTCATACTCAATGTAAACTAATGATAATACATGCAAATGACAGCGGTGCTCTCCAACTGGTGCCTTTTAATAAGAGGATGATGACTGAACATAAAAGTAAATAGATAGGCCCATCGCAGAGGGAAGCCGAGATTTGTAGAGGTGCCAAAGCTCGATTTTGAAATAGAGATGAATGATATTTTGAGCGGTATACTTTCATTGTCAATATAACAACCAAGAGATCTTGATATCTTCCATGCTACACACGTTATAGGCGGTTCCCAAGCAGAATGGTAAAGTTTATACTCCCCCACCACCAACAAGCATCAATCCATGGCTTGCCTGAAACAACGGGTGCCTCCAACTAACAACAATCCTGGGGGAGTTTTGTTTGCAATTATTTTGAATTGATTTGAGCATGGGACTGGGCATCCCGGTGACCAGACATTTTCTCATGAGTGAGGAGAGGAGTCCACTCCTCTTGAGAATAACCCGCCTAGCATGGAGGATACAGACAACCCTAGTTGATACATGAGCTATTCGAGCATACAAAACAGAATGCTTATTTGAAGGTTTAGAGTTTGGCACATACAAATTTACATGGAATGGCAGGTAGATACTGTATATAGGAAGGTATGATGGACTCATATGGAATAACTTTGGGGTTTATGGAATTGGATGCACAAGCAGTATTCCTGCTTAGTACAAGTGAAGGCTAGAAAGAGACGGGGAAGCGACCATCTAGAGAGCGACAACAGTCATGAACATGCATTAAAATTAATCAACACTGAATACAAGCATGAGTAGGATATAATTCACCATGAACATAAATATCATGGAGGCTATGTTGATTCTGTTTCAACTACATGCGTGAACATGTGCCAAGTCAAGCCACTCGAATCGTTCAAAGGAGGATACCACCCTATCATACCACATCACAACCATTTTAATAGCATGTTGGCACGCAAGGTAAACCATTATAAACTCCTAGCAAATTAAGCATGGCATAAGCAACTATAATCTCTAATTGTCATTGCAAACATGTTTCATTCATAATAGGCTGAATCAGGAATGATGGACTAATCATATTTACAAAAACAAGAGAGGTCGAGTTCATACCAGCTTTTCTCATCTCAATCAGTTCATCATATATCATCATTATTGCCTTTCACTTGCACGACCGAATAGTGTGGATAACAATAATAGTGCACGTGCATTGGACTAAGCTGGAATCTGCAAGCATTCAATTGAAGGGAGAAGACAAGGTAATATGGGATCTTTGTTAGATCAACAATAATGCATATAAGAGCCTCAACAATTTCATTGTGGTCTTCTCCTCTCGACCCCCAAAGAAAAGGAAAGGAACAAAACTATTTACATGGGAAAGCTCCCAACAAGCAAAAGAAGAACGAGAAATCTTTTTGGGTTTTCTTTTTAATTACTGCTACTACAGGCATGAAAAGTAAACTAGCTAAAAGCTACAACTATTTTTTTGGGGTTTTTTCTTAAGGTTTTTCAAACGCACAAGAAGAAAGCTTAAAAAGAAAATAAACTAGCATGGATGATACAATGAAAAAGTATGAGCACCGACAACTGGCATGAGTGTGTGAACATGAATGTAATGTCGGTGAGAAATACGTACTCCCCCAAGCTTAGGCTTTTGGCCTAAGTTGGTCTATGCCCATGGATGGCCTGGTGGATATCCGAAGTTGAAGCTGGGGTCGTACTGAGATGCATCAGCTACTGCCTGAAGGGCTGCAGCTTGGAGGCTGGCTGCCTCCGTCCTCCTCTCGTATTCGTTCGCCTCCTCCCTGGTTATAACATATCTCCCTTTTGCCTGAAATTCAAAGAAAGTAGGAGCAGGGAGAGCGACATGATAGGTACGTCGTCTGTCAAAGATTAGTCGGTACTGGAGGGACTGACCGTTCCTCTTAACAAACTGATGATGAACCATAGCATTATAATCTAAATAAGCAGGAGGCAACTCAATATCATCTCCACGTATGGGTATCTCAAGAAAATCAGCTAAACGGGTTGCATAAATTCCACCAAAGAAATCTCCATCAATACTATTATTATGCAACCTACGTGCAACAATGGCCTCCAAGTTATATTGTCTATCTCCTAAACAACACTCTTGAGAACACTAAGATCGGGAACGCACATGTGACATGCCTCATCCTTACCGTTAATGCATCTACCTATAAATAGAGCAAAATAATGTATGGCGGGGAAATGAATGCTCCCTATAGTAGCTTGCGTGATCTCCTAGATTCCACCACAGTTATACAAGCAAGAAAGTCTTTATATTCAGATTTGCGAGGCTCACTAGCACTACCCCACTGAGGGAGTTTACAATCAGTATTAAAATCTTCTAAGTCCATGGTGTAACGCCCCGTATGTAACCTGCCATATTTGTATTCCAACTCTTGCCATTTCCGACACTAAGTTATGATATTCCTCGTTGTTGGGTTTCGTCTTCGTTTTGCATTTTGTCTTGTCATGCATCTGATATCATGTCATCATGTGCATCGCATTTGCATACGTGTTTGTCTCATGCATCCGAGCTTTTTCCCCGTTGTCCGTTTTGCATTCCGGCACTCCTATGTCCTTCGTCGTCCCCTTTTGCCTCTTTTCGTGTGTGGGTGTTAAACGTTCTCGGATTGGACCGAGACTTGCCAAGCGGCCTTGGTATACTACCGGTAGACCGCCTATCAAGTTTCGTGCCATTTGGACTTCGTTTGATACTCCAACGGTTAACTGAGGAACCGAAAAGGCCTCGTGTGTGTTGCAGCCCAACACCTATCCAAATTGGCCCAAAACCCACCTAAACCCCCTCCATCATCTCGGTCGTTCGATCACGATCGCGTGGCCGAAAACCGTGCTCAATTTGGAGTCTCCTAGCTCCTTCTATGTATAAATAGGCATCTCCCCCAAAAATCTCGGATCAATCCACCCCTAACCCTAGCTTTTTCCCACATCGCCGCCGCCGGACAAAAATCGCCACCGACGGACACGTCCGCCCGCTCCCCCGTCCAACTATGCGCCGCCACGTGGCGAGCAGCACCCCACATCGCCGCCGGCCTGCCAAGCCCAGGGCAGGCCCGCTTGGCCCGCGTGCCTCCCCGCCACCCGCGACCGCGCCCCACGCCGCCTTCCTCGACGCGCCGCCGCCCGGTTCCCCTCCTCCGTCGCAGCCCGTCCGCCGCACCAGCGCTGCCCAGCCGTCGCCACCGCATCGCCTCGCCGCCGCCCTGCCGCACCAGCGCCGCCCGACCGCCGCTCTGCCTCGCCTCGCCGTTTCCCTCCACTCCGGCCGGCTTCCCCATCTTCGGCAGCACTCCGACGAGCCCCGGCCGGCCTCTTCCTCAACTCTGGCGCCAACCCCGTCGAACCTCGTCAACCATGACCGAGTCGCCAGATCCAGATCTGAAATTTAGGGGTTGACCTCGTTTTTCCTCTAAGTCCCCGGTTCCTGATATTTTTAGCTAACTTCATGATGTCATATCTTTGCATCTGTAGCTCCATTTTGGGCGTGTAGCATATCAAATTGTTCGTCTCGATGTGCACTTCATTTCATCCATTGCACCATGTTCATTTGAGTACATCTTGATGCCCTAAAGGCTGCTGCAAGAGTGCTATGTAATGTTAGGTTTTGATTTTTAATAGATTATGGACATTTGTCATTTTTGCCATGTTTAATGTGTGCCTCCTATGAACTTGAGCCCTACATGTGTTTTGGGCTATGCCATGCCATCTTTACAGGGGTGTATGCCATGTATTTCTGTGATCAATGTGGTGCCTAGCACAAGCATGCAAAATAGCTCTCGTGATGTTGCTGATTTCAGGGACTTAGAATTCTTCTAAGTCATTTTCCTGATGATATTTTTATGCCATTTATTCTTGTTGCTACAGAGTGATCCATGCCTCTTTTGAGCATGTTCAGTAAGGATGATTTTTAGATATTGTTATGTTCTATCCATCCATGTCTTTGTTTACAATTATGGAGTACCCTAGCATGACTCAATCTTGCTCTACTTTTGCTATAAAATGTTCCTGGCAGACTGTTTACGTGTTAATCAATTTTGCCAAGGTTGTTGTAGTTGTTCCATGCATGCTATGAGAGTGTTCTTGTCATGGTTAGCTTATTGATCATGTCTTTTTGATGGGTGTATGCTTAGTTTGTCATGATATGCCTTGTGGTGAGTGCATCGAGGTCACAAACATGCCTACGTAACTCTGTTTTTACCATGTCCAGTTTTCTGCTAAGTCTGAATCTGTTAACGAAACTTGCTATGTTCACATGGTTGCCATTGTATTTTCTGATCCCTTTTGGCTTATGGTCAGTAAGGGACTTTTGTTATATGCTTTGAGTAGTTTCATGCCATGCCTTGCTTTGCCATGATATGTTCCTGTAACATGTTGTAATCTTGCTCTAAACATTGCTTCCTGATGTTAAATCCTGACATGTTATTTTCACTAAGTCTGTGATCCTGATATCTTTTGCACTTTTGCCATGCTTGTTTGAGCCTGCTTTTGAGTGAATTAGCCATAGCTTTGTGCTTATATTTTGTCAAGCATCTTGAGTGGATCACTGTCATGTGCTTTGTTGCTATGTTAGAGTGCGGTAGCTTGTTGTTCTTGATGCATTTAGATGGCATCGTGCTGTTAATCGCAGATTGGTGCCATTATTGTTTTGCTTGCCATTTGCAAACCGTTCATCCGATTCCGGTGATATTTATATCGATTTCGACCGAAATCAACTCATTTTTCCAGCGACACTCTTGGTTTTCCAATTTGAGGCCTGGTTCAATCTTTTCCTTTCGGAGCACGCATATGCATTGCATATCACGTCCCGCATATCATGCCATGTTTTGCATCATGTTGCTTGCGCATTGCACCGTGGTTGATCGTGGATCCCTTTGCTTGTGTTCTTGCTTTGGGTAGAGCCAGGAGACGAGTACGTGATCGAGGAACCCGTTAAGTATGCTTACGAGGATCAAGCTTACGTCAACTCGGAGAACTTTGCAGGCAAGATGACCATACCCTCGAAATCACTTCTATCTTTGCTTGCTAGTTGCTCGCTCTATTGCTATGCCTATGCCTCGATACCTACCACATGCTTACCATGCCTCCCATATTTCCATGTCAAACCTCTAATCCACCTTGTCCTAGCAAACCGTTGTTTGGCTATGTTACCGCTTTGCTTAGCCCCTCTTATAGCGTTGCTAGTTGCAGGTGAAGATTGGAGTTTGTTCCTTGTTGGAACATGTTTATTGTTGGGATATCACTATTATATCTTGTTTACTTTAATGCACCTATATACTTGGTAAAGGGTGGAAGTCTCGACCTTATGCCTGGTGTTTTGTTCCACTCTTGTCGCCCTAGTTTCCGTCATACCGGTGTTATGTTCCTTGGTTTTGCATTCCTTACGCGGTTGGGTTATAATAGGAACCCCTTGACAGTTCGCCTTGAATAAAACTCCTCCAGCAAGGCCCAACATTGGTTTTACCATTTGCCACCTAGCCTCTTTTCCCTTGGGTTCTGCGGACTCAAGGGTCATCTCTATTTTAAACCCCCGGGCCAGTGCTCCTTTGAGTGTTGGTCCAACCTATCAGCTGCCGGTGGCCACCAGAGGCAACTCTGGGCTAGCCTATCGGAACCTTGGATAATCCGGTGTGCCCTGAGAATGAGATATGTGCAGCTCCTATCAGGATTTGTCGGCACATTCGGGTGGCTTTGCTGGTTTAGTTTTACCTTTGTCGAGATGTCTTGTAACCGGGATTCCGAGTCTGATCGGGCCGTCCTGGGAGAAGGAATATCCTTCGTTGACCGTGAGAGCTTGTGATGGGCTAAGTTGGGACACCCCTGCAGGGATTTTATCTTTCGAAAGCCGTGCCCATGGTTATGGGCAGATGGGAATTTGTTAATGTCTGGTTGTAGAAAACCTGAAACTTAACTTAATTAAAATGGATCAACAGCGTGTGTAGCCGTGATGGTCTCTTTTCGGCGGAGTCCGGGAAGAGAACACGGTCTCGGGTTATGCTTGAACGTAAGTATTTCTAGGATCACTTCTTGATCATAGATTCCCGAACGTGCTTTGCCTTCTCTTTTCGCTCTCATTTGCGTATGTTAGCCACCATATATGCTAGTGCTTGCTGCAGCTCCACCTCATAACTTTTCCCTACCTATAAGCTTAAATAGTCTTGATCGCGAGGGTGTGAGATTGCTGAGTCCCCGTGACTCACAGATTACTTCCAAAACCAGATGCAGGTGCCAATGATACCGTTCCAGGAGATACGACTGAGCTTAATTGGGAGTTCGATGAGGACTCAGGACGATACTATGTTTCCTTTCCAGACGATCAATAGTGGAGCCCAGTTGGGGCGATCGAGGACATTATGCATATGGGGTTGTCTTTATTTTGGTTCCGTAGTCGGACCTTGATTGTATCTGGATGATTGTAATGATATATTTATGTATTGTGTGGATTGGCGATTGTAAGCCAACTATGTACCTCTTCTCTTATTCAGTACATGGGATGTGTAAAGATTACCCCTCTTGCGACATTGCCTACAATGCGGTTATGCCTCTAAGTCGTGCTCCGACACGTGGGAGATATAGCCACATCGTGGGTGTCACAAGTTGGTAATCAGAGCCTTCCCCGACTTAGGAGCCCCCTGCTTGATCGAATTGATGGCGTTGTTGAGTCTAGAAAAATGTTTTGAGTCTTTTAGGATTATATATATATATATATATATATATATATATATCGGAGAGTAGGATTCTTTTTACTCCTCAGTCCCTTCGTCGCTCTGGTGAGGCATCCTGGCGTAGAGTTTTGACTCTTCTCCTCTCAAATTTCACAAAAAAAAATTAGGATCACGCGGGTATCTTGGAATCGTTCCGATGGTTTTGTGACGAGAACATTGTTCTTGGTGCCTCCTAACATTTAGGGGTTGTGGCAGTGTCCTGGGGAGTTGAGCTCCGAGGTGTTGTCGTCACAATTTTATCGTTGTAGTTCTGGAATACCTGAGTTTTGCCGACATCGAAAATCTCTTTTATGCAGTTGTTGGTGAGATAACCTCGACGCCACCCAGTACTGGGGCGGGAGTTCGAGAGTATTGCCATAACTCGTATAACGGATACTTTTCGAAGGTTGAGGTAAATGATTTCCAAATGTTTCTTGGTTATGTGTTGAAGGATGGATACAGCTGGATGTAGGATTTGCTAGATTTGGGTGAGATATTATGCTTCCCCTGTATCCCCAACACCTGATTGCATAACCGGAAAATTTCGGGAGTTTCATAGGTGGGAATTCATGTAGCTCTAGTATTTCTTCCGCGGATATTTGGTTTGTGATTGGGTAATCCTTACCAAGTATTTGTTCATGTCCGTACCTTGCTATTTTATTCATCTACCTCTATCTAAGTGGTTTCTCAATTTATGGAAGTGTGACCATTTATTTTGGAATTCATTCATTCATTCTTGTTCGAATGTTAAGGCTATATGTTGCAATTTCGATCCATTTGATTCAGCTTGAATATATGTCTGTCAAGATGCTAACGGATGTCACCCTCTTCAGGATGGCTCCTCCAACGCGTCTGAATCTGGATCCGCCGCCACCACCTCCACCTCCGGAGGCATGGCAAGCTGTGATGGCCGCTACCAACACCAACACACAGATGCTTATGCAACTCTTGCAAGAGCGCAACCAAGGAAATCAAGGCCATGGCAACAATCAAAATCAATTTGCTACACTCAACCAGTTCCTCGCAACCCAGCCAAAGACCTTCAGTAACTGTGTCGAGGCCACAGACGCTGATGATTGGCTCGTGGGTATCTGCAAACATTTCGAGTGCAGCAACGTCAGGCCTGAGGACTTTGTCAAGTTTGCTTCGTTCCAACTCAAAGACCAAGCTGCAGAGTGGTATCAACAATATAAAGATTCCAGAGGAGGTTGTGTGATTACCTAGGATGAATTCCACCAAGACTTCAAAGCTCACCACATTCCTCAGAGTGTTGTTGAGAGCAAGCGTGAGGAGTTCCGCAATCTGAAGCAAGGCAGCTTGTCTGTTTACCAATACAACATCATGTTCCAGAAGCTCGCTCGCTTCGCCAAGCAAGACGTCCCTGACAAAAAGAGCATGATTTATCAGTTCATAGGTGGCCTCAGAGAAGATCTACAACTAGCTCTTGTGCTTTTTGAGCCGAAAAAGTACGATGAGTTCTACAATATGGCACTAAAGCAAGAGGCTGCTCAGCTCAAGTGCGATGCTTCCAAGAAGAGAGTCAGGGATGCAACCCCTTCTTCTTCTTCAACTCAAGTGGCAGCTAAGCAGCAAAAGTATTGGTTGCCTCCTCCTCCTCCGTTCTGTCAGCCTTATCAGCAGAAGAGCAAAGGTGGCAATGGATCTTCCCACCCACCCAACCCAGCTTTCAGAACAAGACTTCGTCTCATGCTCCGAGGTCAAGTGCTCCATATCACCGTCCGCTTTCAAAGGTCACGTGCAACAAGTGTCAGCAGAAGGGTCACTATGCAAACAAATGCTTCAACTAGAGGCGTCTTCCGCCTCCTCCTCCTGTGAGATCTGCCAGTACCGTAGTGGTCAAGCATAATCCCAAGTTTGCAAAGGTCAACACGATGAACGCAGCTCAGGCCGAGGACTTGTCACAAGTGATCATGGGTAACCTTCCTGTTAACGATATTCCTGCCAAAGTTCTTTTTGACACCGGTGCGTCGCATTGTTTCATCTCAAGACCATTTGCATATAAGCATGAGTTGGCTTTCCAAGTTTTGCCTAGTCCATTAGCAGTTGCCTCTCTGGGTAAACGCATGAACGCTAACTCCATGGTTCCGGATGTTACCATCACGATGGGCGACTATAAGTTTTTGTCTTCTCCTAATGTTCTTGGTGACTCAGATATTGATCTAATTCTCGGCATGGACTGGATTTCTAAGCACAAGGCTGAGCTTGATTGTGCTGCCAGGAAGATTCAATTGACACATTCGTCTGAGGATGTAATCGTCCTTGCCGCCCGTGATGATACCATTTGACTGTTTTCTCTCAATGAGAAGGGCGAGTTGGATGCCATCTCTCAGATTCCAGTCGTTTGTGAATATCAAGACGTCTTTCCAGAAGAGCTTCCAGGAATGCCTCCTCACCAGCCAGTTGAATTCGTCATTGATCTTGAGCCTGGCACGGAACCTGTTTGCAAACGTCCTTACAAGCTTGGACCAGAAGAGTTGAAGGAGTTGAAGAAATAACTTGATATTCAAGAGCGTATGGGTCTGATCTGACCAAGTTCTTCTCCATGGGGTTGTGGTGTTCTTTTCGTCAAGAAGAAGGATGGAACGGACCGACTTTGTGTCGACTACCGTCCATTGAACAAGAAGACCATAAAGAACAAGTACCCACTTCCCAACATCAACGAGCTTTTCGAACAACTCAAGGGTGCTCAATTATTCTCTAAGCTTGACCTCCGTATGGGCTATCATCAGATTCGCATTCGTGAAGAAGACATCCCCAAGACAGCATTCAGAACAAGCTATGGTTCATATGAATACACTGTCATGTCTTTCGGCCTTGTCAACGCTCCTCCAACATTCTCTCGCATGATGAACTTCATCTTCAACCCCTACACAAATGATTTCGTCTTGGTCTATCTCGATGACATTCTGGTCTTTTCCAAGAACAAGGAGGATCATGCCAAACACTTGAGATTGGTGCTGGACAAACTCAGAGAACATCAGTTCTATGCGAAGTTTTCAAAGTGCGAGTTTTGGCTAGATGAGTTTCTCTACCTTGGGCATATCATCTCCGCCAAGGGCATAGCTGTTAGTCCTGAGAAGGTGTCTGCAATTGTAAATTGGGAACCGCCTCAGAATGTGAAGCAACTCCACAGCTTCCTTGGGCTCGCAAGCTATTGTCGAAGGTTCGTTGAGAATTTCTCTAAGATCGCGAAGCCTCTTTCCAACCTCCTCCAGAAGCATGTGAAGTATGTCTGCTCGCCTGATTGTGACATCGCTTTCAACACCCTCAAAGAGAAGTTAGTCACAACTCCAGTTCTGACTCCTCCTGATGAATTCAAACCATTTGAGGTTTTCTGTGATGCTTCCCTTCAAGGTCTCGGTGTTGTGTTAATGCAAAACAAGAAAGTTGTGGCCTATACCTCTCGCCAGTTGAGGCCCAACGAAAAGAACTACCCCACTCATGACCTCGAGTTGGCGGCAGTTGTCCATGCTCTTTTAACATGGAGACATCTCTTGTTGGGAAGGAAAGTGGACATCTTCACTAATCATAAAAGTCTCAAGTACATCTTCACTCAGCCCAACCTCAACCTCAGGCAGACTCGTTGGGTCGAGATGATTCGAGAGTATAATCTGAGTATTGAATATACTCCAGGCAAGGCCAATGTCATTACTGATGCATTGAGCAGGAAGGCTTACTGCAACAGTTTGATTATCAAGCCCTATCAACCAGAGCTTTGTGAAGCTTTCCGCAAACTTAATCTCCAAGTTGTTCCTCAAGGATTCCTTGCCAACCTCCAAGTCTCTCCTACTTTGGAAGATCAGATTCGTGAGGCTCAACTTCTTGATGCCACAGTGAAGAAGGTGAAGATTGGGATTGCCAAGAGCCAACCCAAGTACAAGTGCTATCGTCTTGATGACAAGGATACTCTATTCTTCAAGGATCGCATTGTTGTTCCTAAGGGTGACCTTCGTAAAGTCATTATGAATGAAGCTCACAATTCACTCCTCTCTATTCACCTTGGAAGTACAAAGATGTACCATGACCTCAAGCGGTCGTATTGGTGGACTCGAATGAAGCGCGAGATTGCTCAATTCGTGAATGAATGTGATGTCTGCAGAAGAGTGAAAGCAGAACACCAACGAGCAGCTGGTCTCCTCCAACCTCTTGCCATTCTAGAATGGAAGTTTGACCATATTGAGATGGACTTCGTGACTGGATTTCCCAAGTCCAAGCGTGGCAATGATGCTATCCTCATTGTCATCGACAAGCTCACTAAAGTGGCTCATTTTCTTCCTATCAAAGAATCTATCACAGCAGCTCAGGTGGCAGAGCTATATACCTCCAGGATTGTCTCTCTGCACGGCATTCCGCAGTTGATATCTTCAGATCGTGGACGCATCTTTACCTCCAAGTTTTGGGACTCCTTTCAGAAGGCCATGGGCACCAACATTCGCTTCAGCACAACCTTTCATCCTCAAACTAGTGGCCAAGTCGAGCGAGTCAATCAAATTCTTGAAGATATGCTCAGGGCATGTGTCATTTCTTTCGGTATGAAGTGGGAGGATTGTCTTCCATATACCGAGTTCTCCTACAACAACAGCTTCCAAGCGAGTTCGGGCAAGGCCCCATTCGAGATTCTCTATGGCAGAAAGTGTCGTACTCCTCTTAACTGGTCAGAGAATGGTGACCGCCAACTTCTTGGCAGTGACTTGATCACAGAGGCTGAAGAAATGTGCAAAGTCATTCGTGAAAATCTCAAAGCCGCGCAATCGCACCAGAAGAGTTACTATGATAGCAAGCATCATGACTTGGCTTTCGAGATCGGAGAGCATGTCTACCTCCGTGTCTCTCCAATGAAAGGTACTCGTCGCTTCGGTATCAAAGGGAAGCTTGCCCCTTGTCGGTGTCAAAACCGGCGGATCTCGGGTAGGGGGTCCCGAACTGTGTGTCTAGGCCGGATGGTAACAGGAGGCAAGGGACACGAAGTTTTACCCAGGTTCGGGCCCTCTCGATGTAGGTAAAACCCTACGTCCTGCTTGATTAATATTGATGATATGGGTAGTACAAGAGTAGATCTACCACGAGATCGGAGAGGCTAAACCCTAGAAGCTAGCCTATGGTATGATTGTTGTAGTGTACGTTGTCCTACGGACTAAAACCCTCCGGTTTATATAGACACCGGAGAGGGTTAGGGTTACACAAAGTCGGTTACAATGGTAGGAGATCTTCATATCCGTATCGCCAAGCTTGCCTTCCACGCCAAGGAAAGTCCCTTCCGGACACGGGACAGAGTCTTTTAATCTTGTATCTTCATAGTCCAGGAGTCCGGCTGAAGGTATAGTCCGGCTATCCGAACACCCCCTAATCCAGGACTCCCTCAGTAGCCCCTGAACCATGCTTCAATGATGATGAGTCCGGCGCGCAGATTGTCTTCGGCATTGCAAGGCGGGTTCCTCCTCCAAGTACTTCATAGAAGATTTTGAACACAAAGATAGTGTCCGGCTCTGCAAAATAAGTTTCCACATATTGCCATAGAGAGAATAATATTTACACCAATCTAATCTGCTCACGTATTCCGTAGCGTGTCACACCACGGCCAAGCCTTTATCCGAGTCGTCTCATTATCCCACCTCAGCGCGTCATGCGAGGCGGTTTCCTTGGCACGTCTTGTTAAAGCAGAGATCGTGTCCCCTTATCCCGGGATTCTCATCAATACGGGCGTGGGTAACCCAACCGTGCCATTGATTACGGCGCTTGGAGATAAGCGAGTTTTACCAGGCTGGTGGGGACATGTAGTTGCGTCCACCCATATAAGGGGATAAGGATCCACCTTTTCACCTACGCCTTCTTCCTCCTTCGCCTATCCATTCTTGCGCACTCGAGCTCCAGCGCCCAAGTCCGCACTCCCCACCTCAACCTTCTCCAGCCATGCCCGGAGAGGGAGGCAAGTGGATGGTCTCCTCCGTCACGGAGGGACACATCAAAAAGCTGAGGAAGGCCGGATACCTGTCTAACGACATCGCGTACCGGCTTCCCGTAAAGGGGCAGCTCATCCCCACCCCTAGGCCCCATGAGAGGGTGGTGTTCCTCCCCCATTTCCTCCGCGGACTGGGCTTCCCTCTCCACCCATTTGTCCGGGGGCTCATGTTCTACTACGGCCTGGATTTCCATGATCTGGCCCTGAACTTCGTCCTCAACATCTCGGCGTTTATCGTCGTGTGCGAGACCTTCCTCCGCATCCGCCCCCATTTCGGCCTATGGCTCAAGACTTTCAACGTCAAGCCAAAGGTGGTGCACGACAACCAGGCGGAGTGCGGAGGCGCCATGGTGGGCAAAATGGCCAACGTCCTATGGCTCGAGGGCTCCTTTGTGGAGACCCTGAAGGGGTGGCAATCGGGGTGGTTTTACATCACTGAGCCGCGCGACGCCGAATGGGTCGCACCCCCTGAGTTTCGATCCGGACCCCCTACGCGGCTCACCTCCTGGAAGGAGACGGGCCTGTCGTGGGGTAAGAAAGGAGAGCTAACCGGACTCCAAACATGCGTCCAAACCCTGGTGGACAAGAAGCTCAAACTTATCAACGTAGTCCAGGTTATGCTCATCCGCTTGATCCTCCCGTGTCAACAACGGGCTTTCAACCTGTGGGAGTTCGACCCGGTGCAGTACCAAACTCTGAGCAGGCTCTTCGACACGACGTACGAAGATGCCTGGAAGGTGCTTTTCAAGGGCGCCGAGGCTTCCGCATCTGCTACCGAGGATCACGGATTCAGTGCGCAGCGTCACGCTCTCGCGTTAAGCTGTTTTTTCCTTTTACTGGGTATCAGTTTTTCATAGTTTGACTCCATGCGGGATCTAAGCTCCCTTACCTTTGACAGGATTGGTAGGTGATGTCCGGACAGATCAACTGTCCGGCTCCTTTGCCCGAAGGCCCAGCGGACGCTCGCTTGGCGAAGCTGCTGGTTCCGGCACCCTATGTGGTGCCGGAGAAGAAGGCCGCGAAAAAGGTCGCGGGGACTCGAAAGAGTGCCCGGCGCCAGGAGGTGTCGGATCCATCATCCGACGGTTCCGAGGCGCATTCCTCCCGTGAAGACGAGGAGGAAGAAGAAGAGACCTCTCCCCCTCCAGCGGGGGGAGAGAAGAAAAAGAAGGCCGCCCTCTCTAGGGAGGCTGGAGGGTCCAAGAAGGGGAAAACCCTTCCTCCGGACTACTCCACCGATGCCGACAATGGCGGAGAGGAGTGGCAGCCCAGGGCCAAGCCCCTGGCAAAATCGTAAGTATCCGGATACCAAAGTAATTCATAGTATTCGTTTATTGCACAGCTTTCCCTTACGTCGAACATGTTTATGCAGCCCACCCAAAGACCGACTCGACGCGTCGTCGAGCGGCTCACTGGACTCGTCGGATGTGAACTCGCTTCCGACGGCTTCCTCCCCCCGCCCTACGGACGACACCGAAGTGTTGTCCCAACAGGTTCCAAGCCGGGAGGAGGTGGTCCTGGAGGCGCCGCAAGGCGACCTCCCGGACTCCAGGAGTAAAGGGGATGAAACCCCCCAGGGCTCCAAGTCCAGCTCTAGGCCGTACACCGCTCCGGAACCTTCAAAGGTTCCAGAGTCCGGCGGGGTACCTCCTTCCAAGAGGAGCAAGTCCACCGTGCCGGTGGCCCCCGTCCAACCGGAGACGCCGGACAATATGTTGGAGGCGCTCCAAGGCGCCTCCATCGACGAGGAGCACTGCACTATTATGAGTGCGGTGGTCCAGAAGGTTCAGTCCGCCAAGAGCGGACTGACTGAAGCTTGTACTAGCCTTTTAACAGGCTTTGAGGCAAGTAAAGAATGTGTAAATAATATTACCGCATTGACAGTAGTCCCTGATGCTCTGTTTGGCGTTCGGGAAGAAAGGCCGAATAGAGGATCAAATAAAATTCACAGGAGTCTAACAAAAATGAGTCAATATGCGTATGCAGGCTTCTCTGCTTGCGTCCGCCGCACTGACTGCGGAAGTGGACACGCTAAAGCAGAACCTCGAGCGGTCCGAGCAAGAGCTCGGGCGTGCCAAGAAGCAGCTCGAGGACAATGAAGTTAAGAAATACCTTATTTTTTTAAATATATATAAGAAGGTGCAATTGCAAAGAATGACAGGATTATCGTGGCTATTGTAGGGGCCACGTGTGAGGTGGCGACCCTTAAGCAAGCGCTGGTCGAGGCCGAGAAGAGGGCGGCCTCGGAGCACACTGAGCGGGAGAAGTATGAGGCCGAGGTTGTCGGATTTCGGGTTCCGGCAGACCCTTGAGGTTCGAACACTGGGGTGCACGCGGAGATTTCGCCTTCTACCTACCTGCACCCCTCCGCCTCGTTAAGATCTAAGCTATGGAAAGAACAACACAAGAGACACAGGATTTATACTGGTTCGGGCCACCGTTGTGGTGTAATACCCTACTCCAGTGTGTGGTGTGGTGGATTGCCTCTTGGGCTAATGATGATGAACAATACAAGGAAGAACAGCCTCGCGAGGGTCTGTTCTTGGCTGGGGGGATGAACTGCTAGGAGGAGTTCAGTCACCCTTCTCTCTCTCTCTCTCTCTCTCTCTCTCTCTTCTCGATTCTCTCTCCGATTTCGGACTCAGCTTGTTTCTGGGTTGGCCGATCCTAGATCCCCCCTACCCCGGGGGGTGGCTAGTCCTATTTATAGGCAATGGCCCTGGGCCTCTTCCCAAATATTGAGCGGGAAGGGCGCCAACAATTGTCCATTTTGAAGGTGAACATCTGGTACACTTATCCTGACTAAAGTTGGTCCTCGCCTGCCAAAGGCTCTGGTGGTGACGCTGGCTTGGGCTCCACAATGACTTCCTCCCTGCCGTTGGACTGGTCTTGGTCTCGTTGCACCGAAACGGGTGCCTTTGCTTGATGCTCTCGCCCGCGCTTGCTCCCTTTGCACCAAAGAGGAAAGGAGGACACTGCGCGGGTTGGCGCCCGCCTGGCACCCTTGGTCGTCATGGCTTGCGTCACGGGCACCTCGTGAGGTACCCCGCCTTGATCTCTCCGCCTCCTCGCGAGCCAGCCTGATGAGGCCGTGCCTGAGGAAGCCCCGTGTCGTCCGCCCCGCGAGGCTTGGCCCCTCGTGAGGGTCTTGAGTCTGTGTTGATGAAGATGGGCCGTGCTGGGCCCCCTTTTGAGCCACGTCGCAGGCCGCAGGCAGGCAAGTCTGGGGACCCCCGTTCCCAGAACGCCGACAGTAGCCCCCGGGCCCAAGGCGCGCCCGGACTTGGCAGTGCAGGGAGGCGAAAGGGCAAGAGCGAAGTGCCGCGGGCCCTAACAGCCTACGGCCTTGGGCGCCGCGTGACGGTTGATTGGGCGTGGGCGGCACTATTCCCCCACGCCCCCTTATTTTGCGCCATGCTAGGCGGACTCGTAGTCGTACACAGCCGCTCCCCTTTCTGTTGCTCAAGCGCCCTTTGTCCTTCCTCCTCTCGAACTCCAGCTTCTGTTTTCAACCCAATCTCGAACCTTCCCCCTTCCCATCGCCATGGCTCTGACGAAGAAGGAAAGAGGGAAGAAACCCATGCGTCCGCCTTGCTCGCCGCCGTTGGCAGCCCCCGCCAAGGGCTTGGGCAAGGTCAGCTCGGCTCTGGCCACTATCTTCAACGAATGCGGGAGGACGACGGCCTGGCCAGCGTCCCACTTCTCCATCGACAGGATAGTCACCGAGGTCTCGTATTTGCCGACGCCCTGTGGGCGGGTCTGGTTCCCCCCTTTTCTGATTTCTTCAATGCCGTGCTTTCCCACTATCAGATCCACATGATGCATCTGGGTCCTGAATCCATCACCCTCCTTTCGGTCTTCGCCTTTGTTTGCGAGGCAATGATGGGCATCCTTCCTTAGGTTGCCTTGCTGCGCCACTTCTTCTCTCTGCGCCTTGTCGACCCTACCCAATGCTGGGCGTGTGTGAGCTTCGTTGCCGCGTCTGAGACAGCGGCCTCAGGGATTGACTTCAGGCTCCCTCTGCCCGCGGCTGGGTTCCGCGAGCGGTGGCTGTATGTGGATGTGGGGGTGCCCAGCCTACTGCTATCGAAGCCAACTTCGCCTGCTGTCCCCAATTCGGGCTGGGGCCAGGAGACGCTTGAGAGCCCCCGGCTCGTCTTCGTCTGGCACCGCTTCGCGTTCTTGAGGTCGCTTGGCGTGACAGTGCCCAAGGTGGTGAAGGAGTTCCTGCTACGCCGCATTGCTCCTCTCCAACGCCACTCTCGCCGGATGTGGGCCTTCAGCGGGCGTGATGATCGTATGAGGCTCCAGGAAGAGGACCTGACGCCTGAAGTGCTGAGGATGGCGCTCTTTATCCTGGCAGCATCGAGCAGGGAGGGGCCTTGCTGTACCTCTGCAAGAATAGGGGCGATTTTGTGAAGCAGATGCCTATCTTTGATGAGTGGGGGTCACGCCCCGCCAGCCTCCAGGGGCCTCGCGAGAACCCAGTGATGGTGATTGCCCTTCCAGTCGGCCAAGGCGACTCTTCCTCAAGTGGCGGAGCAGGGAGGCATGAGGCGCCAGAGGCCGATGGGGCTCTCGGCAGGGTGACAGCACCGGGCGATGCTCATGAGGGAGCAGCTCTTGGGGCCCATGCCGCTGAGGCTGAGGGTGACAAGCAGCTGCCCTCAGCGCCTGCGACTGAGGCCCCTGAGGCTCCAGCTGCTTCTCTTGGCGAGGCGATTGGCAGCGCGCATTAGGCAGGCGCCCCTGACGCAGATCGCCTTGACGCTCCGTCTTCGTAGCAGGTTGATCCCTGCGCTCAACTCTTGCGCCGCTTCCACGTGGACTTTGAGGCCCTCCGGAAGAGAAGGGAGGCCCTGGGCGACGATTACCCTTGTCGCCTGCTGAAGCGTAGGAAGTATTTCGCCACTGATGAGTAAGCCTTCTCCTTTCCCAGCTCCCGATCCTTCTGTTGCTTTTACTGATCCTTGCTCCGCAGGCCCCTTCCAGCCGAGCTCGCGGAGACGGCTGAGGTGCCGTCCCCCTTGGCTTCGCCCCCTCCACCGTCCTCAAGCGCTCCGAGCAGCAGATCCCTTGTGGTGAGGGTGATCGGAGAGGCGAACCGTCCCGAGGTGCATCGTGGCCCTACGCACCCCGCGATCCTCCTTCGCGGGCCTTCTTGTGGCATAGCCAGCCTGCCGTGGGCTTCTCGCCTGGTCGTGGACTGCGATTGGCTGAGGCGCTCCCTGCGCTCTTCATCTGGGGACGGGCTGGCTCCAGGCCGGGCTTCTGGCGTGGCATGCCCAGCCGTCGCGAGGGTGCCAGCCCCCATCCCCCTACTCGGAGGGGGAGTGCTGATTCGTGGCCCCCGGCGCTTGCTTGGGGCAGATGATGGTGTGGAAGACGTGCTCGAGCGTGCCCGGGAGCGTCGCGCTTTTCTCCAAGGATTCCTTCGAAGGGCGGCTGACGCGGTGAGCCTGCTTGGTGAGGAGCTTGCTTATGAAGACGCGCGCCTTGAGGCCGAGGGCCTGCGCCTGGCTGCAGAGAGGCGCGAGCTAGAGGGTGCCATCGCCCTTGTGCGCCGTCAGCGCGATCTTGACGACGCACAGGCCAAGGCGTCGCTGGTGGCCTCTCAGGAGGCCCGATCTTGGGCCGCTGAGGAGGCCCGAGAAGCTGACCGGCGGCGAGAGGCGGCGGAGGAGCGGACTCGGGAGCTCCTGTCCTGGTGCCACTCACTGGAGGAGCAAGTGGAGCTGCGCGAGGCAGCCCTCGCGTCGATGAAGGTGGCCTCTGGCGACTCAGCAGAGCTCCAGAAGCGTGAGGAGGCGCTGACGCTAGAAGCCGCCGAACGTACCCACGAGTACGAGCGTCTGGAGACGAGGGAGCGCTTGGTGATGCAGGCGGAGGATGATGTCGCTGCACAGGAAGCCCGTGTCCTGGAGGAGGTCGGACGTCGGGTGGCGATGGCGCGTTTGAACCTCGAGCATGAGTTCGAGGAGAAGCTGGGGTTGATCCGGGCCGAGGCTGAAGGCAGGACTGCTGCCTTGAGGGCCAAGCTGGAGGAAGCAACGCGGCGGGCCGATGCTTTCCGGGCCGCCCTTGAGGTGGCGCAAGGGGAGTCAACCACCTCCCAGGCCGAGGTGCTCCTTCTTTGCCAGCGGGTGGAGGAGGCTGAGGTCGTCGCACGCTAGAATGCGGAGGAGATACGTCAGCGGCAGATCCTGGAGCATGAGCACGGCCCCATGCTCACCACGCTCTAGGAGAGAGCCAACCCAGCCTTGGGCAACATCTGCGAGGCGGCTGTTGGCGAGCCGCACACAGTCAACTACGCCGGCAACCTTCAGTTCTTCACCGACGTGGTGACGCAGTTGGAGGCGCGGTCGGTCAGGGCTGACAGGTTGGTGGAGGAGAGGAGTCATTCCCTGCTCGGGCGCGCCTTTTCTCGCGTCTTCAGCCATCTCCGGAACATAGATCCCCACTTCGATTTCGACGCCGCCATCGCCCCAGTCCCCCAGGCCGTCCGAGACGACCTGGCGCACTGGGTGGAAGACAATGTGGATGCTCTTGTCAGGGCCTTCGCTTCAGACAACGACGGCGTGATCATGGCTGCCGACGAGGGCAGTGTGGTGAACGGCCCTGATGCTGCTGGCGGCGACATGGACAGCGATGGCGAGTTCAGCGACGCCAACAATGGTTCTGGTGGTGCTCCTGAGGACGCATTGGGGGATTTATCCGACTGATTGTGCATCGTTCCTGCTTCCTTACCCTGCATGAATAGAACTCGGGTTTTGGCCTGATGGCTGTGAGAGCATTTTGGAGGGGGAGCCCCTCATGTAAAACTTGTGTTCATCGTATTAGTAGACGCTACATTGCCCATGCGCCTGTGCCAAGTGGTTGGCTTAAGCGACGCACTGGTCGGCTAGTTTACCTTTGTCCCGTGCGGGCCCTGAGGTAGCCTGTGGGAGGCTGTGGTGTCCCGAGTGTTCCCTGATCGAATCCGTAGGATATGTAGTAAAAAACCCTCCTGAGAGGACGCGGCGGCGGCAGTCTGGGCTGCGCGCAAGCTAGGCCTGACCCGGCTCGCGAGGGGCTCACGAGGGGAGGCAGCTGAGGCGAAGTGGTAATCAAAACGCGATAAATTGCTCGAACGATACTAAGCACCCCTTCCCCGAACACACGCAAATCTCAAATTCGAATCCAACTTGAATCCAGCGGGGGAAAGTGACAACCAAAGGGAAAAGCAATGAAAGCAGACAAAAGGCCGCGTCTGGCACCTAATCTAGTCTTGGATGTCTTCTCACCAGCGCGGAGCTAAGTGCTGCCACTGGGCGTGGGAGGGAGCCCCAGGGCCTGAGGCCGGCACCCCTGAGACTCCAGGGCATGTACAACCCCACTCATTATTACGTGAGAGTGTCACGGGGCGGCGAGCTTCATAGGCACTGGGCCTTCTTCACAGGTACCGGCCTTGCTTCATATCGCCAGACGAGGGCCCCGCCTTGCGCCACACTCTAGTGCCATCAACGACGACCGGAAACCAGGACGCCGCCGATGGGGTAGAGCGGTCGCCAGCGGTTCCCCCGACGACCACGGGTCCTCCGCCAGGGGTAGGCCCTGAGGCACCTCCCCAGCAGAGGGCCTACCTCCTGAGAACACCTTTCTCCGAACGCCGCAGTGGTGGTGTCGGATCTCGGTCCCTCTCCTGCAGCCCCCTGCACCCTCCTCCCGAGGGGTAGGAGACTATGGGAGCAGGGCAGCTGCTCGCTGTGATGACCTGCACCTCTTGCGATCCATGATTAGCGTATGCCTGCTCCTGAGGAATTAGCGGTACCCGATAATCGTTGCCTCCAGCGTGGCCAGTGGGACCGTCCCGGGGCTCCTGGAAGGGCTCAGCTTCTGGTGCCTCATCCCCCCAGCTTGGGCTGAGGAGCGAGCCTTGTTCGCCCTCGTGAGGGTGTCCTTGGTCCATCATGAGGGGCACGTATTCTTCTGGCGCCGTCATCCCGAAGGCCACGCCGTAGTGCTCCGCGTGCCACGCGGTCCTGCCTGACGCGCCCACCATGGGGTGGTAGCGCGGCTGTCCACTGGGGCCGCGGGTCGCGTCGAGTCCTTCTTCTTCGCGGACCGGGAGCGGGGGCAGCACCGCCGCCGGTCCGGTGCCGACAGCTTCGCTGGCATTGGAGTAGCCTTGGAGCCCGCGGGGGCGCGCGGAGCCCCCGCGCGGGCCACCCTGGGCTTGAGATGGGAGCTGGGTGCAGAAGGGGTGAGCCATCGAGGCGGCGAAGCCCAGGAGCTCTGCCACCCGCTCCAGCAGCACGTCGCGGCCGCCCTCCAGCAACCTGCACTGCAGCAGCTCTTGGGCCACCGTGAGCGCGGCCCTCGAGTTCGCCTGCTCCCGGCGGGTGTATGGTGTCGTGGTCGCGGCGTGATTGGAGGCCCTTGCTGCCGACCGCGCCTGCCACGGTGTGAGAGCTGTCGAAGCCTGTCCGTGTCGCCCGCGGCCCGCGAGCTGCCTGGGGCACGGGATCGCCCGAGGCGAGCGGCTCTGCGCGGGCGGGCCACGCAGCCCATGGATCTGGGTTGCCCGCCTGGTCGCCGAACATGGTGATGGCGACGCTACGGGACATGAAGTGGTAGAAGGTGGACTCCGGCGCATCCCTACCTGGCGCGCCAAATGTCGGATTTCGGGTTTCGGCAGACCCTTGAGGTTCGAACACTGGGGTGCGCGCGGAGATTTCGCCTTCTACCTACCTGCACCCCTCCGCCTCGCTAAGATCTAAGCTATGGAAAGAACAGCACAAGAGACACAGGGTTTATACTGGTTCGGGCCACCGTTGTGGTGTGGTGGATTGCCTCTTGGGCTGATGATGATGAACAATACAAGGAAGAACAGCCTCGCGAGGGTCTGTTCTTGGCTGGGGGGATGAACTGCTAGGAGGAGTTCGGTCACCCTTCTCTCTCTCTCTCTTCTCGATTCTCTCTCCGATTTCGGACTCAGCTTGTTTCTGGGTTGGCCGATCCTAGATCCCCCCTACCCTGGGGGTGGCTAGTCCTATTTATATGCAATGGCCCTGGGCCTCTTCCCAAATATTGAGCGAGAAGGGCGCCAACAATTGGCCATTTTGAAGGGGAACATCTGGTACACTTATCCTGACTAAAGTTGGTCCTCGCCTGCCAAAGGCTCTGGTGGTGACGCTGGCTTGGGCTCCACAATGACTTTCTCCCTGCCGTTGGACTGGTCTTGGTCTCGTTGCACCGAAATGGGTGCCTTTGCTTGATGCTCTCACCCGCGCTTGCTCCCTTTGCACCAAAGAGGAAACGAGGACACTACGCGGGCTGGCGCCCGCCTAGCATCCTTGGTCATCATGGCTTGCGTCACGGGCACCTCGTGAGGTACCCCGCCTTGATCTCTCCGCCTCCTCGTGAGCCAGCCTGATGAGGCCGTGCCTGAGGAAGCCCCGTGTCGTCCGCCCCGCGAGGCTTGGCCCCTCGTGAGGGTCTTGAGTCTGTGTTGATGAAGATGGGCCGTGCTGGGCCCCCTTTTGAGCCACGCCGTAGGCCGCAGGCAGGCAAGTCTGGGGACCCCCGTTCCCAGAACGCCGACAGAGGTTGGCAAGGTACAGCAAGAGCTCCAGGCTCTCATGGAAAAACATGAGAGTTTGGAGCTTGACTCAAAGACGCGAGCGTCCGAGCTCGCGGTGGCTATTGAAAATGCCAAGTCTGCCAAGGCCGAATCCCAGAAGACCCTCCAGGAGTTGGATGAGGTGAAGAAGATAGCGGCGGGTAAGGCATTCTTTATGCAAAGGAAACACATAAACGTGAGTTACTTGTTACTTACCCGAATCCGGAGCTCTCCAGGAGCATTCGCAGATCTTCCCCGGAGTGTGTCCGATGCCGCCACATTCTATTGAGCCGAGGAGGGCAGGTCGACAGAGAAGGTGTTCTGGTCTCAGTATGCTGAGGCCGGACACCCCGTGCCCCTGAGCGACCAGCTGAAGCAACTGGTCGAGCTCCACAAGGCGGCCAAACAGGCCATGAAGGGCCTCATTGTTCGGCTGTGGCCTGGAGGGGCTCTGCCTGGGAGCTATTTCGGGCTGGTGCGGCAGCTGGTGGAGGCCTGTCCAAGGCTCGAAGTCATCAAGCGCTCCGTCTGCATTGAAGGTGCCCATAGGGCCCTTGCCCGTGCTAAGGTGCACTGGCGCAGGCTGGATGCTGAGAAGCTTGTGAAGGACGGGCCACCGCCGGGGAAAGAGCATCGCAAGCCCGAAAATTACTATAAGGATGTTCTGAAGGGTGCCTGCCTTGTGGCGGATGAATGTTCTAGGGATGTAATTTTTGAGTGAAACTTGCTCGTTTTGTCCTGTGCGCTGAAAACTTGTTCATATGCGCTAAGCAATGCTATTGGAATTTAAAATATTACCTTCTGTGCGGCTGTTTATCAATTCTGAGAGATGGCGAGTCGTCGGCTTCTGCCCCCGTGCCGCTAGTGCTGGGGTGTTCAGGGATAAACCTGAGCGCTCTTTTTCCCATGTTTGGGTCCTTCGAGGGAGGCGCTCAGCCCAACGAACAAGGCAATCGGACTATAATGCGTGAACACTCTCACTTAGCCATAGAATTCTATAATTTTAAATTTTGGCGAAGCCCCTGGTATTCGGAAGACCGAGTTCGGGGCGCTATCCACGCCTTGGCCGGACAGAGCCGGCTCCTCGCCCTAAGTGGCATAAGTCTTTAGGGACTCGAAAAACCTCTCGAACAGCGACCAACTCTCGCTTCATCATGATAGTCAGTTTTAACTTTCTCCACTGAGGTGCTCGACCCAACTCAACTGGGGCACAATCGCAGTGGTTCTCCTAGTGCTACCTTAGCCGATATAGCGGAACGTAAGGCACCAAAACATAGGAGCCGGGCAAACCCAACTATTGACCCAAGACATGATTCGGAGCCGATGCATATAATGCTATAAGTTCGGGGTGCCACACTTGTTAAAGTGTTCGGACTTCTCACACCATATTGAGGGGTACTAAAGCCCATGGCGTATTTTGGCCGTACCAACGTGTACGGGTGCAACATGTCGTTAAGGAACATATATAAAGAAAAAAGGTAATGCAAAAATAGACGAAAGCTATGCATTGTTTATCAAAAAGGGCTGCGATCAAAGCAGAACGATACAAATAATGCGGTAAGTGGAATGTTGGACTAGTTAACATGTCCGTTCCAGGGGCAAGCAGCGGAATAGTGTGCAGAACAGGTATACTGCTCGTGATAGAGACCACATGGGAGTTCCGTAATGCGGCGTGGCTTGTCTGCTTCCCTGGTTCTTGCATCGTTTGTGCGGCAATTGAACTGCCGAACAGGCCTTCCGAAGGATGGAGTCCTGAAAGTAAGAGAAAATTAAAAAATCGGCAGCCCCTGGTACGGTTTAAGCCGTGTTTTGGGTGTGCCGTGATGGTGCCCCTCCCCCTGTACCCATGGTATCTCTAGAGCGTAGTTATGTACGCGAAGTACTGGCGTCGCCTTTTTGCGAGGGTTGGGGTTGGGGCCGTGTTGCTACGCCTGTTCGGATCGTGCCAGGCGGTCTTTTTGTAGGTTACTCTGGGCGCACTTGACGGTGTCCGGTCGTTTAGTGTTCGGACTGGAGAACTGCCTGGAGAGGCTGCTTTGTACTTCCGCTGCAAGGGCCGCCGTGTGCTCCTCCGTTCGGAGGGAGCATTCGGTGTTTCCATTGACCGTAATTACTCCTCGAGGGCCTGGCATCTTGAGCTTAAGGTATGCGTAGTGCGGTACCGCATTGAACTTGGCGAATGCGGTTCGCCCAAGCAGTGCGTGATAACCACTGCGGAACGGGACTATGTCGAAGATTAACTCCTCGCTTCGGAAATTATCCAGAGATCCGAAGACCACTTCAAGTGTGACTGAGCCTGTACAGTTGGCCTCTACACCTGGTATTACGCCTTTAAAGGTCATTTTGGTGGGCTTAATCCTCGAGAGATCTATGCCCATTTTCCGCACTGTATCCTGGTAAAGCAGGTTCAGGCTGCTGCCGCCGTCCATAAGGACTCTAGTGAGATGAAATCCGTCAATAATTGTGTCTAGAACCAATGCGGCGAATCCGCCATGACGGATGCTAGTGGGATGGTCCCTTCGATCAAAGGTGATCGGGCAGGAGGACCATGGGGCGATTGGCTCTACCGCGTATACGTCCCTTAACACGCGCTTCTGCTCCCTTTTGGGGACGTGGGTTGCGTATATCATGTTCACCGTCCGCACTTGTGGGGGGAAACCCTTCTGTCCACTGTTGTTCGGCGGCCGGGGCTCCTTGTCGTCATCGCTATGCAGCCCCTTGTCTTCATTTTTGGCGTTTAACTTGCCTGCCTGCTTGAACACCCAACAATCCCTGTTGGTGTGATTGGCCGGCTTTTCGGGGGTGCCCTGTATCTGGCACAAGCGGTCGAGTATTCGGTCCAAACTGGACGGGCCCCTAGGATTCCTTTTGAATGGCTTTTTCCGCTAACCGGATTTGGAGCCTCTGAATCCGGCATTAACTGACGTATCCTCAGCATTGTTGACGTTAATGCGGCGCTTCTGCTTGTTGCGACGCGACCTGCCACTACTGTCCCTGGTGTCCGAATTACCAGGGTTCTTGGTCATATTGTTGCAACGAGCAAGCCAGCTGTCTTCTCCCGCGCAAAAGCGGGTCATGAGTGTCGTGAGTGCTGCCATAGATTTCGGCTTTTCCTGTCCAAGGTGCCGGGCCAGCCACTCGTCACGGATATTGTGCTTGAAGGCTGCTAGGGCCTCAGCGTCTGGATAGTCGACTATTTGATTTTTCTTTGTTAGGAACCGTGTCCAGAATTGCCTGGCCGACTCTTCTGGCTGCTAAATTACGTGACTTAGGTCATCAGCGTCTGGGGGTCGCACATAAGTGCCCTGGAAATTGTCGAGGAATGCGGCTTCCAGGTCCTCCCAACAACTGATTGATCCTGTTGGTAAGCTTTTAAGCCAATGCCGAGCTGGTCCTTTAAGTTTGAGTGGGAGGTATTTGATGGCGTGGAAATCATCGCCGCGGGCCATGTGGATATGAAGGAGATAATCCTCGATCCATACCGCCGGATCTGTTGTGCCATCATATGATTCGATGTTTATGGGTTTGAAACCCTCGGGGATTTGATGATCCCATTATTTCATCTGTGAAGCATAGTGGGTGTGCGGCGCCTCTATACTGGGCTATATCATGATGTAGCTCCAATGAGCTTTGTCTACTGTGTTCGGCCCTGCCGAATTTGTGGCCGACGTGACGGTTACCGTCTCGAGCCGTGGGGCACCCCCGCGATCCGTAGATCGATCTTGTTTGCCTTGCCTTGTCCTCCAACATATCTCGTAAGTTCGGCGCATATTCCCATGCCTTGGTACGGGGTGCGGCTTGAGTGGAGGGCCGAGAGGCCTCTCTGTCGCGGCCACGAGGTGACCGGTCGGCCGCATCAAGTGCTTCCTCCTCTAATCGGGGTAGCAACCTGCGCTTTGGGTAGCTCTTGGAGGGGCGTTCGAGTTTATGCTCTTCGGCCGCGAGGACTTCAGTCCATCTCTCGACTAGCAAATCTTGATCAGCTCTAAGCTGTTGCTGTTTTTTCTTGAGGCTTCTTGCCGTGGCCATAAGCCTGCGTTGAAAACGCTCTTGCTCGACGGGATCCTTTGGCACGATGAATTCGTCGTCGTCGAGGCTTGCCTCGTCTTCGGAGGGAGGCATATAATTGTCGTCCTCGACCTCTTTGTCTGCCGCTCTCTCATGAGGGCTGGTTTCTCCATCCTCCTGTGCTAAATATTGTTGGAGGGGATTTTCTTCGGCACTTTCCGGAGTATTATTATCTCCCGTGCTGGAATCACCGTATTTGCTTTGGCGGAATTTTGAGCGGCGCCACTGACGCCGGCGCTTAGACTGTTTCTTGGAGGGGTCATCCTCCGCCGTTCCATCGCCATCTCCTTCTTTTGGGGTGTCCACCATGTAAATGTCATATGACGAGGTGGCTTTCTAGGGCCTGGTAGGCGCTGGTTCGTCATCATCTCCTTCATCGGCGTCCATACCATCGATGTCTTCGGAGTCGAAGTTGAGCATGTCGGTTAAGTCGTCGACAGTGGCTACAAAGTGGGTGATGGGTGGGATTTGAATTTCTTCATCGTCTGTACCCCAACCTTGCTGACCGTAGTCCGGCCAGGGCTCTCCTGATAAAGAGAGAGACTTCAGTGTCTTCAGGATATCGCCAAAAGGCGAGTGCTGAAAGATGTCCGCGGCAGTAAACCCCATGATCGGCGCCCAATCGGATTCGATCGGCAGGGGCGCGGAGGGTTCGGAGTCCGGAGAGGAGTCCGGCTCCTTGGAGTCACGAGTCTCGCGGAGCACGGGGCTGGTGTTCAACTCAATCGCCGTTGGGATCGCAGCCCCCAAGGTGGCGTCCAACCACCCATCCTCGATCGGCGCAGTTGGCTCCAAATTAAGGGTCGAAGCTGATGCGGGTGCGGCCTCCAGGGCACTGTTCGGCGGCAGAGCTAGATCATGCTCGTCGGGACAGTGCGGCGCGCTCGGTAGTGGCTCGAATCCGTCGAAGATCAAGTCCCCACGGATGTCAGCAGTGTAGTTTAAACTTCCAAATCTGACCTGACGGCCAGGGGCGTAGCTTTCGTTCTGCTCCAGATGGCCAAGTGAATTTGCCCGCAGTGCGAAGCCGCCGAAGACAAAGATCTGTCCGGGGAGGAAGGTCTCACCCTGGGCTGCATCGCTATTGATGATCGTAGGAGCCATCGAGCCTGACGGCGACGACACAGAGGAACTCTCAATGAAAGCACCAATGTCGGTGTCAAAACCGGTGGATCTCGGGTAGGGGGTCCCGAACTGTGCGTCTAGGCTGGATGGTAACAGGAGGCAAGGGACACGGAGTTTTACCCAGGTTCGGGCCCTCTCGATGGAGGTAAAACCCTACGTCCTGCATGCTTAATATTGATGATATGGGTAGTACAAGAGTAGATCTACCACGAGATCGGAGATGCTAAGCCCTAGAAGCTAGCCTATGGTATGATTGTTGTAGTGTACGTTGTCCTACGTACTAAAACCCTCCGGTTTATATAGACACGGGAGAGGGTTAGGGTTACACAAAGTCGGTTACAATGGTAGGAGATCTTCATATCCGTATCGCCAAGCTTGCCTTCCATGCCAAGGAAAGTCCCTTCCGGACACGAGACAGAGTCTTTTAATCTTGTATCTTCATAGTCCAGGAGTTCGGCTGAAGGTATAGTCCGGCTATCCGAACACCCCCTAATCCAGGACTCCCTCACCCATAGATACGTGGTTCCTTTTAAGATCATTGGCAAAAGAGGCGATATCGCCTATCAACTTGAGCTTCCATCCATCTTTGCAAATGTGCACGACGTGTTTCATGTGTCTCAGCTACGCAAGTGTTTCAAGACTCCTGACCGCACCATCAACTTCAAAGAGATTGATCTCCAAGAAGACCTGTCTTATCATGAGCATCCCATTGCTATTCTTGAAGAAACTAAGCACAATACTCGCAACAAGTCTATCAAATTCCTGAAAGTGAAGTGGTCACATCATTCCGACCGTGAAGCCACCTGGGAACGCGAGGACCACCTCCGTTCTGAATACCCGGAATTTTTCGAGTCCTAGATCTCGGGACGAGATCCTTTCATAGTGGTGGAGTGTTGTAACGCCCCGTATGTAACCTGCCATATTTGTATTCCAACTCTTGCCATTTCCGGCACTAAGTTATGATATTCCTGGTTGTTGGGTTTCGTCTTCATTTTGCATTTGTCTTGTCATGCATCTCATATCATGTCATCATGTGCATTGCATTTGCATACATGTTCGTCTCATGCATCCGAGCTTTTTCCCCGTTGTCCGTTTTGCATTCCGGCACTCCTATGTCCTCCCGCGTCCCCTTTTGCCTCTTTTCGTGTGCGGGTGTTAAACTTTCTCGGATTGGACCGAGACTTGCCAAGAGGCCTTGGTATACTACCGGTAGACCGCCTGTCAAGTTTCGTGCCATTTGGACTTCGTTTGATACTCCAACGGTTAACCGAGGAACCGAAAAGGCCTCATGTGTGTTGCAGCCCAACACCTCTCCAAAGTGGCCCAAAACCCACCTAAACCCCCTCCATCATCTCGGTCGTTCGATCATGATCACGTGGCCGAAAACCATGCTCAATTTGGAGTCTCCTAGCTCCTTCTGTGTATAAATAGGCATCTCCCCCAAAAATCTCGGATCAATCCACCCCTAACCCTAGTTTTCCCACATCGCCGCCGTCGGACGAAAATCGCCACCGACGGACACATCCGCCTGCTACCCCGTCCAACTGCGCGCCGCCACATGGCGAGCAGCGCCCCACATCGCCGCCGGCCCACCGAGCCCAGGGCAGGCCCGCCTGGCCCGCGCGCCTCCCCGCCACCCGCGACCGTGCCCCGCGCCGCCTCCCTCGCCG
>NC_041390.1:524247694-524298054 GCF_002162155.2 Triticum dicoccoides | reverse complement strand
CCGCCCTGCCGCACCAGTGCCGCCCGGCCGCCGCTCCGCCTCGCCTCGCCGTTTCCCACCACTCCGGCCGGCTTCCCCATGGCAGCACTCCGGCGAGCCCTGGCCGGCCTCTTCCTCAACTACGGCGCTAACCCCGTTGAACCTCGTCAACCATGCCCGAGTCGCCAGATCCAGATCTGAAATTTAGGGGTTGACCTCGTTTTGCCTAAGTCCCCGGTTCCTGATATTTTTAGCTAACTTCATGATGTCATATCTTTGCATCTGTAGCTCCGTTTTGGGCGTGCAGCATATCAAATTGTTCGTCTGGATGTGCACTTCATTTCATTCCATTGCACCATGTTCATTTGAGTACATCTTGATGCCCTAAGTGCTGTCGCAAGAGTGCTATGTAATGTTAGGTTCTGATTTTTAACAGATTATGGACATTTGTCATTTTTGCCATGTTTAATGTGTGCCTCCTATGAACTTGAGCCCTACATGTGTTTTGGGCTATGCCATGCCATCTTTACAAGGGTGTATGCCATGTATTTTTGTGATTAATGTGGTGCCTAGCACAAGCATGCAAAGTAGCTCTCATGATGTTGCTGATTTCAGGGACTTAGAATTCTTCTAAGTCATTTTCCTGATGATATTTTTATGCCATGTATTCTTGTTGCTACAGAGTGATCCATGCCTCTTTTGAGCATGTTCAGTAAGGATGATTTTTAGATATTGTTACATTCTATCCATTCATGTCTTTGTTTGCAATTATGGAGTACCCTAGCATGACTCAATCTTGCTCTACTTTTGCTATAAAATGTTCCTGGCAGATTGTTTACGTGTTAATCAATGTTGCCAAGGTTGTTGTAGTTGTTCCATGCATGCTATGAGAGTGTTCTCGCCATGGTTAGCTTATTGATCATGTCCTCTTGATGGGTGTATGCTTAGTTTGTCATGATATGCCTTGTGGTGAGTGCATCGAGGTCGCAAACATGCCTACGTAACTCGGTTTTTACCATGTCCAGTTTTCTGCTAAGTCTGAATCTATTAACGAAACTTGCTATGTTCACATGGTTGCCATTGTATTTTCTGATCCCTTTTGGCTTATGGTCAGTAAGGGACTTTTGTTATATGCTTTGAGTAGTTTCATGCCATGCCTTGCTTTGCCATGATACGTTCCTGTAACATGTTGTTATCTTGCTCTAAACATTGCTTCTTGATGTTAAATCCTGACATGTTATTTTCACTAAGTCTGTGATCCTGATATCTTTTGCACTTTTTCCATGCTTGTTTGAGCCTGCTTTTGAGTGAATTAGCCATAGCTCAGTGCTTATCTTTTGTCAAGAATCTTGAGTGGATCACTGCCATGTGCTTTGTTGCTATGTTAGAGTGCAGTAGCTTGTTATTCTTGATGCATTTAGATGGCATCGTGCTGTTAATCACAGATTGGTGCCATTATTATTTTGCTTGCCATTTGCAAACCATTCATCCGATTCCGGTGATCTTTATATCGATTTCGACCGAAATCAACTCATCTTTCCATCGGCACTCTTGGTTTTCCAAGTTGAGGCCTGGTTCAATCTTTTCCTTCCGGAGCACGCATATGCATTGCATATCATGTCCCGCATATCATGCCATGTTTTGCATCATGTTGCTTGCGCATTGCATCGTGGTTGATCGTGGATCCCTTTGCTTGTGTTCTTGCTTTGGGTAGAGCCGGGAGACGAGTACGTGATCGAGTAACCAGTGGAGTACGCTTACGAGGATCAAGCTTACGTCAACTCGGAGAACTTTGCAGGCAAGATGACCATACCCTCGAAATCACTTCTATCTTTGCTTGCTAGTTGCTCGCTCTATTGCTATGTTATGCCTCGATACCTACCACATGTTTACCATGCCTCCCATATTGCCATGTCGAACCTCTAACCCACCTTGTCCTAGCAAACCGTTGTTTGGCTATGTTACCGCTTTGCTCAGCCCCTCTTATAGCGTTGCTAGTTGCAGGTGAAGATTGGAGTTTGTTACTTGTTGGAACATGTTTATTGTTGGGATATCACTATTATATCTTATTTACTTTAATGCACATATATACTTGGTAAAGGGTGGAAGGCTCGCCTTATGCCTGGTGTTTTGTTCCACTCTTGCCGCCCTAGTTTCTGTCATACCAGTGTTATGTTCCTTGATTTTGCGTTCCTTACGCGGTTGGGTTATAATGGGAACCCCTTGCCAGTTCGCCTTGAATAAAACTCCTCCAGCAAGGCCCAACATTGGTTTTACCATTTGCCACCTAGCCTCTTTTCCCTTGGGTTCCATGGACTCAAGGGTCATCTTTATTTTAAACCCCCGGGCCAGTGCTCCTCTGAGTGTTGGTCCAACCTGTCAGCTGTCGGTGGCCACCAGGGGCAACACTGGGCTGGCCTACCGGAACCTTGGACAATCCGGTGTGCCCTGAGAACGAGATATGTGCAGCTCCTATCGGGATTTGTCGGCACATTCGGGTGGCTTTGCTGGTTTAGTTTTACCTTTGTCGAGATGTCTTGTAACCGGGATTCCGAGTCTGATCGGGCCGTCCTGGGAGAAGGAATATCCTTCATTGACCGTGAGAGCTTGTAATGGGCTAAGTTGGACACCCCTGCAGGGATTTGATCTTTCGAAAGCCGTGCCCGCGGTTATGGGCAGATGGGAATTTGTTAATATCCGGTTGTAGAAAACCTGAAACTTAACTTAATTAAAATGGATCAACATCGTGTGTAGCCGTGATGGTCTCTTTTCGGCGGAGTCTGGGAAGAGAACACGGTCCCGGGTTATGCTTGAACGTAAGTATTTCTAGGATCACTTCTTGATCATAGATTCCCGAACGTGCTTTGCCTTCTCTTCTCGCTCTCATTTGCGTATGTTAGCCACCTTTTCCCTACCTATAAGCTTAAATAGTCTTGATCGCGAGGGTGTGAGATTGCTGAGTCCCCATGACTCACAAATTACTTCCAAAACCAGATGCAAGTGCCGATGATACTGTTTCAGGAGATACGACTGAGCTCAAGTGGGAGTTCGATGAGGACTCAGGACGATACTACGTTTCCTTTCCAGATGATCAGTAGTGGAGCCCAGTTGGGGTGATCGGGGACATTATGCATTTGGGGTTGTCTTTATTTTGGTTCCGTAGTCGGACCTTGATTGTATCTGGATGATTGTAATGCTATATTTATGTATTGTGTGAAGTGGCGATTGTAAGACAACTATGTACCTCTTCTCTTATTCAGTACATGGGATGTGTAAAGATTACCCCTCTTGCGACATTGCCTACAATGCGGTTATGCCTCTAAGTCGTGCTCCGACACGTGGGAGATATAGCCGCATCGTGGGTGTTACACATGGTATAAGATTTATCATAAAGATCAAACAGGATAGTTTGAGAATTGCATGATGATGTAAATTTAAACCTTCTCACAAATGAATCAGTTAAATAGAGATACTGATGATACGTCTCCGTCGTATCTACTTTTCCAAACACTTTTGCCCTTGTTTTGGACTCTAACTTGCATGATTTGAATGGAACTAACCCGGACTGACTCTGTTTTCAGCAGAATTGCCATGGTGTTATTTTTGTGCAGAAATAAAAGTTCTCGGAATGACCTGAAAATCAACGGAGATTTATTTGGAATATATAAAAATACTGGAAGAAAGATCCATGTTAGGGGGCCCACACCCTGTCCATGAGGGTGGGGGCGTGCCCAAACACCCTGGGCGCGCCTCCTGCCTCGTGGGCCCCCTGACGCTTCACCGATGTCCACCTTGACTCCATATATTCACTTTCGGGGAGAAAAAAATGGAGAGAAGGATTCATCGCGTTTTACAATACGGAGCCGCCGCCAAGCCCTAAACTCTCTCGGGAGGGCTGATCTGGAGTCCGTTCGGCGCTCCGGAGAGGGGAATCCATCGCCATCGTCATCATCAACCTTCCTCCATCACCAATTTCATGATGCTCACCGCCGTGCGTGTGTAATTCCATCGTAGGCTTGCTGGACAATGATAGGTTGGATGATATTTATCATGTAATCGAGTTAGTTTTGTTAGGGTTTGATCCCTACTATCCACTATGTTCCGAGATTGATGTTTCTATGACTTTGCTATGCTTAATGCTTGTCACTAGGGCCCGAGTGCCATGATTTCAGATCTGAACCTATTATGTTTTCATCAATTAAGAGAGTTCTTGATCCTATCTTGCAAGTCTATAGTCACCTATTATGTGTTATGATCCGTTAACCCCGAAGTGAAAATAATCGGGATACTTACCGGTGATGACCGTAGTTTGAGGAGTTCATGTATTCACTATGCGTTAATGCTTTGGTCCGGTACTCTATTAAAAGGATGCCTTAATATCCCTTAGTTTCCATTAGGACCCCGCTGCCATGGGAGGGTAGGACAAAAGATGTCATGCAAGTTATTTTCCATAAGCATGTATGACTATATTCGGAATACATGCCTACATTACATTGATGAACTGGAGCTAGTTCTGTGTCACCCTAGGTTATGACTGTTACATGATCGATCGCATACGACATAATTCTCCATCACCGATCCATTGCCTACGAGCTTACATATATTGTTCTTCGCTTATTTACTTTTCCGCTGCTACTATTACAATCACTATAAAACACCAAAAATATTACTTTTGCTACCGTTACCTTTTACCACCGTTACCACTACTATCATATTACTTTGCTACTAAATACCTTGCTGCAGATATTAAGTTTCCAGGTGTGGTTGAATTGACAACTCAGCTGCTAATACTTCATAATATTCTTTGGCTCCCCTTGTGTCGAATCAATAAATTTGGGTTGAATACTCTACCCTCAAAAACTGTTGCGATCCCCTATACTTGTGGGTTATCAAGACTATTTTCTGGCGCCATTGCCGGGGAGCATAGCTCTATTCTTTGAGTCACTTGGGATTTGTATATGCTTATCATTATGAAGAACTTGAAAGATCAAAGAACCAAGATTTTTCCCTCAACTACGAGGGGAGGTAAGGAACTGCCATCTAGCTCTGCACTTGATTCACCTTCTGTTTTGAGTAAGCTTGCGACACCTAAACCTGCTTCTGCTATTGATTCTGGTATGTCGCATGTTATTGATGATGCCACTTCTGCTATGCATGATACTTATGATGAAACTACTTCTATGTTTGATACTACTGTGCCACTTGGTGAATTTCTTGATGAACAACTTGCTAGGGCTAGAGAGAATGAAATTATTGAAACTGATAATATTGATGAAAGTAATGATGAAGATTCCCCCCTAGATATGAATTACTTGTTGTTCCTGAGGGTTATGTTATGGATGAATAAATTGCTAGAGACTTTCTTGCCTGTAGTGATAGAAGTGATCTTAAGAAATTATTAGTTAAGCTTAAATAAAAGTCTTTGAATGCTAGAATGAAATATGACCCTGCTTATGCTACTTCACCTATCTTTGTTACTGATAAGGATTATTATTTCTCTGTTGATCCTGAGATAATTACTTTAGTTGAATCTGATCCTTTCTATGGTTATGAATCTGAAACTGTTGTGGCACATCTTACTAAATTAAATGATATAGCTACCCTGTTCACTAATGATGAGAAAACTCGCTACTATTACATTCTTAAATTATTTCCGTTCTCATTAAAGGGCGATGCTAAGATATGGTTTAATTCTATTGATCCTGGTTGTGTGCGTAGTCCCCAGGATATGATTTATTACTTCTCTACTGAATATTTCCCCGCTCATAAGAAACAAGCTGCTTTAAGGGAAATATATAATTTTGTGCAAATTGAAGAAGAGAGTCTCCCACAAGCTTGGGGAGGCTTCTTCAATTACTTAATGCTTTGCCTGATCATCCTCTCAAGAAAATTGAGATACTTGATATCTTTTATAATGGACTAACCGATGCTTCTAGAGACCACCTGGATAGTTGTGTTGATGCACCTAGTCCTTCTAAAAGGAAGAAAAAGAAAATGATAGGAATTTCATGCTTCTAGTGAACCTGTTATTGACACGCCCGAGAATGCCAATGATATATCTATTTCTGATGTTGAAGCACAATCTGGTAATGAGCATGAACCTAGTGATAATATTAATAATGATGTTCATATTGATGCTCAACCTAGAAATGACAATGAAGTAGAGATTGAACCTGTTGTTGATCTTGATAACCCACAATCAAAGAATCAACGTTATGCTAAGAGAGACTTTGTTGCTAGGAAGCACGGTAGAGAAAGAGAACCATGGGTTCAGAAACCCATGCCTTTTCCTCCTAAACCATCCAAGAAAAAGGATGATGAGGATTTTGAGCGCTTTGCTGAAATGATTAGACCTATCTTCTTGCGTATGCGTTTGACTGATATGCTTAAAATGAATCCTTATGCTAAGTACATGAAAGATATTGTTACTAATAAAAGAAAGATACCGGAAGCTGAAATTTTCACCATGCTTGCTAATTATACTTTTAAGGGTGGAATACCTAAGAAACTAGGAGATCCAGGAGTACCAACTATACCATTCTCCATTAAAACAAACTATGTTAAAACTGCTTTATGTGATCTTGGAGCCGGTGTTAGTGTTATGCCTCTCTCTTTATATCATAGACTTGATTTGAATAAGTTGACACCTACTGAAATATCTTTGCAAATGGCTGATAAATCAACTGCTATACCTGTCGGTATTTGTGAGGATGTGCCTGTTGTGGTTGCAAACGTTACTATTTTAACGAACTTTGTTATTCTTGATATTCCCCAGGACGATAGTATGTCTATTATTCTTGGAAGACCCTTTTTGAATACTGCAGGGGCTGTTATTGATTGCACGAAAGGCAATGTCACTTTTCATGTTAATAGTAATGAGCATACGGTACACTTTCTGAGGAAACAACCTCAAGTCCACAGTATCAATTCTATTGAAAAATTTCAACAATTACCATTGGAGGTTTTGAATTTCCTCTTCCTACTATCAAGAAGAAATATGATATTCTTATTGTTGGGGACATGCATATCCCCGTTGAGGTAACCTAGTGTTATTCGAAAATTCTCCGGTTTCATGCAATTCGGAATGAGTTTGTTAACAAGACTTGATCAACCTTGTTAGTGGATTCCTTTTGATGAGCATGAGATGGATGAATTTAGAGAACACAACTCTCTGTACCCTCTTTTTACTTTCTGATATTTATATTCAATAAAGCAAAAATAGTATATTCTGTCTGTTTTCTGAATTATCCATGCAATAAAAAATACCCTGAAAATAAAAGTTCTCCAAATGCCCTGAAAATTAAATATGATTTTTTCTAGAATATTTGAGAATATCTGGCACTGAGAACACAGCAGGGGGAGTAAGCACCTGGCCACGAGGGTCCAGGGCGCGCCCACCCCCTGGGCGCGCCCCCTGCCTCGTGGTCCCATGGTGGCTCCCCTCCACTTATTCCAGCTACCACACACTCCTTCTTCCTCCCACAAACATCACTAGCCAGCTCAAACCCGAGTCCAAGCTCATCTTGCTGCCATTTTCGATCTCCTTGCTCAAAGCTCCATTCACAAAACTGCTTTGGGGGATTGTTCTTTGGTATGTGACTCCTCCAATGGTCCAATTAGTTTTTGTTCTAGTGCTTTATTCATTGCATATTTTTGCTGCTTAGGTGACCCTGTTCTTGAGCTTGCATGTCAAATTTATGTGGTCAAAAGTAGTTTTGATGCATGATATTGCCTCTAGGCGTTTGTAGGAGTAGTTACTATCAATATTGTTGACTTTGGTTCACTTTTATTTTGAAGTTACTAAAAATTTCAGATATTTTCAGAAAAAGATGAAGAGATTTTTGAGGGGCTCATCGAGCCGAAGCTCGAAGGATAAGCAAAGTGAGGAGGATAAGAGGCCCAAATATAATGTCCCTCGCACCGCGGAGGTTCGGTCGTGTGAATGGCCTTGTGATGATTTCTTGAGAGCAGCCGGGATTTATGATGATTTCTATGAGTTGGCTGAGAATGTAGGCCTCACTGCCTTCCTCCACGACCAACGCGAACAGTATCTCTTAGTCACCAATATCTTTCTGCAAAACTTTCATTTCCATGCTAGGAGCTCACCACCTTCGGTGGAATTTTATTTATATGATGAGCATAAGGAGATGTCACTTCGTGACTTTTGTCGGATTTGTTTGATCCCTTTTGAGGGCAGTGTAGAGGAACCGCATCATGACGATGTGGAAGGGTTTATTGATACAATTGTTGTAGGGGAAACAAGGAAAGTTTCCGATGCAAGAATCACTAGCATACATTTTCCTGTTTTACATTACTTTGCAATATTTGCTAGTAGATGCCTAATTGGTCACGGAAACTGTGGCAACCTTAGTGCCCCCGATATTTTTATTTTATGCCATGCCTTATTCCGTGATGACACATTTAGTATGGGCGCTATTGTTGCAAAGCGGTTAAATCTTAACCGTACTAAGGGCCCATCTTGGGATGTATCTTTGCCTCGCACCTCGCTGCACACTTTAACATACCTATTAGGCATTATGAGAAGGAAGATAAGTTGCTGCCTCCTATTTTTCTAGACTATAAGAGTATGATAGCACATGATTTTATCGTTAAGAATAAGGAAAAGATGCTTAAGTACAAGCTGATATTTGATAAAAATCACCCTGAGACTATTACTTTGCCTACTCCTTCCTTGTTTGATTTATCTGCAGGCAAGTACCTTGTTCCGTCGGAGGCCATTTACGCCTACGGAAACCCCACACCAGCTACAGAGCCAGAGCCGGAACCACAGTTTGATCCTCATCGGCAGTTTGTTTATTAGTGGAATCCGGAAGAGATCGCCAACCAGTGGCACCAAGGGGATTCTTCTTAGTACGACCCCAACTATTACTTTGGATATCCGCCAGGCCTGCCGTGGCCATAGACCAACTTGGGCCAAAATCCTAAGCTTGGGGGAGTACGTATCTCTCACCGACATTACATTCATGTTCACACACTCATGCTAGTTGTCGGTGCTCATACTTTTTCATTGTAATATCCATGCTACTTTATTTCCGTTTTATGCTTTCTTTTTGTGTGTTTGATAAACCTTAAGAAAAACCAAAAAAATTAGTTGTAGATTTTAGCTAGTTTAATTTTCATCCCGTAGTAGTAATAATTAAAAGAAAACCCAAAAAGATTTCTCGTTCTTCTTTTGCTTGTTAGGAGCCTTCCCGTGTAAATAGTTTTGTTTCTTTTCTTTCCTTTGGGAGTCGAGAGGAGAAGACCATGATGAAAATGTTGAGTGGCTCTCTTATGCATTATTGTTGATCTAACAAAGATCCCATATTACCTTGTCTTCTCTCTTGAATTGAATGCTTGTAGATTCCAGCTTAGTCCAATGCATGTGCACTATTATTATTATCCACACTATTCGGTCTTGCAAGTGAAAGGCAATAATGATGATTATATGATGAACTTATTGAGATGAGAAAAGCTGGTATGAACTCGACCTCTCTTGTTTTTGTAAATATGATTAGTTCATCATTCATGATTCAGCCTAATATGAAAGAAACATGTTTGCAATGACAATTAGAGATTATAGTTGCTTATGCCATGCTAAATTGGCTAGGAGCTTATAATGGTTTACCTTGTGTGCCGACATGCTATTAAAATGGTTGTGATGTGGTATGATAGGGTGGTATCCTCTTTTGAACGATTCGAGTGGCTTGACTTGGCACATGTTCATGCATGTAGTTGAAACAAAGTCAACATAGCCTCTACGATATTTATGTTGATGGTGCATTATATCCTACTCATGCTTGCATTCGGTGTTGATTAATTTTAATGCATGTTCATGACTATTGTCGCTCTCTAGTTGATCGCTTCCCAGTCTTTTTCTAGCCTTCACTTGTACTAAGCGGGAATACTGCTTGTGCATCCAATTCCATAAACCCCAAAGTTGTTCCATATGAGTCCACCATACCTACCTATATACGGTATCTACCTGCCATTCCAAGTAAATTTGTATGTGCCAAACTCTAAACCTTCAAATAAACATCATGTTTCGTATGCTCGAATAGCTCATGTATCAACTAGGGTTGTCTGTATCTTCCATACTAGGCGGGTTATTCTCAAGAGGAGTGGACTCCGCTCCTCACTCACGAGAAAATGGCTGGTCACCGGGATGCCTAGTCCCATGCTTTATGAAAATCAAATCAAAATAACTGCAAACAAAACTCCCCTGGGACTCTTGTTAGTTGGAGGCACTCGTTGTTTCGAGCAAGCCATGGATTGATGCTTGTTGGTGTAGGGGGAGTATAAACTTTACCATTCTGTTTGGGAACCGCCTATAATGTGTGTAGCATGGAAGATATCGAGATCTCTCGGCTGTTATGTCGACAATGAAAGTATACCGCTCAAAACATTATTCATATCTATTTCAAAACCGAGCTCTGGCACCTCTACAAATCCCTACATCCCTTTGCGAAGGGCATATCTATTTAGTTTTATGTTGAGTCATCATCCTCTTATTAAAAAGCACCAGTTGGAGAGCACCGCTGTCATTTGCATCCATTACTGTTAGTTTACATTGAGTATGACTTGACTGGATCTCTTTTACCATGAATTACAATGTCTAGTCAGTCCTTGATCTTTAAAGGTGCTTTGCATTTATGTTTTGCGGTCTCAGAAAGGGCTAGCGAGATACCACCTTGTTATATCATATTATGATTATTTTGAGAAAGTGTTGTCATCTGAGATTTATTATTATTGCTCGCTAGTCGATTATGCCATTGATATGAGTAAACATGAGACCTAAGTGTTATTGTGAATATGGTTACTTCATAATCTTTGTTGAAAACTTGAATGCTAGCTTTACATATTTACAACAACAAGAGCAAACCGAGTTTGTAAAGGTTTTTGTTTATCACTTTCAGTTTATCAACTGAATTGCTTGAGGACAACCAAAGGTTTAAGCTTGGGGGAGTTGATACGTCTCCGTCGTATCTACTTTTCCAAACACTTTCGCCCTTGTTTTGGAGTCCGACTTGCATGATTCGAATGGAACTAACCCGGATTGACGCTGTTCTCAGCAGAATTGCCATGGTGTTATTTTTGTGTAGAAATAAAAGTTCTTGGAATGACCTGAAAATCAATGGAGATTATTTTTGGAATAGATAAAAAATACTGGAAGAAAGATCCACGTCAGGGGGCCCACACCCTGTCCACAAGGGTGGGGGCGCGCCCTACCCCCCGGGCGCGCCCCCATGACTTTGCTATGCTTAATGCTTGTCACTAGGGCCCGAGTGCCATGATTTCAGATCTGAACCTATTATGTTTTCATCAATATATGAGAGTTCTTGATCCTATCTTGCAAGTCTATAGTCACCTATTATGTGTTATGATCCGTTAACCCTGAAGTGACAATAATCGGGATACTTACCGGTGATGACCGTAGTTTGAGGAGTTCATGTATTCACTATGTGTTAATGCTTTGGTCTGGTACTCTATTAAAAGGAGGCCTTAATATCCCTTAGTTTCCAATAGGACCCCGCTGCCACGGGAGGGTAGGACAAAAGATGTCATGCAAGTTCTTTTCCATAAGCACATATGACTATATTCGGAATACATGCCTACATTACATTGATGAACTGGAGCTAGTTCTGTGTCACCCTAGGTTAGGACTATTACATGATCGATCGCATACGGCATAATTCTCCATCACTGATCCATTGCCTACGAGCTTTCCATATATTGGTCTTCGCTTATTTACTTTTCCGCTGCTACTGTTACAATCACTATAAAACACCAAAAATATTACTTTTGCTACCGTTACCTTTTACCACTGTTACCACTACTATCATATTACTTTGCTACTAAATACCTTGCTGCAGATATTAAGTTTCCAGGTGTGGTTGAATTGACAACTCAGCTGCTAATACTTGAGAATATTCTTTGGCTCCCCTTATGTCGAATCAATAAATTTGGGTTGAATACTCTACCCTCGAAAACTGTTGCGATCCCCTATACTTGTGGGTTATCAACTGACAGCACTTATATGACTTGAAGCTCTCAAAATCAACATTACGCACATATGCTTCAAATTCCTCCTTGATGCCTGCCCAAACCATGAAATCCTCTGACGGCCATTCACAAGGCCGCACTTGAGCCTCCCTTGGTAGTTCATTGTCCGGCTCGCGTGTTGCGGGCCTTGGTCCTTGCTTCCTCGAGGAACCACCTTGGTACATTTTCCTAAACATATTTCTTCCTCTGAAAAATTTCTGAAATTTTTAGTAACTTAAAATAAAAGTGAACCAAACTCAACAAGATTGATAGCAACTACTCCCACAAGTGCCTAGAGGCAATATCGTGCATTAGAACTACTTAGAACCATATAAATTTGACATGCAAGCTCAAGAACAGGGTCACCTAAGCAGCAAAAATTTGCAATGAATAAAGCACTAGAACAAAAACTAATTGGACCGTTGGAGGAGTCACATACCGAAAAACAATCCCCCAAAGCAGTTTTGTGAATGAAGCTTTGAGCAAGGATATCGAAAATGGCAGCAAGATGAGCTAGAACTCGGGTTTGAGCTGGCTAGTGATTTTTTCTGGAGGAAGAGGGAGTGTGCGGGTGTTGGAATAAGTGGAGGGGACCCACGTGGGGTCCACGAGGCAGGGGGCACGCCCTCCACCCTCGTGGGCACGTGGTGGGTTCCCCTAGTGTGTTCTTAGTGCCAGATATTCTCAAATATTCTAGAAAAAATCATATTAAATTTTCAGAGCATTTGCAGAACTTTTATTTTCAGGGTATTTTTTATTGCATGGATAATTTAGAAAACAGACAGAAAATACTATTTTTGCTTTATTTAATATAAATAACAGAAAGTAAAAAGAGGGTACAGAGAGTTGTGTTTTCTAACTTCATCCCTCTCATGTTCATCAAAAGGAATCCACTAACAAGGTTGATCAAGTCTTGTTAACAAACTCATTCTGAATCGCGTGAAACCGGAGAAATTTCGAATAACACTAGGTTACCTCAACGGGGATATGCATGTCCCCGACAATAAGAATATCATATTTCTTCTTGACAGTAGGAAGAGGAAATTCAAAATCTCCAATAATAATCGTTGAAAATTTTCCAATAGAATTGATACTATGGACTTGAGGTTGTTTGCTCGGAAAGTGTACCGTATGCTGATTACCATTAACATGAAAAGTGACATTGCCTTTGTTGCAATCAATAACAGCCACTGCAGTATTCAAAAAGGGTCTACCAAGGATAATCGACATACTATCGTCCTCGGGAATATCAAGAATAACAAAGTCCGTTAAAATGTAACGTTTGCAACCACGATAGGCACATCCTCACAAATACCGACAGGTATAGCAGTTGATTTATCAGCCATTTGCAAAGATATTTCAGTAGGTGTCAACTTATTCAAATCAAGTCTACGATATAAAGAGAGAAGCATAACACTAACATCGGCTCCAAGATCACATAAAGCAGTTTTAACATTGTTTCTTTTAATAGAGCATGGTATAGTTGGTACTCCGGGATCTCCTAGTTTCTTTGGTATTCCACCCTTAAAAGTGTAATTAGCAAGCATGGTGGAATTTCAGCCTCCGGTATCTTTCTTTTATTTGTAACAATATCTTTCATGTATTTAGCATAAGGGTTCATTTTAAGCATATCAGTCAAACGCATACGCAAAAAGATAGGTCTAATCATTTCAGCAAAGCACTCAAAATCCTCATCATCCTTTTTCTTGGATGGTTTAGGAGGAAAAGGCATGGGTTTCTGAACCCATGGTTCTCTTTCTTTACCGTGTTTCCTAGCAACGAAGTCTCTCTTATCATAATGTTGATTCTTTGATTGTGGGTTATCAAGATCAACAGGAGGTTCAATCTCTACATCATTGTTATTGCTAGGTTGGGCATCAACATGAACATCATCATTAACATTATCACTAGGTTCATGTTCATTACCAGATTGTGTTTCAGCATCAGAAATATAAATATCATTGGGATTCTCAGGTGTGTCAACAACAGGTTCACTAGAAGCATGCAAAGTCCTATCATTTTTCTTTTTCTTCCTCTTAGAAGGACTAGGTGTATCAACATTAGCTCTCTGAGAATCTTGCTCAATTCTATTGGGGTGGCCCTCAAGATACAAAGGTTCCTGAGTCATTTTACCTCCTCTAGTCACAACTCTAACAACATTATCATTCTTCTTATTATTTAATTCATTGAGCAAATCATTCTGAGCTTTAAGCACTTGTTCTACTTAAGTGGTAACCATAGAAGCATGTTTACTAATAAGTTTAAGTTCACCTTTAACATATAATCACTCAAGTGTTCAAGCATATCAGCATTGTGTTTCAATTGTCTACCAACATAAGCATTGAAGTTTTCTTGTTTAACAATAAAATCAACTAACTCATACACGCATTGGCTAGCAGACTTATTACGAGGAATATCACCTTCATCAAATCTATAGAGAGAATTTACCTTTACTACCTGTGTCGGGTTATCAAGACCATGTATTTCTTCAATAGGTGGTAAATTCTTAACATCTTCAGCTTTAATACCTTTTTCTTTCAAAGATTTTTTTGCCTCTTGCATATCTTCAGGACTGAGAAATAGAATACCCCTTTTCTTTGGAGTTGGCTTAGGAGTTGGTTCAGGAAGTGTCCAATTATTTTCATTAGTCAACATATTATTCAATAGCAATTCAGCTTGATCAACAGTTATTTCCCTGAAAACACAACCAGCACAACTATCCAGGTAGTCTGTGGAAGCATCGGTTAGTCCATTATAAAAGATATCAAGTATTTCATTTTTCTTGAGAGGATGATTTGGCAAAGCACTAAGTAATCGGAGAAGCCTCCCCCAAGCTTGTGGGAGACTCTCTTCTTCAATTTGCACAAAATTATATATTTCCCTTAAAGCAGCTTGTTTCTTATGAGCAGGGAAATATTTAGTAGAGAAGTAATAAATCATATCATGGGGACTACGCACACAACTAGGATCAAGATAATTAAACCATGTTTTAGCGTCACCCTTTAATGAGAACATAAATAACTTAAGGATATAATAATAGCGAGTTCTCTCATCATTAGTGAATAGGGTGGTATATCATTTAATTTAGTAAGATGTGCCACAACATTTTCAGATTCATAGCCATAAAAAGGATCAGATTCAACCAAAGTAATTAACTCAGGATTGACCGAGAAATCATAATCCTTATCAGTAATAAAGATAGGTGAAGTAGCAAAAGCAGGGTCATATTTCATTCTAGCGTTGAAAGACTTTTCTTTAAGCTTAGCTAATAATTTCTTAAGATCAGATCTATCATTACAAGCTAAGAAGTCTCTAGCAGTTTCTTCATCCATAACATAACCCTCAGGCACAACAGGCAATTCATATCTAGGGGTAGAATCTTCATCATCACTTTCATCAATATTATCAGTTTCAATAATTTCATTCTCTCTAGCCCTAGCTAGTTGTTTATCAAGAAATTTACCTAGTGGCACAGTATTATCAAGCATAGAAGTAGTTTCATCATAAGTATCATGCAAAGCAGAAGTGGCATCATCAATAACGTGAGACATATCAGAATGAATAGCTGGAGTAGGTGTCGCAAGTTTACTCAAAACAGAAGGTGAATCAAGTGCAGAGCTAGATGGCAGTTCCTTACCTCCCCTCGTAGTTGAGGGAAAAATCTTGGTTCTTTGATCTTTCTAGTTCTTCATAGTGACCAGCAAATATAAATCCCAAGTGACTCAAAGAATAGAGCTATGCCCCCCGGCAACGGCGCCAGAAAATAGTCTTGATAACCCACAAGTATAGGGGATCGCAATAGTTTTCGAGGGTAGAGTATTCAACCCAAATTTATTGATTCGACATGAGAGGAGACAAAGAATATTCTCAAGTATTTGCAGATGAGTTGTCAATTCAGCCACACCTGGAAAATTAATATCTGCAGCAAAGCATTTAGTAGCAAAGTAATATGATAGTAGTGGTAACGGTGGCAAAAGTAACGGTAGCAGTTTTGGTTTTATAGTGATTGTAACAGTAGCAACGGAAAAGTAAATAAGCGAAGAACAATATATGAAAAGCTCGTAGGCAATGGATCAATGATGGATAATTATGTCGGATGTGATCAATCATGCAATAGTTATAACATAGGGTGATACAGAACTAGCTCCAGTTCATCAATGTAATGTAGGCATGTATTCCGAATATAGTCATACGTGCTTATGGAAAAGAACTTACATGACATCTTTTGTCCTACCCTCCCGTGGCAGCGGGGTCCTATTGGAAACTAAGGGATATTAAGGCCTCCTTTTAATAGAGTACCGGACCAAAGCATTAACACATAGTGAATACATGAACTCCTCAAACTACGGTCATCACCGGTAAGTATCCCGATTATTGTCACTTCGGGATTAACGGATCATAACAAATAATAGGTGACTATAGACTTGCAAGATAGGATTAATAACTCACATATATTCATGAAAACATAATAGGTTCAGATTTGAAATCATGGCACTCGGGCCCTAGTGACAAGCATTAAGCATAGCAAAGTCATAGCAACATCAATCTCAGAATATAGTGGATACTAGGGATCAAGCCCTAACAAAACTAACTCGATTACATGATAAATCTCATCCAACCCATCACCGTCCAGCAAGCCTACGATGGAATTACTCACGCACGGCGGTGAGCATTGTGAAATTGGTGATGGAGGAAGGTTGATGACGACGATGGTGATGGATTCCCCTCTCCGGAACCCCGAGAGGACTCCAGATCATCTCTCCCAAGAGAGATTAGGGCTTGGCGGCGGCTCCGTATCGTAAAACATGATGAATCCTTCCACTACAAAAAAAGACACATCCATGACATTTTGGGTTGAACGAATAAAATTCTGTCATACATATGACACTTCTATGACGATAATTGTGACAAAACCCGGTATCATCATAGATGTTGTGGGCTCCTACTTCTATGACAAAAAATCATGACAGAAAATGGGCTTTTCGTCCTGGGCGGGCTGGAGACGCAGCTGCATGACATTCTTTGGGCCATCCATGACGGAAAAAACCATGGTAGAAGTGAGGGGGAGGAAAATTTCGAGGAGTTCCTGGTTATGGTGGGAGGTCGGGGGCCGAGCAATGCGCGTTTCTCTCGTACACGTACGCCCGTGTGTGTGAGGTGTTGGCTCTAACTGAACCCGAGCGAGGCGTTGGGCTCTAACTGAACCCGAGCGATTGCACTGCAGGCTACGCGTTACTGAACCCAAGCGATCGATCGATGGCTGTTAACTGAACCCGATCGAGCGATTCCTTCGCTACTGCTGCTAACTGAAGCCGATCGATGCTGCCTCTGGGATGAACAGTGAGTGTTGCGGGGGTTTGGATGAACAGTGAGCGGTGGCGTTGCTTCTGGATGAACAGGACCCCGTGGTGTGGTGGAGGGCTGGATGAACAGTAGATGGTGGAGGGGTGCCCGTGGAGGGGTGGTTGAACAGGACCCCGTGGTGTGGAGGGATGGATGAACAGTAGACGGTGGAGGGGTGCCCGTGGAGGGGTGGTTGAACAGTAGCCGGTGGAGTAGCACGCGGTGGAAGCTGGATGAACAGGAGCCCGTGGAGGCTGGAGGAGGTCGACGGTAGCCCGTGGAGGCTGGAGGAGGTCGACGGTGGAGATGAACAGTATCCCGTGGAGTCCCGTTTTGCGGTACGCCACACCCCTCCTGATGAACAGGACCCCCGTTTCGACCGTAGCGCTCCAACATAAGTCCGTTCCGTCCGCTTTGCGGTAAGCCACACCTCTCCCAATCAACATGACCCCCGTTTCGACCGTAGGAGGTCTGTTTCCTCCATTTTGCGGTACGCCAGACCCCTCCCGATCAATAGGACCCTGTTCTGAACGTAGGAGGTCCGTTTCCTCCGTTGTGCGGTACGCCAGGCCTTGTTTCCATCGCCTGTTCCGTCCAAGCCCTCCCGATGAACATGACCACGCATTCCATTCCGACCCAGCCGGTTGACTCCCACGCGTTCCGTTGCCTCCCGATGAACACGACGCATTCCGTTGCCTCCCTATGAACACGACGCATTCCGTTGCCTCCCCATGAACACGACGACGATGATGTTTCTCCGTTCCGACCCAGCCATGTACACAAGCCCTGGTCGTATGTATGCGCGAGTAGGCGTTTGAGACCCTGCCCGTATGTACACATACGTGGCCGTATTTTCTTTCTTGCACCCTGGCCGCTGTACGTACGTGTACATGCTACGTGCGCGCCTCTACTACGACACGTATGCGCCTCTACTACGACACGTGCGCACCTCAACATCCACCAGTATATATGTACGTACACATTCGCGACCAGAATGACAACGCTACATACGCTTCGACCAGGTGGGTCCCGACTGTCACGCACTTCCTTGCCTGCAAAGATGTAGCTGGTGGGTCGCAGCAGTCAGGGGGCGAATCATTTTTTTTGCCTGGACGCACTTCCTTGTGTGCGAAGATGTAGCTGGTGGGTCCCAGCAGTCAGGGGGAAACGTTTTTTCGCGAAATACAGTGGCCCGTCCGGTGGGTCCCAGCTATCAGGTGGAGGAATCATTATTTTCCGCGTAATAAGGACGCACTTCCTTGCTGCGGCCGTGGACCCAGCTGTCAGCCTCTCCAGGTATAGTCCACGTCCGATGGAAGTCGTTCCTTGACCACATTGTCCACGCCACGCCGAGAGCACCAGGGCGGTGGACGACGACGAGGCCTAGGAAGGGGACGACAGGGAGCCGGGGAAGACGTGACAGTGGAAGCCCGTGCGGAGAGGAGTACGAGGGTTCACTGGTTCGGCTGCGGTGTGAGGCTGCCGTCGCCGTAGGGCCTGGCCAGCGGTGGGAATAGTAGGGGCGGTGAGGCCTCCGCGGCAGCACAGCCGGCCACGGGAGGCAGGAGCATGCAGCACGATCGGCGCTGCTTTGGGCGGATGGAGCAAGAAGACCAGAGGTTGAAGAAGCACTTCGATCGTTGGATGGACATCGTACGGTCACTAGAGCTAGAATCGTTCATATTGACTAAAGTTGACAAAGGCCCCCATCCCAGTCAACTTAGTAGGCCCACAAGTCAGCCTCCCACCATGGTGGGTCCCAGCTAGCAGGGGGAGTATTCATTTTTTGTGCTTAATAAGTAGGCACTTCCGGTGGGTCCGAGCTGACAGCGGGGGAACGTTTTTTTCGTGAAATACGCTGGTCCGTCCGGTGGGTCCCAGCACTCAGGGGAAACGTTTTTTTTCACGAAATAAGGTGGCCCGTCCGGTGGGTCCCTGCTGTCAGGTGGAGGAATAATTATTTTGCGCGTAATAAGGAGGCACTTCCTTGCGGCCGCCTGGACCCAGCTGTCAGCCTCTCCACGTACAGTACTCTTCCGATGGAAGTCGGTCGTTGACCACATTGACCACGCCGCGCCGAGGGCACCAGGGCGGTGGTCTGGACGACGGCGAGCCCTAGGAAGGGGACGATACGGAGCCGGGGAAGATGCAGCAGTGGAAGCCCGCGCGGAGAGGAGTACGAGGGTTCACTGGTTCGAGTGCGGTGTGAGGCTGCCGTCGCCGCAGAATAACATGGAGTGTGGGTGAGTAGAGGGATGGCCTGGCCAGCGGTGGGAGTAGTACGGGGCGGTGAGGCCTCCGCGGAATCACACCCGGCCATGGGAGGCAGGAGCATGCGACACGACCGGCGCTGCTTTGGGCGGCTGGAGCAAGAAGACCAGAGGTCGAAGAAGCACTACGACTGTTGGATGGACATCGTACGATCACTGCAGCTAGAATCGTTTATATTGACTAAGTTGACAAAGCCCTTGGTACGCGTCAACTTAGTAGGCCCACAGCTCGGATTTGGCAGAGAACATATAGCCCATTTGCGATTTGTAAGAATGTACAACCCATTTTTTAATTCTAATGGAATTTACTACAGCCCATTTATAGTTTGTTAAAAGTACAGCCCAACTTCTAGCTAGGACAACGATTAATAATTTCAAACAACCGCTCAAAACAGAATTCAAAAAAATTCCCACATTTTGATGGGATCCGAAATATTTTTATCCGAAATTTCTAGTCAGGTCAAATATAATTTCAAAATAAAGTTGTATACGTTAAAATCCAACAAAATATTGCGCGCGCAACAAGTAATGAAATTAAAATTTTCAAATTCCAAAAATAATATATTTTTCAAACTAATTACGTGTTTGGTGCATAGTAACTGTCCAGTTATTATAATTACATCCCATTTATTATTTCTTAAAGTCTATTTTCTTGTTAAGCCTAGTGCATACCTCCCAGGAAAGTTTGCAGGCCAGCGGGGCGGAGAATAACAAGTTGAACCGGATATTGTGTACAACTGTCGACTCAGTTGCATTGCTGATGTTGAAAAAAAGGCCTGTGTAGTACAGTACAACCTAACATGGTTACTCAGCCCACATTCAGCGACGCCAGAAAGGCCCAAACAAGGCTTCTGTACAACTTTTTGAAGTCACTGAGCTCAATTAATAACTTAAGAAAAAATTTAGATTACAGTGGAACCTAATTAAAAGCTGGCACGAGCAAATAAATAATTCAACGGGTCCCACTTGTGTGTCTGCGCGTGTGTGTGTGCATGTGTGTGTGTGTGAGAGAGAGAGATAGAGAGAGACCCATCAGTCGATGCTCGTAAATACATCTTTCAGCCATATGCATTGCTGATGGTCAGTAAAAACTTGTATAGTTGACACAATCATATAGAACATCATAACACACTGAACTTGCATACAAAAATTTCACGCAGACGGCACAATCAGGATGGAAGCAGTGGATCGCTACGGGAAGGGCTATGTTGAAACCAACGAAGTCGTACATAACGGTTCATCGTCTTTATCAATGACGGGGAAATATCTTGAATGTTGTGCGAAGAAAACAGGTAGACAACACAATAAGTTCTGCTAACACATTAAGTTGACGTACATCCCTTTCTAAAAAAAGTTCAGGTACAAAATTAGAACAGGTCACAATCAAATGTACTGGCATATCAGTGCTTCACACCCATAGCTCGGATTTAACTAGTACTCCCTCCGTCCGGGAAAAGTTGTCCACATGGCAGTGTATTTGTTTTTTTTGCAAAAAAACCCACAGAGTTTTAAACGCGTCACAAAGAAGTCCATCTCCTTCCTTCCTCCTCCCCCGTCGACCGCGCCTTGCAGCCATCGTCGGCTACCCACCTGCGCCGCCGCCCGCCTGGATCTGTGCCGCGACCAACACCAGAACTGTGGACCAGTCCGCGACCAACAACAGCGCCGCCGCCCGCTTGCACCTGTGCCGCGGCTTACCACCTGCACCACCCGCCATGAAGGCGACCTGCGCCGGTGCCCTGCTCGAGCTATGCCGCCGGCCCCATTGAAGGTCGCCGCCCACGTTTGCCCACCTTCGCCGCCCACCTGCGCCTCCGGTTTCGTCCGCTTCGGCCGCCGGTGCCGTGGACAATTCCTGCCACTCCCGTCTCTCATGCTGCTAGTGGTGGACGATGCCAGCGTCGTGCACCTCTGATGCTGCTTTTGCCTTTTACCCTGCCTCGCCTCTGCTGCCACTCCCGCCTGTGCTGGTGATTCTGCCCCGCCCGCCTCTGCTACTGCTGTTGTTCAATTTGTTGATGTGAGTCTGAATTTGCTGTTCTCAGTACAGGCGGAGACAATTCAGTCAGGGGATACAAAGCTAGAAAAATAATCCAGGAAAAAGGTTGTACACTGCTGCTAAATGATGAACAGATTATAGTGAAAATTTAGTTTGATGCCATCAAATTCATTGAGTAATACTCTTGGCATTATTGGAGATCTACTAGTTTTTGGAAGTTTTTCTTGCTACAGTTAACTGAAAATGTTCAGTGTTCCAATACTGTAGAGAAACTACAGTGCCTGTAATTCAGTTATGACTCCTTTATTGAAACTGTAGTGTTTGCTAAAACTGAGATGTAAACTAAAGGAGTTTGTGATTTGCAGAAGTTGTAGCATACTCCAACAAGTGATAAATGCACTCAAAATTTCACTGAGAAAATGCAGAGGCTGCTCACTTGTTACTGAAAGTTTTCTGGAGTGATAAATGCATGCAAAAGAAGTTCAGTTAACTGTTATTGTTGCTGTATGAATTCCAACCAGGTCAATCTGTTGTCAATTACTCTGTAATACTCAACCAGGTTTATGCAAAATGAAGGTCAACCATGTTTATTTGGATTTATTTGAATCATTTGAATTTATTTGCTTTATTTGGATTTATACACCATTTGTCCAATTGCAAACATACCTAAAGTTTCCAATTTTCCAATTTCAGTCATTCATTTTACAGAGAGCTAAGCATAGCCATGACTCTTCCCTAATATTCCTATAGAATCAATTCAAGTAGCACAGAACTGAAAACTGCCACAACCCCTTAACTAAGAGTTGATAAAAACATGTCCCTAAAATTGGAATTATTTGAATTAGCTAGGTTTATTCTTCTTCATATACAGAAAAAGATGAATATTGTTCGTCTACTAGTTACTTCAAATTTAGAACTGAATAAACACTTGTCATCTTCAGTAAACACTTGTAAATCTAGAGTGGTTTTAAACTTACTATGCACCAAGTACTAATATCCTTTGCCGGGCTACACACCATCTACTTGGAGTAGACAGCAAGATTCACAGAGACATGCACACTTCAATAGAGTTGTGAATGCTAGCAAAGTGATAAGTAAAAACTTGGATGTTCTCAGAATTATAGCGCCAGAGGACATTAAGTGAACTGGCCTGTATGCTAAAGGAAAGGAAATGCCACCTTCTTTTCTTCTTCGAGCAGTTGATGAACTGGCCTGTATGCTGCAGCTACACATAGGTTCTGTAGAAAATGCACCAAAAGAGTTACACACAGGTGAAGTAAGTGGAAAGCGACATTTAATCTCCACTTCTTTTCTTTTGGTAGTGAAATTCAATCTGAATTTTGTAAGCACAGAAAATGCACCAATAATGAACATTTATTCCCACCTCCACCACCATCTTGTCAGTTTCGACAGTGTGTGTATGGAGTAGTTTTGATGGCAGTATAATTGTGCATCATGTAAACATTATGAGAATGATTAAGGGTTCAGCAATCAGATTATAATTATGACCAGAACAGAGGAACAAATATCATGGTTAGTTTTATGTAAAAAAAATCAGAAATGGAGTTACTCACTTGAAGTTACTATAGTTACTGATGTCTACTACATAACCTTCTTCTTGTAGACATTGTTGGGCCTCCAAGTGCAGAGGTTTGTAGGACATTAGCAAATTTCCCTCAAGTGGATGACCTAAGGTTTATCAATCCGTAGGAGGCGTAGGATGAAGATGGTCTCCCTCAAGCAACCCTGCAACCAAATAACAAAGAGTCTCTTGTGTCCCCAACACACCCAATATAATGGTAAATTGTATAGGTGCACTAGTTCGGCGAAGAGATGGTGATACAAGTGCAATATGGATGGTAGATAAAGGTATTTGTAATCTGAAATTATAAAAACAGCAAGGTAACTAATGGTAAAAGTGAGCGTAAACGGTATTGCAATGCGATGAAACAAGGCCTGGGGTTCATACTTTCACTAGTGCAAGTCCTCTCAACAATAATAACATAATTGGATCACATAACTATCCCTCAACATGCAACAAAGAGTCACTCCAAAGTCACTAATAGCGGAGAACAAACAAAGAGATTATGGTAGGGTACGAAACCACCTCAAAGTTATTCTTTCCAATCAATCTGTTGGGCTATTCCTATAAGTGTCACAAACAGCCCTAGAGTTCGTACTAGAATAACACCTTAAGACACAAATCAATCAAAACCCTAATGTCACCTAGATACTCCAATGTCACCTCAAGTATCCGTGGGCATGATTATACGATATGCATCACACAATCTCAGATTTCATCTATTCAACCAACACATAGAACCTCAAAGAGTGCCCCAAAGTTTCTACCGGAGAATCACGACAAAAACGTGTGTCAACCCCTATGCATAGGTTCATGGGCGGAACCCGCAAGTTGATCACCAAAACATACATCAAGTGAATCACGTGGTATCCCATTGTCACGACAGATACGCACGGCAAGACATACATCAAGTGTTCTCAAATCTTTAAAGACTCAATCCGATAAGATTACTTCAAAGGGGAAACTCAATCCATTACAAGAGAGTAGAGGGAGAGAACTGGAGAAGAAACATAAGATCCAACTATAATAGCAAAGCTCGCCATACATCAAGATCGTATCACCTCAAGAACACGAGAGAGAGAGAGAGAGATCAAACACATAGCTACTGGTACATACCCTCAACCCCGAGGGAGAACGACTCCCTCCTCGTCATGGAGAGCACCGGGATGATGAAGATGGCCACCGGAGAGAGATTCCCCCTCCGGCAGGGTGCCAGAATGGGTCTAGATTGGCTTTCGGTGGCTATGGAGGCTTCTGGCGGCGAAACTCCCGATCTAATCTCTGTTCTGGAAGTTTTAGGATACGTAGGTATATATGGGTGCAGGAAGTACGTCGGTGGAGCTTCGGGGGCCCCACGAGGCTGGGGGCGCGCCCTAGGGGGGTGGGCGCGCCCCCACCCTCATGGGCACCTCCCTTTTCTCCTGACGTGGGGTCCAAGTCCATCCGGTAGCTTTCCTTCCAAAAATAACTTCTCCAGTTGATTTCACTCTGTTTCGACTCCCTTTGATATTCCTTTTCTTCGAAACACTGAAATAGGCAAAAAAACAGCAAATCTGGGCTGGGCCTCCGGTTAATAGGTTAGTCCCAAAAATAATATAAAAGTGGATAATAAAGCCCAATATTTCCCAAAACAGTAGATAACATAGGATGGAGCAATCAAAAATTATAGATACGCAGGAGACGTATCAAGCACCCCCAAGCTTAATTCCTGCTCGTCATCGAGTAGGTAAATGATAAAAATAGATTTTTTGATGCAGAGTGCTACTTGGCATAATTTCAATGTAATTCTTCTTAATTGTGGTATGAATATTCAGATCCAAAAGATTCAAGACAAAAGTTCATATTGACATAGAAATGATAATACTTCAAGCATACTAACTAAGCAATTATGTCTTCTCAAAATAACATGGCCAAAGAAAGTTCATCCCTACAAAATCATATGGTTTAGTCATGTTTCATTTTCATCACACAAGAATGCTCTCATCATGCACAACCCCGATGACAAGCCAAGCAATTGTTTCATACTTTAGTAATCTCAAACCTATAGACTTTCACGCAATATATGAGCGTGAGCCATGGACATAGCACTGTAGGTGGAGTAGAATATAATGAGGGGGGTTATGTGGAGAAGACAAAAAGGGAGAAAGTCTCACATCAACGAGGCTAATCAATGGGCTATGGAGATGCCCACCGATTGATGTTAATGCAAGGAGTAGGGATTGCCATGCAACGGATGCACTAGAGCTATAAATGTATGAAAGCTCAACAAAAGAAACTAGTGGGTGTGCATCCAACTTGCTTGCTCACGAAGACCTAGGGCACTTGAGGAGGCCCATTGTTGGAATATACAAGCCAAGTTCTATAACGAAAAATTCCCACTAGTATATGAAAGTGATAACATGAGAGACTCTCTACTATGAAGATCATGGTGCTACTTTGAAGCACAAGTGTGGTAAATGGATAGTAACATTGTCCCTTCTCTCTTTTTCTCTCATTTTTTTGGGCCTTCTCTTTTTTATGGCCTTTCTCTTTTTTTGGGCCTTCTCTTTTTTATGGCCTTTATCTTTTTTTATTCCTCACTTGGGACAATGCTCTAGAAAATGATGATCATCACACTTCTATTTATTTACAACTCAATGATTACAACTCGATACTAGAATAAAGATGACTCTATATGAATGCCTCCGGCGGTGTACCGGGATTGCGATGAATCAAGTGTGACATGTATGAAAAATTATGGGCGGTGGATTTGCCACAAATACGATTTCAACTACATGATCATGCAAAGCAATATGACAATGATGATGCGTGTCATAATAAACGGAATGGTGGAAAGTTTCATGGCAATATATCTCGGAATGGCTATGGAAATGCCATAATAGGTAGGTATGGTGGCTGTTTTGAGGAAGATATAAGGAGGTTTATGTGTGACAGAGTGTATCATATCACGAGGTTTGGATGCACCAGCGAAGTTTGCGCCAACTCTCAATGTGAGAAAGGGCAATGCACGGCACCGAAGAGGCTAGCAAGGATGGAAGGGTGAGAGTGCGTATAATCCATGGACTCAACATTAGTCATAAAGAACTCACATACTTATTGGAAAAATCTACAAGTCATCGAAAACCTCGGCACTACGCGCATGCTCCTAGGAGGATAGATTGGTAGGAAAAGACCATCGCTCGTCCCCGACCGCCACTCATAAGGAGGACAATCAAATAACACCTCATGTTTCAAATTTGTTACATAACGTTTACCATACGTGCATGCTACGGGACTTGAAAACTTCAACACAAGCATTTCTCAATTTCACAACTACTCAACTAGCATGACTTTGATATTATTACCCCCATATCTCAAAACAATCATCAAGCATCAAACTTCTCTTAGTATTCAACACACTCATAAGAAAGTTTTATTATTCTTGAATACCTAGCATATTAGGATTTTAAGCAAATTACAATGCTATTAAGACTCTCAAAATAATCTAAGTGAAGCATGAGAGTTCATCTATTTCTTCAAAATAAAACTACCACCATGCTCTAAAATATATAAGTGAAGCACTAGAGCAAATGACAAACTACTCCGAAAGATATAAGTGAAGATCAATGAGTCGTTGAATAATTATGCAACTATGTGAAGACTCTCTAACATTTAAGAATTTCAGATCTTTGTATTTTATTCAAACAGCAAGCAAAGCAAAATAAAATGACATTCTAAGAATGGCAAACATCATGTGAAGAAGAAAAAACTTAGGATCAACCGAAACTAACCGATAGTTGTTGAAGAAGAAAGGTGGGATGCCAACCGGGGCATCCCCAAGCTTAGACGCTTGAGACTTATTGAAATATTATCTTGGGATGCCTTGGGCATCCCCAAGCTTGAGCTTTTGTGTCTCCTTAATTCCTCTCATATCACGGTCTCCCTAAATCTCAAAAGCTTCATCCACACAAAACTCAACAAGGACTCATGAGATAAGTTAGTATAAACCATTGCCAAAACCTTATCATACTCTACTGTAGAAAATCACTAAAATTATTATTCAACATTGCATACTAAATGCCTCTGCATATTTAATAGTCCTATCCTCAAATATAATCATTAAAGAAGCAAACATATGCAAACAATGCAAACATAACAGCAATCTGCCTAAACAGGACAGTCTGTAAAGAATGCAGCAACATCCATACTTCCCTAGCTCCAACAATTATGAAAGAAAATTCCCACTGTATTAAATTTATCAGAGCTTAATATGCAAAAGGTTTCAACATTTTATCACATTCTGACTTTTCTAGGGAATTATTGCAACAGCGGTAAACTTTCTGTTTTCAAACAGCAACATGTGGACTTCTAAAATAGGCATAGTAAAGACTATCAATGCTACTTTTATTGAAATAAAAGATGCAAAACATTTTTATAAATAACAGCAAGCAAATCTTAACAAAAAAATTGACGCTCCAAGCAAAACACATATCATGTGGTGAATAAAAATATAGCTCCAAGTAAAGTTACCGATGAACGAAGACGAAAGAGGGGATGCCTTCCGGGGCATCCCCAAGCTTAGGCTCTTGGTTGTCCTTGAATATTACCTTGGGGTGACTTGGGCATCCTCAAAAGCTTAGGCTCTTGCCACTCCTTATTCCATAGTCCATCGAATCCTTACCCAAAACTTGAAAACTTCACAACACAAAACTTAACAGAAAACTCGTAAGCTCCGTTAGTATAAGAAAATAAATCACCACTTCAAGGTACTGTAATGAAATCATTCTTTATTATATTGGTGTTAATACTACTATATTCCAACTTCTCTATGGTTTATAAACTCTTTTACTAGCCATAGATTCATCAAAATAAGTAAACAACACAAGAAAAACAGAATCTGTCAAAAACAGAACAGTCTGTAGTAATCTGGATCAAACGTATACTTCTGGAACTCATAAAATTCTCAAATAAATTGCTGGACCCGAGTAATTTATCTATTAATCATCTGCAAAAAGAATTAACTAAATATCACTCTCCAAATACAAATGGCAGCAATTCTCGTGAGCGCTAAAGTTTCTGTTTTTTACAGCATGATCAACAAGACTTTCCCCAAGTCTTCCCAAAGGTTTTACTTGGCACAAACACTAATTAAAATCATAAAACCACATCTAAACAGAGGCTAGATGAATTATTTATTACTAAAAAGGAACAGAAAGCAAGTAACAAAAATAAAATTGGGTTGCCTCCCAACAAGCGCTATCGTTTAACGCCCCTAGCTAGGCATGATGATTTCAATGATGCTCACATAAAGGATAGGAATTGTAACATAAAGAGAGCATAATGAAGAATATGACTAGCAATTAAGTATAATACACTTCCTATGCATAGGGATTTTGTGAGCAAACAACTTGTGGGAACAAGAGTCATCTTGCATAGGAAGGTAAAACAAGCATAGCTTCAAGATTTTCAACACATAGAGAGGAAACTTGATATTATTGCAATTCCTACAAGCATATGTTCCTCCTTCATAATAATTTTCAGTAGTATCATGAATGAATTCTACAATATAACCAGCACCTAAAGCATTCTTTTCATGATCTACAAGCATAGAAAACTTAGTACTCTCCACATAAGCAAATTTCTTCTCATGAATAATAGTGGGAGCAAACTCAACAAAATAACTATCATGTGATTGAAAATTAAGATCAAGATGACAAGTTTCATGGTTATCATTATTCTTTAAAGCATACGTGTCACCACAATAATCATCATAGATAGGAGGCATGCTTTCATCATAGTAAATTTTCTCATCACAGCTTGGGGGATAAAAAATATCATCTTCATCAAACATAGCTTCCCCAAGCTTGTGGCTTTGTATATCATTAGCATCATGGATATTCAAGGAATTCATACTAACAACATTGCAATCATGCTCATCATTTAAATATTTAGTGCCAAACATTTTATAGATTTCTTCTTCTAGCACTTGAGCACAATTATCTTTTCCATCATACTCACAAAAGATATTAAAAAGGTGAAGCATATGAGACAAACTCAATTCCATTTTTTATAGTTTTCTTTTATAAACTAAACTAGTGATAAAACAAGAAACTAAAAGACTCAATTGCAAGATCTAAAGATATACGTTCAAGTGCTAACCTCACCGGCAACGGCGCCAGAAAAGAACTTGATGTCTACTACACAACCTTCTTCTTGTAGACGTTGTTGGGCCTCCAAGTGCAGAGGTTTGTAGGACAGTAGCAAATTTCCCTCAAGTGGATGACCTAAGGATTATCAATCCGTAGGAGGCGTAGGATGAAGATGGTCTCTCTCAAGCAACCCTGCAACCAAATAACAAAGAGTCTCTTGTGTCCCCAACACACCCAATACAATGGTAAATTGTATAGGTGCACTAGTTCGGCGAAGAGATGGTGATACAAGTGCAATATGGATGGTAGATAAAGGTATTTGTAATCTGAAATTATAAAAACAGCAAGGTAACTAATGGTAAAAGTGAGCGTAAACGGTATTGCAATGCATTGAAACAAGGCCTGGGGTTCATACTTTCACTAGTGCAAGTCCTCTCAACAATAATAACATAATTGGATCACATAACTATCCCTCAACATGCAACAAAGAGTCACTCCAAAGTCACTAATAGCGGAGAACAAACGAAGAGATTATGGTAGGGTACGAAACCACCTCAAAGTTATTCTTTCCAATCAATCCATTGGGCTATTCCTATAAGTGTCACAAACAGCCCTAGAGTTCGTACTAGAATAACACCTTAAGACACAAATCAATCAAAACCCTAATGTCACCTAGATACTCCAATGTCACCTCAAGTATCCGTGGGCATGATTATACGATATGCATCACACAATCTCAGATTCATCTATTCAACCAACACATAGAACCTCAAAGTGTGCCCCAAAGTTTCTACCGGAGAATCATGATGAAACGTGTGTCAACCCCTATGCTTAGGTTCATGGGCGGAACCCGCAAGTTGATCACCAAAACATACATCAAGTGAATCACTTGGTATCCCATTGTCACCACAGATACGCACGGCAAGACATACATCAAGTGTTCTCAAATCTTTAAAGACTCAATCCGATAAGATTACTACAAACGGGAAACTCAATCCATTACAAGAGAGTAGAGGGGGAGAAGAAACATAAGATCCAACTATAATAGCAAAGCTCACGATACATCAAGATCGTATCACCTCAAGAACACGAGAGAGAGAGAGAGAGATCAAACACATAGCTACTGGTACATACTCTCAGCCCCGAGGGAGAAATACTCCCTCCTCATCATGGAGAGCACCGGGATGATGAAGATGGCCACCGAAGAGAGATTCCCCCTCCGGCGGGGTGCCGGAACGGGTCTAGATTGGCTTTCGGTGGCTACGGAGGCTTCTGGCGGCGGAACTCCCGATCTAATCTCTGTTCTGGAAGTTTTAGGATACGTAGGTATATATGGGTGCACGAAGTACGTCGGTGGAGCTTCGGGGGCCCCACGTGGCAGGGGGCGCGTCCCCACCCTCGTGGGCACCTCCCTTCTCTCCTAACATGGGGTCCAAGTCCATCCGGTAGCTTTCCTTCCAAAAATAACTTCTCCAGTTGATTCCGTTCCGTTTCGACTCCGTTTGATATTCCTTTTCTTCGAAACACTGAAATAGGCAAAAAAAACAGCAAATCTGGGCTGGGCCTCCGGTTAATAGGTTAGTCCCAAAAATAATATGAAAGTGGATAATAAAGCCCAATATTGCCCAAAACAGTAGATAACATAGCATGGAGCAATCAAAAATTATAGATACATTGGAGACTTATCAGTTACTCACTTGAACTTACTATTGTAGTGGCCAAAATTCAGAAAAGTTACTAAACAATAGAAGTAGTGGCCAAAATTCAAAGTACTAAAAAGATTCTACACTAAATATACAGTGTTATCCATGTTCTGTATCCAGGACATTTTTTATCTGTTTGCATGCATAGGTCCCACCTATCAGGAAGGATGGGCACGTATATGAACAGGTACGACTCATCAGTCTACCTGTCAGGACCCCGATTCTGAGTCACATCGATCTAGCCTTTAACACCTCATATCACTTTGCGGCCTCACGCACGGTATCCCCACGGGTGTCGCCTTACCATGGCCCGGGACCGTTTGCGCCTTTTGGCTCACGTATATGATAGTGTCGCTAGCATCCATATGATAGAGAACCCGGGCCGACATGACTAGTCGTGAACCCAAAGTGGCACTAACTTACGGGGACAGGCATACATGAATCAACATCGAGCATGTCGGTCAGCAGCGTGTGAATCCGGGCTGTAGCAACTGGGCTAACAGGACTCCGGGCACCCGGGCTGTAGCAGGCTAGCAGGACTCCGGATGTCACCGCGTGACATTTCCCCGAAGGGACAGACACAGGAACGAAGTGAATCACATGCCGACCAGTCTAAGTGTTCCGGAGCAATAGTGCTGGGCTAGCAGGACTCCGGTGAACCGGGCTGTAGCGGACTACTATGGCTCATGGAAGCACAAGACTACATTTCCACATAAGAGAGGCCACCAGGGATGAACAACTAGGTTGTCGGATCCCACACATACCAAGCATTCCAATCATACACACAATATGCTCGATTTGGGTAAATACAACATGGCATCACAACATAACTCTACAACTCAAGTATTTATTCATTAGGCTCCGAAGAGCGAGATAATACAAACATGGGTCTCATGACCCAACATTCAAAGCATACAAGTCAAAGCACATGCGGAAGCTTAACATGTCTGAGTACAGACTTCTACAAATGAAAAAGGCTGAGAAGCCTGACTATCTACCAGATCCCGCCGAGGGCACAAGATCATAGCTAAGGTATCAAGCTAAACGTCGAAGTCCACGTGGAACTACTAGCGAGACTGAAGTCTCTCTGCAGAACATGAATTAAGCAAACGTGAGTACAAATGTACCCAACAAGACTTACATCAGAACTAACTACATATGCATTGGTAGCAACAAAGGGGGTGGTGGAGTTTAACTGCAGCAAGCCAGGTTTGACTCAGTGGCTAACCTGAACTACTACTGCAAATAACTCTTTGAGGTGGCGCACACGAGTCCACATATTCACCATATCAATACACCACTATGGATCCGCTCCCGTCTCCCTACGAGAACGCCATCCATAGCACTCACGCTTATCTTGCGCATTTTAGAGTATCCACTTTCACTTGTCTATGAACGATGCAAGGGGTCCAAGTTTCCATATCCGAGGAATCCGGCTATTCGAATAGATAATGATAACCCTGCAGGGGTGTACTTCTTCACACACGCTCTCGCCACTTCCCACCATGTACACGTCGTGTATCTCGGCAACCTTCAAGAGAAATCCTGGTGAGGGAGTCGGCCACGACCTGACTAATCACACAAGTCTCTCATCCAGGTTTATCGCCTATTTGGGTTCCATCCACAAGGAGATCCGGCCGGGGTGTCGCTCACGGCCCCAAACGATGTGTACAGGGTTCCCAAGCCCACCATCCGGGTGCCACTTGGTACACCAGGCCACTGTGCCTAGTTTGTCCCAAGCCCACCTGTACTGGGTGCCACTTGGTAGACTACTAACACTACCTACAAACACCAGAAACTAGTTGCAACTCCTGGACAGAGATCGAGTTGATTAATAAGTTGAGAGGGGTCGAGTTACAGGAACCCAATGTGTGGTAGTAACTGTTCATGGATCACAAACACAGAACTCGGTTCCTAAGAACGACTGCAATGAGATAACCCACCATGTACACCTACATGGCCTCTCACCGCTACCTTTACCAAATCGTGTTCACACACTTAGCTCACACACAGTAGGACATGTTCAACACCATTCCAATTCATCCCCGATGAATCAGACCCGACTCAACTCTAAGCAGTAGCAGGCATGACAAATAAGCATGAATGAGTAGGCACATCAAGGCTCAAACAACTCCTACTCATGCTAGTGGGTTTCATCTATTTACTGTGGCAATGACAGGTCATGCAGAGGAAAGGGGTTCAGCTACCGCAGCACGTAACAGTTGAAGCGTTGTTGTCCTAATGCAGTAAATGAGAGAAGGAGCGAGAGAGTGGGATTATATCAGAATGAACAAGGGGGTTTGCTTGCCTAGCACTTCTGAAGATAGGATAGTTCTTCATCAATGTCATCGATCACATCGTCGGAACCACGTCTATCGAGAGGGGACAAACACTGGCAAACAAGGAAGAACACAATCAATGCAATGCAACAATTATGATGCATGATTATGACATGGCAATATGATGTGATTTGGCCTAATGCAACTAGCAACACAATTAAGTGTAGTTGGTTTGAACCCAAGGTTCAAATTCAAACTCCACATATGGTTATTTAAATGCCATTCATTTTATTTGTCCTAAACAGTAGCCAAAAGTTGTTCTAACATGCATGAAAATGGTACAGATGGATAGATTGGATTTTTCTGATCATTTTTCATATATAATTTATTTCATTCTGAGCTACGGTTGATTTAATATGATTTTTAGAAGTTTTGGGTATTTTCTGAAAATAATAAATCATTTCTGATTTATTTCAAAATTCCAGAAAGGATTTACTGCGTCAGCCTGACGTCATGACGATGTCAGCAAGTCAACAGGGCTGGTTCGGGTCAAACCTGATGTGTGGGGGCCACACGTCAGTGTAATAGGGAAGGGACAGAGGCTGACCAGTGGGTCCGGGTCAACGTTGACGTGGCATGGTCAAAATGACATGTGGGGCCGGCTATATTAACCTAAACTAAACAGGGAATAAATCTCGGGGTTAATTAAGGCATGGGGCCATAGTAACTGGGAGAGGGGGTGAGTTAGGTGGGTCATTAGTGGCTAATGACAACGCCACGTCAGCGTCACCGGAGTTACGCCGGCGGCGACCAAAAACGCGGTGGAAGCACACCGGACGGGCTCGGGTTTCGCCTACGTTGCACCGTTCGGTGCGCCCTTTGGCACTATGGAGAGTTGGCGCGATAGCGCGTCGGATGGTGGTGGTCTCTGGGCCTGGGGTGGCCGAAGTCAACGGCGGCGAGCTCGGTTGCGGTCGCCGGAGTTCGGACGCGAGCGGTGGCCGTGGCGATGTGCGTTTAGCATCTACGGCGTCTACGTGGTGCGGTGAGTTCGATGGGCGCATGTCCGAGACCAAATGGCACCGGAGCATCACCGGAGACGAGCGCGGGCGGCGGCGCGTTCGGTTGCAGACGAGGCGATGGCTACGGCGCATGAGGGGGAAAACGGAGAGGGGAAGCAGGAGCAGGGGCTCACGGAGAGGTCGTAGAGCAGCTTAGTGTGCTCGGGGAGGCGGCGGAGACGGCGAATCGGACGGCGGCATCCGGCGGCCGTGGTTGGGGAAGAAGGCCATAGGCGTCGTCTTGGGGCCGTCCTGGCTCGTGTAGCTCGGCGAGGAGGGAGAAGAGGTTGCGGCGGAGCCTCTGAGAGCATCGGCGAGGCGAGGTAGTGGTTGTAGCCACGGCGGTGCTCGTCGGTGAGCTCCGCTCGGGGAGAGGGGAACGAACGAGGGGGTCGAGGCAGCGCCGAGGAGAGGACGCGAGGCGTCAAGGTGGCCAGGCGACGCAGGCAGGCAGCCTGGTGGCGTGGCGCCCGATGAAGCTATGTACCTAGGGTAGGGTCATGAATCTGTCCAACATACCCTCCCCAAGGACATCTCTACAAAGAATCAGAAGCAGTCGAAGAGAAACCATCATCCACTCGACCATGAAGATGTGTTCACTCGACCACCTTGAAGACACTCGACCACCAGAAGATGGGAAGCCCTTCACTCCGCAACAGTCGGGGTTTAAACCATAGCTTTACGGACATATATAGCACTTTACTTCGGACGTTACCAGTAACGCTCCTCCTTTATGAACATTGAACCCTGTGTAACGGAGGGGAGCTGGGGTCCTGGCGCACTCTATATAAGCCACCCCCTCCTCTAGGACAGGGGTTCACACTTTCTGTAATTCACACACATATATTCAGTCGACCGCCTCCGGGCTTCGAGACGTAGGGCTGTTACTTCTTTCGAGAAGGGCCTGAACTCATAAAACTCGTGTGTACAACTCCTCCATAGCTAGGATCTTGCCTCTACATTCCTACCCCCTATTCTACTGTCAGTCTTAGAACCACGACAGTTGGCGCCCACCGTGGGGCAGGTGTCTTAGCGACTTGTTGGAGAAGTTGCAATTTTTCCGATCCCCTTCATCATGGCTTCAGGCGGAGGTTTGGCTGAGGGCCGCAAGATCCGTCTCGGCGCGCTCGTGTTTGTCACTGACGACTCCGCTTGGCTTCAGGAAGCTCCACTCGACGTCAACGCACTCCCCGCCCGCGGGGTGACGCACTTTCGCGCGTGCGTCCGCGGCGTCCTCCTGCGGCAGCTGTCGACCCAGTATCAGTCGACTCCAGTAGCTTTCCCCCTCCCTGCGGCCCGCTGGAGCAAACGCTCCGGTCGGTCGAGGCTTCAGCGGTGGATGAGGCATGCGGTGGCCCGCCGGTCGACCACCCCTCAAGTCGCGGCGATTGAGCCCGACGAAACTCTCTACGGCTTGTTCGATCTGTCGACTGGCTCCATAGAGACCACATCCGAGTGCGACAGCAGCGACCTAGCGGCTGAAGTTCTGATGGTCAATGGACCACGCAGCCCTCTTGGCTTCACCCGTGAAGACGGAGGCGACGGGAACGGCGATCCGTCGCACGTTCATGAAGAGTACCGCCCCGAACCCCTCTCTTCGCAGCAGAGGGAGGAACTTCGCCGCCGGAACATGGATGCACTGCATACTCCTATAGTTGGAGAAACCCCTGAGGCCTAGGCCTTGGAGCAGGCGCGCTTGGCCAACTTGGCTGAGCGCACTCGACTGGAGAACCTCCAGCGCGCACTCGACGATCGCGCTCGGCAGCGCGCTCCCGAATCCAGTCGACGCCAACTTTTTCCTCCTCCGACTCAGGTATACCGAACCCCGATCCAGAATCTAGCAGCTGCTGCCCGGATAGCGGAGTCGATCCAACCCTCCCAGTCAGAAGCTGGCCGAGGTCTGGTGCAGATCCGGGCCTTGCTCCGGGCGACGGGAGAACAGAATACGGTTGTATCCCAGTCACGGGATAGGATCCATAGCAGGTACGTGGTTGCGGACACAGTTCAGTCGGCCCATAGCCCAAGATCGCCCCCGAGGCATGAGGGACGTGAAGATCGACGAGATCAGTACATGAACCGTGAGCAGTATGATCACCGAGTCGATCGTGATGATCATCGTCGAGTGCCCACTCCTCCCCTAAGGAGTGGGTCATACGTGCCTCGGCAACATGAAGACAGACGCCCTCACAGTGTTGGGCGAGGTATTCCAGTCGACCCCAGGGAGCCAGGCTTTGATGCGAGATCTATTCTCATTCAAGGTTTGGTCGACAGAAACAGAGCTCACTGAGAAGGCCATGACAGGGGTCCACAAACCAGCAACAGAGCGCATGTCTCAGGTCCAGAGTGCTTCAACAGAGCTATCAGAGCTGCAGTGATTCCCCTCAACTTCAGGTTGGCGACTGGAGTCAGTAAGTTCACTGGTGAGTCCAAGCCTGACACTTGGCTTGAAGACTACCGAGTAGCTATCCAGATTGGTGGTGGCAATGATGAAGTGGCCATGAAACACCTTCCTCTGATGTTGGAGGGCTCGGCTAGAGCATGGCTGAATCAGTTGACACCTGGCAGTATTTATACTTGGGAAGATCTCGCCCGAGTGTTTGTCAGAACATTCGAGGGCACTTGCAAACGGCCGGCAGGTTTGACAGAATTACAGTGTTGTGTTCAGAAACCAAATGAAACTTTGAGGGATTATATCCAGAGATGGATCACCCTACACCACACGGTAGAGGATGTGTCAGATCATCAGGCAATTTGTGCCTTTAAGGAAGGTGTCAGGTATCAGGAGTTGAATATGAAATTCGGCCGGACAGGAAATATGACTCTGGCTCGGATGATGGAAATTGCCACCAAGTATGCCAATGGTGAAGAAGAAGAACGACTCCGGAGTGGCAAGCACAAAGCAGTCGCCCACGAAGCCGGAGGAGGAAACTCCGGTCGGAAACAAAAGCGCAAGGCCGAGCCAGCTGCTCCCGGTGAAGCCTTGGTTGTGGTTCAAGGAAAGTTCAAGGGGAAGCCCAAGGGGCCGTGGAACCCCAAGAAAGTAAAAGATCAAGATGGAAATGACGTGTTGGATTTGCCGTGTCACATCCACACCAAAAAAGATGAAGAGGGTAATTTCATTTACCTGAAGCACACCACTCGGAAGTGTAGGCTCTTAATCCAGCAATTCCGAGAGAAACAGCCCAAGGAAAAGGAGAAGGAAGCAGACAAGGCTGAGGATGAGGAAGGGGATGATGATGGTTATCCCCATGTGAATTCCACTCTGATGATTTTTGCTGACGTTGAGAGCAAGTCGATTGAAAGTCATCAACAGAGAAGTGAACATGGTCGCTCCGGTGACACCCAGTTACCTGAAGTGGTCACAGACCACCATTACATTCGACCAGTCTGATCGTCCAGCACACATAGCCACCCCCGGGAGGTAAGCACTAGTGGTCGACCCGGTGGTCGAAGGCACTCGACTGACAAAGGTCATGATGGACGGTGGCAGTGGCCTGAACATACTGTATGCAGAGACGTTGAAGGGAATGGGCATTCCGATGTCCAGACTCAGTGAAAGCAATATGAGTTTCCATGGGGTCATTCCAGGCAAGAGGCTGCATCCCTCGGTCAGACTGCGCTCGACGTGGTTTTCGGTGATTCCAAAAATTACCGCAAAGAAAAGTTGACATTTGAAGTTATGGATTTCCAGAGTGCTTATCATGCAATTCTGGGCAGGCCAACTTATGCATGATTTATGGCTCGACCATGTTACATGTACCTCAAATTGAGGATGCCTGGTCCCAAAGGGGTGATCACTATCTCTGGTAATCGGAAGAAGGCAGAAGAGTGCTTCCAGAAGGGCTCAAAGATCGCCGATGCTTAGATGGTCATGGTAGAATTGTAAGAATGCCAGAAATATGCAGATCCGAGTGATTTGTTGCGAGCCAAGAAGCCAGCCACAGATTCAGCATTCCAGTCGTCCGGTGAAATGAAGTCGATTCACATTCACCTGACAGATCCCAATGCTGCTCCGACTCACATTTCAACCACACTCGACTCCAAATAGGAAGAAGCGCTCATCTAGTTCCTCCGTGAGAACTGGGACATCTTTGCATGCAAGCCTTCTGACATGCCGGGTGTTCCCAGGGGACTGGCTGAGCATCGTTTGCGAGTCGACCCAAAAGTGAAACCGGTCAAAGAACATCTTCGATGGTCCGTCGTACAGAAGAGAAAGGCAATCGGTGAAGAGGTGGCTCGGCTTTTGGCAGCTGAGTTTATCCGAGAGATTTACCACTCTGAGTGGTTAGCCAATGTTGTCATGGTCCCAAAGAAGGACGACTCACTTCGCATGTGCATTGATTTCAAGCATATCAATCGGGCATGCCCGAAAGATCACTTTCCTCTCCCTCGCATCGACCAAATAGTTGACTCAACTGCAGGGTGCGGGCGTTTGTCCTTTTTGGACGCCTACTCCGGGTACCAGCAGATCCGTCTGTACGGACCCGACGAGATAAAGCCAGCATTTATCACCCCGTTTGGGTGCTTCTGTTATGTCACAATGCCATTTGATTTGAAGAACGCTGGAGCCACATTCATGCGGATGATTCAGAAGTGCCTGCTCACTCAGATCAGTCGGAATGTGGAAGCATACATGGATGATATTGTGGTCAAGTCACGTAAAGGTTCCGACCTACTGACTGACCTTGCTGAAACCTTTGCCAGCCTCAGAAGGTATGATATCCAGCTCAATCCATCAAAGTGCATGTTTGGAGTTACGGGCGGAAAATTACTCAGTTTGCTCGTTTCCGAATGAGGAATCGATGCTAACCCAGAGAAAGTGTGTGCTATAGTCCGAATGAAACGCCCTGTGCGTGTTGCTACGTCCCGAGCTAGCGTTGGTTTTCCCTGAAGAGGAGGGGTGATGCAGCACAGTAGCGTAAGTATTTCCCTCAGTTTTTGAGAACCAAGGTATCAATCCAGTAGGAGGTCACGCGCAAGTCCCTCGTACCTGCACAAAACGGTAGCAACTCGCAACCAACGCTTAGGGGTTGTCAATCCCTTCATGGTCACTTACGAGAGTGAGATCTGATAGAGATAATATTTTTTGTATTTTTGGTATAAAGATGCAAAGTGAAAAGTAAAAGCAAAACAAGTAAAATAAAGTAATGGAGATTGATATGATGAGAATAGACCCGGGGGCCATAGGTTTCACTAGTGGCTTCTCTCAAGAGCATAGACATTCTACGATGGGTGAACAAATTACTGTTGAGCAATTAATAGAATTGAGCATAGTTATGAGGTTATCTAGGTATGATCATGTATATAGGCATCACGTCCATGACAAGTAGACCGACTCCTGCCTGCATCTACTACTATTACTCCACTCATCGACCGCTATCCAGCATGCATCTAGAGTATTAACTTAAAAACAGAGTAATGCCTTAAGCAAGATGACATGATGTAGAGGAATAAATTCATGCAATATGATAAATACCCCATCTTGTTATCCTCGATGGCAACAATACAATACGTGCCTTGCAACTCTTTCTGTCACTGGGTAAGGACACCGCAAGATTGAACCCAAAGCTAAGCACTTCTCCCATTGCAAGAACTACCAATCTAGTTGGACAAACCAAATGGATAATTCGAAGAGACTTGCAAAGATAACTCAATCATACATAAAAGAATTCAGAGAAGATTCAAATATTATTCATAGATAAGTTGGATCATAAACCCACAATTCATCGGTCTCAACAAACACACCGCAAAAAGAAGATTACATCGAATAGATCTCCACGAGAGAGGGGGAGAACATTGTATTGAGATCCAAAAAGAGAGAAGAAGCCATCTAGCTACTAGCTATGGACCCGAAGGTCTGAAGTAAACTACTCACACTTCATCGGAAGGGCTATGGTGTTGATGTAGAAGCCCTCCGTGATGGATGCCCTCTCCGGCGGAGCTCTGGAACAGGCCCCAAGATGGGATCTCGTGGATACAGGAAGTTGCGGCGGTGGAATTAGGTTTTTGTCTCCCCTTTGGTCTAATGGGGGTACGTAGGTATATATAGGAGGAAGGAGCACGTCGGTGGAGCTCCGAGGGGCCCACGAGGCAGGGGGCGTGCCCAGGGGGCGTGCCCTCCACCCTCGTGACCTCCCCGGAAACTTCTTGGAGTAGGGTCCAAGTCTCCTGGATCACGTTCGGTGAGAAGATCACATTCCCAAAGGTTTCATTCCGTTTGGACTCCGTTTGATATTCTGTTTCCTCGAAATACCGAAATAGGCAAAAAACAGCAATTCTGGGCTGGGCCTCCGGTTAATAGGTTAGTCCCAAAAATAATATAAAAGTGTAAAATAAAGCCCAATATAGTCCAAAACAGTAGATAAAGTAGCATGGAGCAATCAAAAATTATAGATACGTTGGAGACGTATCAGGCATCCCCAAGCTTAATTCCTGCTCGTCCTCGAGTAGGTAAATGATAAAAAGAGAATTTTTGATGCAGAGTGATACTTTGGCATAATTTCAATGTAAATCTTCTTAATCATGGTATGAATATTCAGATCCGAAAGGTTCAAGACAAAAGTTCATATTGACATAAAAATGATAATACTTAAATCATACTAATCAAACAATTATGTCATCTCAAAATAACATGGCCAAAGGAAGTTCATCTCTACAAAATCATATAGTTAGGCTATGCTTCATTTTCGTCACACAAAGATGTTCCCAACTTCTATACCCCCGATGACAAGCCAAGCAATTGTTTCATACTCAAATAATCTCAAACTTTTTCAACCTTCACGCAATACATGAGCTCGAGCCATGGACATAGCACTATGGGTGGTATAGAATATGATGATGGGGATTGTGTGGAGAAGACAAAAAAGGAGAAAGTCTCACATCAATGAGGCTAATCAATGAGCTATGGAGATGCCCATCAATTGATGTTAATGCAAGGAGTAGGGATTGCCATGCAACGGATGCACTAGAGCTAAGAATGCTCAACAAAAGAAAACTAGTGGGTGTGCATCCAACTTGCTTGCTCATGAAGACCTAGGGCATTTTGACGAAGCCCATCGTTGGAATATACAAGCCAAGTTCTATAATGAAAAATTCCCACTAGTATGAACAAGACTACTTATGAGACTCACTATATGAAATCATGGTGCTACTTTGAAGCACAATATATGAGACTCACTACATGAAGAACAAGGTGCTACTTTGAAGCACAAGTGTGGAAAAAGAGATAGTAGCATTGCCCTTTTTATTTTCTCCTTTTTTTGGGCCTTTCTTTTTTTCTTTTTGGCCTTTCTCTTTTTTTTGATTGGGCAATGCTCTAATAATGATGGTCATCACACTTCTATTGATTACAACATAATGATTACAACTCGATATTAGAACAAGATATGACTCTATATGAATGCCTCCGGCGGTGTACCGGGATGGTGCAATGAATCAAGAGTGACATGTATGAAGAATAATGCATGGTGGCTTTGCCACAAATACGATGTAAACTACAAGATCATGCAATGGCAATATGACAAAAGTAAAGCATGTCATGATGATGATGATGATGATGGAAGTTGCATGGCAATATATCTCGGAATGGCTATGGAAATGCCATGATAGGTAGGTATGGTGGCTGTTTTGAGGAAGATATAGGGAGGTTTATGTGTGAAAGAGCGTATCATATCACGGGGTTTGGATGCACTGGCGAAGTTTGCACCAACTCTCAATGTGAGAAAGGGCAATGCACGGTACCGAAGAGGCTAGCAAATGGCGGAAAGGTAAAAGTGCGTATAATCCATGGACTCAATATTAGTCAAAAGAACTCATATACTTATTGCAAAAATTTAGAAGTCATCAAAAATCAAGTACTACGCGCATGCTCCTAGGGGGATAGATTGGTAGGAAAAGACCATCGCTCGCCCCCGACCGCCACTCATAAGGATGCACAAGCCAGGTACACTTCATGCTTCAAATTTGTTACATAACTTTAACCATACGTGCATGCTACGGGACTGGCTAACTTCAACACAAGTATTTCTCAAATTCACAACTACTCAACTAGCACGACTATGATATTATCACCTCCATATCTCAAAACAATTATCAAGCATCAAACTTATCTTAGTATTCAACCCACTAAAAAAAGTTTCACATATCTTGAATACCAAGTATATTAACATTAAGCAAATTACCATGCTATTAACGACTCTCAAAATAATCTAAGTGAAGCATGAGAGATCAAGTTTCTTTAAAACAAACCACCACCGTGCTCTAAAAGATCTAAGTGAGGCACTAGAGCAAAAATTATCACGCTCAAAAAGATATAAGTGAAGCACATAGAGTAAACTATCAAGCAAAGACACAAATAATACAAGACGCTCCAAGCAAAACACATATCATGTGGTGAATAAAAATATAGCTCCAAGTAAATTACCGATGGAAGTGGACAAAAGAGGGGATGCTTTCCGGGGCATCCCCAAGCTTTGAATTTTTGGTGTCCTTGGATTATCTTGGGGGTGCCATGGGCATCCCCAAGCTTAGGCTCCTTCCACTCCTTGTTCCATAATCCATCAAAAGAATTCACCCAAAACTTGAAAACTTCACAACACAAAACTCAATAGAAATCTCGTGAGCTCCGTTAGAGAAAGAAAACAAAAGACTACTCTAAGGTACTGTAGTGAACTTGTTCTTTATTTGTATTGGTGTTAAACCTACTGTATTACAACTTCTCTATGGTTTATAAACTATTTTACTAGCCATAGATTCATCAAAATAAGCAAACAACACACACAAAACAGAATCTGTCAAAAACAGAACAGTCTCTAGTAATCTGTTACTAACGCAAACTTCTGGAACCCAAAAAATTCTACCAAAATTAGACGACCTGTGCAATTTGTTTATTGATCAGCAGCAATTGGAATCACTATTTTATAACGTTCTGGTGATTTTTGAAAATTCGGGCACTGAGCGCAAAGATTCTGGAAATTACAGCAAGATCAAATAACTATCTTCCAAGAAGATCTAATAGGTTTAACTTGGCACAAACACTAATTAAAAGATAAAACCACATCTAAACAGAATCTAGATGGATTATTTATTCCTAAACAGAACCAAAAACAAAAAACACAAAATAAAATTGGGTTGCCTCCCAACAAGCGCTATCGTTTAACGCCCCTAGCTAGGCATAAAAGCAAGGATAGATCTAGGTATTGCCATCTTTGGTAGGCAATCCATAAGTGGCTCTCATGATAGATTCATATGGTAATTTTATTTTATTTCTATGAAAGTGTTCCATGCCCTTCTTTAAGGGAAATCGGAATTTAATATTCCCTTCCTTCATATCAGTAATTGCACCAATCGTTCTAAGGAAAGGTCTACCAAGAATAATAGGACATGAAGGATTGCAATCTATATCAAGAACGATAAAATCTACAGGCACATAATTCCTATTTGCAACAATAAGAACATCATTAATTCTTCCCATAGGCTTTTTAATAGTGGAATCCGCAAGATGCAAGTTTAGAGAGCAATCATCAAAGTCACGAAAATCTAGCAAATCACACAAAGCTTTGAGGATAGTAGAGACACTAGCACCCAAATCACACAAAGCATGAAACTCATAATTTTTAATTTTAATCTTAATTGTAGGTTCCCACTCATCATGGAGTTTTCTAGGGATAGAAACTTTCAACTCAAGCTTTTCTTCATAAGATTGCATTAAAGCGTCAACAATGTGTTCGGTAAAGGCCTTATTTCGACTATAAGCATGAGGAGAATTTAACACGGATTGCAACAAGGAAATACAATCAATTAAAGAGCAATTTTCATAGTTAAATTCCTTGAGATCCAAAATAGTGGGTTTAGCAATATCTAGATTTTTATTTCTTTCAATCCCTTTTTTTATCAATTTCATCATCAGGATCTAAAAACTCAGAATTCTTAGAACGCCTTCTAGGTAAGGGAAGATCATAATCAGATTCATCAAGATTCACATTGAAAAAAAAATATTTAATAGGGGACACATCAATAACTTTCAGATCTTCATCTTGATTTTCATAGGATTTAGAAGAACACGCTTTAATAAAGGCATCTTTGTAAGCACGCATCCTAGCGGTTCTTTCTTTGCACTCATCAATGGAAATTCTCATGGCCTTGAGAGACTCATTGATATCATGCTTAGGAGGAATAGATCTAAGCTTTAAAGAATCAACCTCAAGAGAAATTCTATCAACGTTCCTAGCCAAATCATCAACTTTAAGCAATTTCTCTTCAAGCAAAGCATTGAAATTCTTTTGCGAATTCATAAATTATTTAACACTACTCTCAAATTCAGAGGGCATCTTATTAAAATTTCCATAAGAGTTGTTGTAGGAATTTCCATAATTATTAGAAGGATTACTAGGATAAGGCCTAGAATTAAAATTCCCTCTATACGCGTTGTTACCAAAACTATTCCTACCAACAAAATTCACATCCATAGATTCATTATTCTTCTCAAGCAAAGTAGATAAAGGCATATTATTGGGATCAGAAGAAACACTCTTAACAATTAAATTCCTAAGTTCATCCATCTTTTCACTCAAAACATTGATTTCTTCTATAGCATGCACTGTTTTATTAGTAGATCTTTCAGTATGCCATTGAGAATAATTGACCATAATATTATCTAGGAGTTTAGTAGCATCTCCTAAATTGATTTCCATAAAAGTGCCTCCCACGGCCGAATCTAAAAGATTTCTAGAAGCAAAATTCAATCCAGCATAAATTTTTTGTATAATCATCCATAAGTTCAAACCATGAGTAGGACAATTACGTAGCATTAATTTCATTCTCTCCCAAGCTTGTGCAACATGTTCATGATCAAGTTGCTTAAAATTCATAATATCATTCCTAAGAGAGTTAATCTTAGCGGGAGGAAAATACTTAGAGATAAAAGCATCTTTGCACTTGTTCCAAGAATCAATACTATTTTTAGGCAAAGATGAAAACCACGCTTTAGCACGATCTCTAAGCGAAAAAGGAAATATCTTCAATTTAACGACATCATTATCAACATCCTTTTTCTTTTGCATATCACATAAATCAACAAAGCCATTTAGATGAGTAGCGGCATCTTCACTAGGAAGGCCGGTGAATTGATCTTTCATAACAAGATTAAACAAAGCAGTATTGATTTCACAAGATTCAGTATTGGCAAGAGGAGCAATCAGAGTGCTAAGAAAATCATTGTTATTGGTATTGGTGAAGTCACACAATTTGGTAGCATCTTGGGCCATCACGACAAGCAAGCAAACTAACACACGAGCAAACAAAACGCAAAGGGAAAGAGAGGGCGAATAAAACGGCAAGGGTGAAGTGGGGGAGAGGAAAACGAGAGGCAAATGGCAAATAATGTAATGCGAGAGATAGAGATTGTGATGGGTACTTGGTATGTTGACTTTTGCGTAGGCTTCCCCGGCAACGGCGCCAGAAATGGCTCGTTGACGGGAGAGTAAATCTTGACTTGACTTGGCGTAGGCCTCCCCGGCAACAGCGCCAGAAATGGCTCGTTGACGGGAGAGTAAATCTTGACTTGACTTGGCGTAGGCCTCCCCGGCAACAGCGCCAGAAATCCTTCTTGCTACGTCTCGAGCTAGCGTTGGTTTTCCCCGAAGAGGAGGGGGTGATGCAGCACAGTAGCGTAAGTATTTCCCTCAGTTTTTGAGAACCAAGGTATCAATCCAGTAGGAGGTCACGCGCAAGTCCCTCGTACCTGCACAAAATGGTAGCAACTCGCAACCAACGCTTAGGGGTTGTCAATCCCTTCACGGTCACTTACGAGAGTGAGATCTGATAGAGATAATATTTTTTGTATTTTTGGTGTAAAGATGCAAAGTGAAAAGTAAAAGCAAAACAAGTAAAATAAAGTAATGGAGATTGATATGATGAGAATAGACCCGGGGGCCATAGGTTTCACTAGTGGCTTCTCTCAAGAGCATAGATATTCTACGATGGGTGAACAAATTACTGTTGAGCAATTAATAGAATTGAGCATAGTTATGAGGTTATCTAGGTATGATCATGTATATAGGCATCACGTCCATGACAAGTAGACTGACTCCTGCCTGCATCTACTACTATTACTCCACTCATCGACCGCTATCCAGCATGCATCTAGAGTATTAACTTAAAAACAGAGTAATGCCTTAAGCAAGATGACATGATGTAGAGGAATAAATTCATGCAATATGATAAATACCCCATCTTGTTATCCTCGATGGCAACAATACAATACGTGCCTTGCAACTCTTTCTGTCACTGGGTAAGGACACCGCAAGATTGAACCCAAAGCTAAGCACTTCTCCCATTGCAAGAACTACCAATCTAGTTGGACAAACCAAATGGATAATTCGAAGAGACTTGCAAAGATAACTCAATCATACATAAAAGAATTCAGAGAAGATTCAAATATTATTCATAGATAAGTTGGATCATAAACCCACAATTCATCGGTCTCAACAAACACACCGCAAAAAGAAGATTACATCGAATAGATCTCCAAGAGAGAGGGGGAGAACATTGTATTGAGATCCAAAAAGAGAGAAGAAGCCATCTAGCTACTAGCTATGGACCCGAAGGTCTGAAGTAAACTACTCACACTTCATCGGAAGGGCTATGGTGTTGATGTAGAAGCCCTCCGTGATGGATGCCCTCTCCGGCGGAGCTCCGGAACAGGCCCCAAGATGGGATCTCATGGATACAGGAAGTTGCGGCGGTGGAATTAGGTGTTTGGCTCCCCCTTTGGTCTAATGGGGGTACGTAGGTATACAAAGGAGGAAGGAGCACGTCGGTGGAGCTCCGAGGGGCCCATGAGGCAGGGGGCGCGCCCAGGGGGGGCGCCCTCCACCCTCGTGACCTCCCCGGAAACTTCTTGGAGTAGGGTCCAAGTCTCCTGGATCACGTTCGGTGAGAAGATCACGTTCCCGAAGGTTTCATTCCGTTTGGACTCCGTTTGATATTCTGTTTCCTCGAAATACTGAAATAGGCAAAAAACAGCAATTCTGGGCTGGGCCTCCGGTTAATAGGTTAGTCCCAAAAATAATATAAAAGTGGAAAATAAAGCCCAATATAGTCCAAAACAGTAGATAAAGTAGCATGGAGCAATCAAAAATTATAGATAAGTTGGAGACGTATCACGTGTGCATGATGTCCAGAAGCTTACTGGTTGATTGGCCACCCTAAGTCGATTCATTTCTCGCCTCGGTGAAAAGGCGCTGCCTCTTTAGCGACTGATGAAGAAATCAGATAAGTTCGAGTGGACCCCAGAAGCTGATGCAGCATTTGCAAAGCTAAAAGCCCTGCTTTCCACCCAGTTGGTGCTTGCTGCTCCAATCAGCAAAGAGCCTCTACTACTTTATATAGCAGCCACTGGACAAGTCATCAGTACAGTACTTACGGTCGAGCGGGAAGAAGAAGGAAAAGCTTATAAAGTTCAGCGCCCAGTTTATTATATTTTTGAAGTCCTGACTCCGTCAAAGCAGAGATATCCGCACTATCAGAAGCTTGTCTATGGGATTTACATGACCACGAAGAAGGTTGCACACTATTTCTCTGATCAGTCTGTTGCAGTCGTCAGCGATGCTCCATTGTTAGAGATTCTGCACAACAGAGATGCAACTGGTCGAGTGGCAAAATGGGCGATTGAACTCCTTCCCTTGGATATCAAGTTTGAGGCAAAGAAAGCTATCAAGTCCCAAGAAATAGCAGATTTCCTCGCCGAGTGGATCGAACAGAAACTACCGACTCAAGTTCACTCGGAGCACTGGACCATGTTCTTTGACGGATCCAAAATGCTGAATGGTTCGGGTGCTGGGGTAGTACTGGTATCCCCCGAGAAGACAGGCTCAGATATGTCCTCCAGATTCACTTTGATTCCTCCAACAATGAAGCAGAATATGAAGCACTCCTGTATGGGTTGCGCATGGCCATCTCACTCGGTGTTCGTCGCCTCATGGTCTACGGCGACTCAGATTTGGTAGTCAATCAAGTGATGAAGGAGTGGGACGTCAGAAGCCCAGCCATGACTGGTTACTGCAACGCGGTGAGGAAGCTAGAAAAGAAGTTTGAGGGGTTAGAGCTCCATCACATACCCCGACTGAAAAATCAAGCAGCCGATGACTTGGCAAAGATAGGTTCCAAGAGAGAAGCCATTCCCAGCAATTTGTTTTTGGAGCATATTCACACGCCGACAGTTCAGGAAGATCCTTTTACTGAAGAGCCCCCTCAGCCTAAGAGCGCCACAGACCCGACTGAAGTCGAGATCCCAGCCGTGGTCGACCTGATCATGGAGGTTCTGGCCATTACTCCCGACTGGACAGTGCCCTACATTGCGTACATCCTCAGGAAAGAACTCCCAGAGGATGAGGAAGAGGCTCGACAGATCGTCCGTCGATCCAAGGCCTTTACTCTGATAAGAGGACAACTGTTCAGGGAAAGCATCATTGGAGTCGGTCAGAAATGCATAACACCAAAAGAAGGTTGAATGATCCTCAATGACATCCACTCGGGGACCTGTGGTCACCATGCGTCCTCTCGGGCCATCGTGGCTAAAGCATACCGCGCTGGATTCTATTGGCCATGAGCAAATGAAATGGAGAAAGATATAGTCGACAGATGTGAAGGCTGCCAGTTTTACTCCGACATGTCTCACAAGCCAGCGTCAGCCCTCAAGACCATCCCCCTCATCTGGCCCTTTGCTATTTGGGGACTGGATATGGTTGGCCCACTGAGAACTGGCAGGAGCAGCTTCACTCATGTGCTCGTTGCAGTCGACAAGTTTACCAAATGGATCGAAGCTAAACCTATCAAGAACCTTGAGGCCAGCACCGCTGTCAGTTTTATCATAGAATTGACATTCAAATATGGAGTTCCACACAGCATCATCACGGACAACGGGTTGAACTTTGATTCTGATGAGTTTAGAGCTTTCTGCGCTTCTCAAGGCACACGAGTCGATTATGCTTCAGTCGCTCACCCGTAGTCGAACGGACAAGCAGAAAGAGCCAATGGCCTAATTCTCAAAGGACTGAAACCCTGACTGATGCGTGATCTCAAACACACAGCAGGCACTTGGGTTGATGAACATTTGTCAGTTCTGTGGGGTTTAAGGACAACTCCTAATCGTCGACCGGACGAACTCCTTTCTTCTTAGTCTATGGAGCCGAAGCTGTTCTGCCAAGTGACCTGCTCCACAACGCACCATGAGTCGAGCTCTTCTCCGAAGAGGAAGCAGAGCAGGCCCAACAAGATTCAGTCGATCTCTTAGAGGAGGAAAGAGAGATGGCCTTGATCCGGTCGACCATTTATCAGCAAGACTTGCATCGATTCCACGCCAGAAATGTGAGGGGTCGAGCCTTTCAAGAAGGAGACCTGGTTCTTCGAGTGGATCAACAGAAATCACACAAGCTCACCCCGACTTGGGAAGGCCCCTTCATCATCACCAAAGTTCTCCACAATGGAGCATACCATCTTTACAGTATTGAGCATCAGAAAGACGAGCCACGGGCTTGGAACGCGGAGCTGCTCCGCCCCTTTTATACTTAAGCACTCGTTCGAATAAAATGTAATAAGAAACACCTTTGTAATTTGTTTATCAAATACAAGAGCTTACGGTCCTCTCATACGATTTTTGTTGTTCTTATTTACTTCTGAAATCCCCCAATGGGTGGGCTTAGTCGCGAATCCGTTTCGCCTAAGTTCGAAAGAAAATCCTACCGAGTGGAGAGCAATCCTCCCACTCGGGGGCTTAGCTGCAGTCTAGTACTCGCCTAAGTTCTCTCACTCGGAGGCTTAGCTGCAGTCCAATACTCACCTAAGTTTGAAAAAATCCTACCGAGTGGAGAGCAATCCTCCCACTCGGGGGCTTAGCTGCAGTCCAGTACTCGCCTAAGTTCTCTCACTGGAGGCTTAGCTGCAGTCTAGTACTCGCCTAAGTTTGAAAAAATCCT
>NC_041390.1:524193662-524247325 GCF_002162155.2 Triticum dicoccoides | reverse complement strand
AATCCTCCCACTCGGGGGCTTAGCTGCAGTCCAGTACTCGCCTAAGTTCTCTCACTCGGAGGCTTAGCTGCAGCCCAATACTCGCCTAAGTTCGAAAAAATCCTACTGAGTGGAGAGCAATCCTCCCACTCGGGGGCTTAGATGCAGTCCAGTACTCACCTAAGTTCGAAACATACCCCTATCCGCAAGGACGACGAGGTGCAGGTCAACTGCAACCTTCTCCTTCGGAGCTACGGCACAAGTACAACGTACGCTCCATCCCTATCTGTAAGGATGACGAGGTGCAGGTCGACTGCAACCTTCTCCTTTGGAGCTACGGCACAAGTACAACGTGCGCTCCATCCATATCCGCAAGGACGACGAGGTGCAGGTCGACTGCAACCTTCTCCTTCGGAGCTATGGCACAAGTACAACGTGCGCTCCATCCCTGTCCGCAAGGACGACGAAGCGCAGGTCGACTGGAGCCACCACTTCAGAGCTGTATCTCCAGCGCAAATACTATTCCGAGCAGTGAACAAAGTCCATTCGAAGGCAAAACGCAAGCACATTCGGAGATAAACCAAATTCGGATAAATTCTAAAGTTCCAAGCAGCAAATCAAAAGTATTTGGGAATCAAGCCCGAAGGAGTTTAACGGTTACAACAATCACTCGGCATTCCGAGGCAAATTTAAAGCAGATTCAAGTCTCATAAGTTTGTTCACTCGGCAGGAGGAGGGCTGGCTGGCTCCACGAATGAGTCCAGGTCGATCCTATCAGCGATCCGAGTAGCGGCAGCAATGAAAGTCTCCATGAAGGACTGGAAGTCATGCTTTTTGGTGTTAGCGACTTTGATCGCAGCCAGCTTGTCTTCACGAGCCTCCTTGCAATGGACTTGCACCAAGGACAGCACCACGTCAGCACCACACCGGGCGGAGGATTTCTTCCATTCTTGCACTCGGTCAGGGATCTCGTTCAGTCAAGCCATCAGGGATTCCAAGTCATTTTGAAGTGTCGCCCTCGGCCAAAGCGATGAGTCGATTCGGGAGACTACCTCCTTCAGGCACACGAGGTAGCTTGTGGCGCTGGCAATACGGGACTCCAGTCGGAGCACGTTCATTGTAGTTTCATCGCAAACTGGAGAAGCGATAGGGTCCAGACCCATCTCGACCTTTCCAGTTTCCTCGTCAAAGTCTTGGCAGAATTCTGCAGCCAAAAATTAGTGAGTCGACCAATCAAGATCCGATCGCAAGCATCAACACAGTCGGTAAATACCTTCCAGCGCGAGATAGAGCTTCTTGGCAAGAGTCCTCAGATAAGCTTCCGTGTCATTCCTCTTGCGGACCGCGGACTCCAGCTTTTCATTCAGGGCAACCTTGTCCTTCTTCAGACTAGTCACTTGACGGTTAGCTTCATTGAGGCAAGATTTCAGTTTGTTCACCTCCCCTTCCAGCGTTCCGACTGAACCAAGCTTCTGGTCTTCGAGAGCAGTTTTATCTTGGGCTGCTTTTTGCACGGCGGCGAGGTCCGAGTCCTTCTTCTCCAGAGCCAACTTCATTTTCTCTGCAAAAGAAGCAATCGAATCAAACAAGAGATCAAAGAAATATATTGAAAGTCAGTCGACAGCCAGTTACCTTCCATACCAGTGGCTTCGTCTTGAGCTTTCTTCAGATTCTGTTGGGCCAATTCCAAGTCGAGGTTGATTTGCCTCTGCTTCTCCTCAAGTTCAGCAAACTTGGAAATAAGAGTACAAGACTTCTGCAGAAGGCAAAAGACGGGCCAGTCGATAAGATCAAAGGTTGTTTACTTCCGAGTGAATAAAACCTAAAGAAGTTCACTTAGACCCCAGCCGATTACACACAGTCGACTGCGGTCTCGGGGGCTACACCCAGTGGGTGCACTTGGCGTGCCCCCGCTGATTAAGACCCAACTCGACCAGTCCGTCCGGACCAAGTCAAAAAAAGCTGTTTAGACCACAGTCGACTGCCAGCAGTCGACTGCGGTCTCGGGGACTACACCTAGTGGGTGCACTTGGCGTGGCCCCACCGGTTCAGATCCTACTCGACCGGTCCGCCTGAGTCGAGTGTAAGAAAAGAAAAGGAAAGGAAGGTAGAACTCAGACCCCAGTCGACTGCCAGCAGTCGACCGCGGTCTCCGGGATTACACCCAGTGGGTGCACTTAGCGTGCCCCCACCGATTCAGATCCCACTCGCCCAGACCGAGTAGAAGAACGCAACTACCAAAGACAACAAAACACCCAGTGGGTGCTCTGATTCGACGCAAACAACATGAGATTGTGTAGAAGAAGATTTTTCGGGTAGCATATCCTCATAGAAGAAGAGCAGTCGGAAAGTCTACCCACCTGGACCTTGGCCCGAAGAGCAGTGCTGGCGTCGTAGGCAGCCTGGCTATTCTGGTGCACCCTCTTCACCCGCTCCATCATCACGTCAGCCTGTCGGATGGCTTCCGCAGCCGCTTCCGACTAGTTGTCCGGGACGGGGTAGCTGGTGAAAAAGAGAGCAGACGACCCAGGTGTGGCATCTTGGAGCTCCATGGCGTGGAGTTGGACGACTGAAGGAATCACAGGTGCAGTCGACGGTGCGGGGTGCTCACTCGACAAGGGTGCATCGAAGGTTATAGGGGCCGTGCCCACGTCTTCAGGTTGACAGACGAGTGGTGTTGTTGTTGGCCCTTGCCGAGACATCTTGCCAGCTGCTACCTTCTTGCTCTTCCTGGGCTTAAGAGCCACATCTTCATCATCATCTGGAAGATCAATGACATTGGGTGGAGCTGCAAGACAGATCATTCGACCCCAAGTGAACCACTAGAACGCAATCGACCAAGGAATCAAGAACAAGATCATAAGAGTTTCTACCTGGGTTAGAGGTAACCGCGTCTTCCATTTCCTCGTCTCGATACTGGAGAGAAGAGGTTCGTGACGTAGCAGCACTGCAAAGACCCGCATTCAGTCGGTTACGTCCTGTTACTCGAGCGACGAAAAGAACAAGTCAGATGATTACCCGGAGATAGTAGGGATGGTCACTTTGATCCTGGGAAAAGCCTTTGGCAGTTTGGAGGAGGTGGCTTTCAGTGCTTTCGGCGCTGGAGGCGGCACAACTTTGGGCTGCTTTGGAGCCTTCTCAATCGGCATTGGGGAAGACGTCCTGGGACGCTTCGAAGAGTGCCCAATCGGCGCGGCCACCAGGCCCGGAGCGCTCGCCGGGTCGTGAGCGTGTTTGGATCTCCTCTCCCTGCGAGGAGGCGAGTCGACCTCTTCGTCATCACTCGATTCGTCGCTCTCCTCGTCCTCCTCGGCATCCGAGTACCCTTCGCTGCTCTCGCCCCCGCTCGCTCCTTCCTCGACGTCTTGCTCCTGCACTCCGTTGGGCATTGAGTACATGTCGATGAGGGCCTGAAAAGACAACAATCAAAGGAAATTCAGTCGACCATCAACAAGATGTCACACACTGAATCGGAAAGATACTTGAGAAAACAGAATCATACCTGCTCCGGCTGACGCGAGTGGTCGAATGGAATCACCCTCCTAGACCCTCGAGTGTTGTCTTTGTTGCTGGTGATCCCCATCATCCACTTCTCCAAGGTGTCCTCTGTAGCACCCTCGATGCGACTATATCTCCCACGTGTCGAGGCACGACTTAGAGGCATAATCGCATTGAAGGCATATGTCGCAAGTTAGGCAATCTTCACAACATCCCATGTAATATAGATAATAAAAGGGGAGATAACATAGTTGGCTTACACTCGCCATGTCAATCAAGTACATAAATAACATTACATCATCCAAACACTCATGGCCCGACTACGACGCCAAAATAAAAGACAACCCAACATGCGACACGGTCCCGATCACCCCCAACTGGGCACCACTACTGATCATCAGGAAAGGAAACATAGTATCATTGAGAGTCTTCGTCGAACTCCCACTTGAGCTCAAGCGCGTCACCTGGAGCGGAATCGTCAGGCCCTGCATCTGGTGTAATAGTAATCTGTGAGCCACAGGGACTCAGCAATCTTGCACCCTCGCGATCAAGACTATTTAAGCTTATAGGTATGGCAAGGTGAATATATATGTGGAGCTGCAGCAAGCGACTAGCAAATATGGTGGCTATCCTATTCGCAAAAGAGAGCGAGAAGAGGAGGCAAAGCGCGAGCGAGAAACTAGAGAGCAACCTGCGCAAGCATTACTCCAACACCGTGTCCACTTCCCGGACTCCGCCGAGAAGAGGCCATCATGGTAACACACTCAGTTGATTCATTTTAATTAAGTTAAGGTTCAAGTTATTTACAACCGGACATTAACAAATTCCCATCTGCCCATAACCGCGGGCACGGCTTTCGAAAGTTCAAAACCCTGCAGGGGAGTCCCAACTTAGCCCATGACAAGCTCTCATGGTCAACGAAGGAATAGACCTCCTCCCGAGACGTTCCGATCAAACTCGGTACCTTGGTTCTTCAAGACACTTCGACGGGTTAAAACAAATCCAGCAACACCGCCCGAATGTGCCGACAAATCCCGATAGGAGCTGCACATATCTCTTCCTCAGGGCACACTCAGATTGTCCTAGGTACGGGTAGGCGAGCCCAGAGTTGCCCCTGGTGGCCACCGGTAGCTGACAGGTGGACCAACACTCAGAGGAGCACTGGCCCGGGGGGTTTAAAATAAGATGACCCTCGGGCTCCGGAAACCCAAGGGAAAAAGAGGCTAGGTGGCAAATGGTAAAACCAAGATTGAGCATTGCTGGAAAAGATTTAATCAAGGTGAACTATCAAGGGGTTCCCATTATAATCCAACCGCGTAAGGAACGCAAAAACCGGGAACATAACACCGATATGACGGAAACTAGGGCGGCAAGAGTGGAACAAAACACTAGGCGAGAGGCTGAGCCTTCCGCCCTTTACCAGGTATATAGATGCATTAAGATAACATGGCAATATAATGATATCCCAACAAGTAAATAAATGTTCCGACAAGGAACGGACTCCAATCTTCACCTGCAACTAGCAACGCTATAAGAGGGGCTGAGCAAAACGGTAACATAGCCAATCAACGGTTTGCTAGGACATGGTGGGTTAGAGGTTTGACATGACAATTTGGGAGGCTTGAAAGCAAGTGGTAGGCATCGTAGCATTGGCATAGCAAAAGAGCGAGCATCTAGCAAAGCAAAGATAGTAGTGATTTCGAGGGTATGATCATCTTGCTTGCAAAGTTGTCAGAGTTGACTGGATCCTCGAAAGCAAACTCAGTGGGATCCTCATTAGCGAACTCGTCTCCCGGCTCTACCCAAATAAGACAAACAAGCAACGAGGACACAATCAACCACGTGCGAGCTCAAACAACATGATGCAATGATGATATGCTATGCGGGATGCGATGCGGGATGCATATGCGAGATGTGACAAGGAATGCATGAACCTGGCCTCAACTTGGCAATCCAAGTGTGCCACTGGAAAATGAGATGAAATGGCTTGAAAACGATATAAAGAACGCCGGAATCGGAGTTACGGTTTGGAAATGGCAAGCGATTCAAATATGACACCGGTCTGCGATTTACATCAAGTAGCCAACTAAATGCAACAAGATGAACATGCTACAGCACCCAAACATGACAACAAAATACATGGCAGGGATGCATTCAAGATGCTTAACAAAAGTCTAGTACTGAGCTACGGCCAAATCATCCATTAACAGGTTCAAACAAGCATGGCAAAAATGCATATGGCAAACAGATTTCATACTTAGTGAAATTAACACTTGTCTGGAATTTCAGATCAGGTAGCACTCTTCGGAGCAACAAAACTACATGCTACAGGACCTTAACATGGCAAAGTAAAGCATGGCATGGAGCTACTCAAGGAGCTTAACAAAAGTCCCTTAGTGACCTTGAGCCAAAAGGGATCAGAAAATACAATTGCAAGCATGTGAACATGGCAAAAACATAATCAGTTCTCAGACTTAGTGAAAACTGGATCATCCTGAAAACAGATATCAAGTAGGCATGTTTACGAGCTCGATGCACTAACTACGGAGCAAGTCATGACCAACTAAGCATACACCCATCAAGAATACCCAAAATGCAAGCTAGACATAGCAAGAACAATAGCATAGCATGCACGGATCAACTACAACATCCTCGGCAAAATCGCTAACAAGTAGACAATCTGCCCAGATTCACGAAGTAGCAAAAGTAGAGCTCGATTGACTCAAGCTAGGGTGCTCCAAAATTGCAAACAAAGATATGGATGGATAGAGCACTACAAGATTAACGAAACATACTTACTGATCATCCTCAAAAGAGGCACGGATCACTAGGAAACAACATGAACATATGGGCATATGAGATAAACAGCTCAAGGACTTAGTGGAAATGCTAAGTCCCTGAAATCAGCATTACCAAGTGCCTCACTTCGCAAGCTTGTACTAGTCACCACACACATCAAAAAAATACATGGGTTGCACCTCTGGAAAGATGACAAAACCCTTAAACAAACATAAGTAGAGCTCATGGGCATATCATGCACACAATAATCATGGCAAAAATGACAAATATCTAAAAGGAGTAGCAGATCTGACAAATATCTCAAGTAGCCCTCTTCTAACAGCATTTCGGGCATCAAGATGAACTCAAATGAAAATGATGCAATGGAATGAAATGATGTACTCTCTGAGATGAACATTTTGATATGATATAGGCCAAAAACGGAGTTACGGATGAGGAGTTATAGCACGATGAACATGGGCATATGGATCTGAGATTTGAGGACTTAGGGAAAAATCCGAAGTCAACCTAGGTTTTACTGTAGCCTCCCGATCCGGATCTGGGCGCACGCACTTCGAGGATGGCCGGGGAGCTCGCCGGAGTTCGTCGCCGGACTTGGCGAGGCACGCCAGTCGGAGGAGAGGAGGACGCCGGGGCGGTGTGGTGCGGTGGCGGCGGAGGGTCTCGGCGACGCGGGGCGACGAGGCAAGCCGGAGACGGACGGTGGCGGCGACCTGCGGCGGCGGGGCGGCGAAGACCCGGCGATGGCGCGTGGCGGCGCCGGCCGGGCGCAAGGGAGAGGCGGCGCGGTGCGGGAAGGAGGCGGCGGGACGACGTGGGCCGCGGGGGCCGGGGACGGGCCCGAGCGGGCCTGGCGGCGCGGGGCGATGATGTTGTCACGGGGGCGCCACGTGGCAGCTCCCGGTTGGGGCGGCGGCGATGTCCGGCGCGTCCGGACGTTGTCCAGCGCGCAGAGAGACGGGGAGCTAGGTCTAGGGTGGATTTGATCCAGAATTTCGAGAGGGGATTCCTTTTTATAGGTAGGAGGAGTTAGGAGAGTCCAAATGAGGTGTGGTTTTCGGCCACGCGATCGTGATCAAACGCTCTAGATGATGGAGAGGGTTTTGGTGGGTTTTGGGCCAAATTGGAGGGGTGTTGGGCTGCAACACACACGAGGCCTTTTCGGTCCCTCGGTTAACCGTTGGAGTATCAAACGAAGTCCAAATGGTACGAAACTTGACAGGCGGTCTACCGGTAGTAAACCAAGGCCGCTTGGCAAGTCTCGGTCCAATCTGGAAATGTTTAATCCCCACACACGAAAGAAAGGTAGAAATGACCACCGGAGGAGAACGAAGCGCCGGAATGCAAAACAGACAACGGGGAAAATGCTCAAATGCATGGGATGAACACGTATGCAAATGCAATGCACATGATGACATGATATGAGATGCATGACAACGATAACAACACACGGAGATAAAAACCCGAACCCGAGGAAATAAAATAACTTAACGCCGAAAACGGCAAGAGTTGGAGTACAAATTGGGAAAGTTACATCCGGGGTGTTACAACACTCCACCACTACGAAAGGATCTCATCCCGAGATCTAGGACTGAAAGAACGCCGGGTACTCAGAACGGAGGTGATCCTCGCGTTCCCAGGTAGCTTCACGGTCGGAATGGTGTGACCACTTGACTTTGAGGAATTTGATTGACTTATTGCGATTCTTGCGTTCAGTCTCTTCAAGAATAGCAACGGGGTGCTCACGATAGGAGAGATCTTCTTGGAGCTCAATGTCCTCGAAGTTGACGATGCGGTCAGGAGTCTTGAAGCACTTTCGGAGCTGAGAGACATGGAACACGTCATGAACATTTGCAAAGTTTGAAGGAAGCTCGAGTTGATAGGCGAGGTCGCCTCTCTTGCTGACAATCTTGAAAGGTCCCATGTATCTGGGGGCAAGCTTCCCTTTGATACCGAAGCGACGAGTACCTTTCATAGGAGAGACGCGAAGGTAAACATGATCTCCGATCTCGAAAGCCAAATCACGGTGCTTACTATCATAGTAGCTCTTCTGGCAGGATTGGGCTGCTTTGAGGTTATCTCGAATGACTTTTCACATTTCCTCTGCCTCTGTGATTAAGTCATTTCCCAAAAGCTGACGTTCACCGGTTTCGGACCAGTTGAGAGGGGTACGACACTTCCTGCCATACAGAATTTCAAATGGGGCCTTGCCCGAACTTGCTTGAAAACTGTTGTTGTAGGAGAATTCAGCATATGAAAGACAATCCTCCCACTTCATGCCGAAGGAGATCACACAAGCCCTGAGCATATCTTCAAGAATCTGGTTGACACGCTCGACTTGACCGCTAGTTTGAGGATGGAAAGCTGTGCTGAAGCGGATGTTGGTGCCCATGGCCTTCTGAAAAGAATCCCAAAACTTGGAGGTAAAGATGCTGCCACGGTCTGAAGAGATCACTTGTGGAATACCGTGCAGAGAGATAATTCGAGAGGTATAGAGTTCCGCCAATTGAGCTACAGTGATCGACTCTTTGATAGGCAGAAAGTGAGCCACTTTGGTGAGTTTGTCGATGATAACGAATATAGCATCATTGCCACGCTTGGACTTTGGAAAGCCAGTCACGAAGTCCATCTCAATGTGGTCAAACTTCCATTCTGGAATGGCAAGAGGTTGGAGGAGACCAGCTGGCCTTTGGTGTTCTTCCTTCACTCTTCTGCAGACATCACATTCATTCACGAATTGAGCAATCTCGCGCTTCATTTGAGTCCACCAATAAGCCTGCTTAAGGTCCTGATACATCTTCGTGCTCCCAGGGTGGATGGAGAGGAGAGAATTGTGATCCTCGTTCATGATCACTTTACGGAGGTCACCTTTGGGTACAACAATACGATCCTCGAAGAAAAGAGTGTCCTTGTCATCAAGGCGGTAGCACTTGTACTTGGGTTGACTCTTGGCAATCCCAATCTTCACCTTTTTCACCATCAAGAAGCTGAGCTTGGCGAATCTGGTCTTCCAAGGTAGGAGAGACTTGAAGGTTGGCGAGGAAACCTTGAGGAACAACTTGCAGATTAAGTTTGCGGAAAGCTTCACAAAGCTCGGGTTGATAAGGCTTGAGAATAAGACTGTTACAATAAGCCTTTCTGCTCAATGCGTCAGCAATCACATTGGCCTTGCCTGGAGTATACTCGATACTCGGATTATACTCTTGAATCATTTCGACCCATCGAGTTTGTCTGAGGTTGAGATTAGGCTGAGTGAAGATGTACTTGAGACTCTTGTGATCAGTGAAAATGTCCACTTTTCTTCCCAATAAGAGATGTCTCCAAGTCAAAAGAGCGTGCACAACTGCCGCCAACTCGAGATCATGAGTGGGGTAGTTCTTCTCATTGGGCTTCAACTGGCGAGAGGTATAAGCAACAACTTTCTTCTCTTGCATCAAAACTGCGCCAAGACCTTGGAGAGATGCATCACAAAGGACCTTGTACGGCTTGGATTCATCAGGCGGAGTCAGAACTGGAGTAGTGATCAATTTCTCTTTCAAAGTGTTGAAAGCAATGTCACACTCCGGAGACCAAATGTACTTGACGTGCTTCTGGAGAAGATTTGAGAGAGGCTTCGCGATCTTAGAAAAGTTTTCAACGAATCTTGGGCAGTAGCTTGCGAGACCGAGGAAGCTACGGAGTTGCTTCACGTTCTGAGGAGGTTCCCAATTCACAATTGCAGACACCTTCTTAGGATTCACGGCAATGCCCTTGGCAAAGATGATATGACCAAGATAAAGAACCTCATCGAGCCAAAATTCGCACTTGGAGAACTTGGCATAGAACTGGTGTTCCCTCAGCTTATCGAGTACCAAACGCAAGTGCTTGGCATGATCTTCCTTGTTCTTCGAGAAAACCAGAATGTCGTCGAGATAGACCAAAACGAAGTCATTGGTGTAGGCGTTGAAGATGAATTTCATCGTGCGACAGAACGTCGGAGGAGCGTTGACGAGGCCAAAAGACATGACAGTGTATTCGTATGAACCATAGCTTGTCCTGAAAGCCGTCTTGGGAATATCTTGCTCACGGATTCGAATCTGATGATAACCCATACGGAGATCAAGCTTGGAGAATACTTGGGCACCTTTGAGTTGTTCGAACAACTCATTGATGTTGGGAAGTGGGTATTTGTTCTTGATGGTCTTCTTGTTCAATGGACGGTAATCAACACAAAGTCAGTCCGTTCCATCCTTCTTCTTCACAAAAAGAACACGACAACCCCACGGAGAAGAACTAGGCCGGATGAGACCCATTTTCTCTTGAATATCAAGTTGCTTCTTCAGCTCCTTCAACTCTTCAGGTCCGAGCTTGTAAGGACGTTTGCACACAGGTTCCGTGCCGGGCTCAAGATCAATAACGAATTCAACTGGCCGGTGCGGAGGCATTCCTGGAAGCTCTTCTGGAAAGACATCTTGATATTCGCAAATGACTGGAATTTGCGAGATGGCATCGAGTTCACCCTTCTCATTGAGAGAAAACAGACGGATGGTATCATCACGAGCGGCAAAGACAATTACATCCTCAGACGAATGAGTCAATTGAATCTTCCTGGCTGCACAATCAAGCTGAGCCTTGTGTTTAGAAAGCCAGTCCATTCCGAGAATAAGATCAATATCCGAGTCACCAAGAACCGTTGGAGAAGCCAGAAACTTGTAGTCACCCAAGGTGATAGTAACATCCGAAACGATGGAGTTAGCATGCATGTGCTTACTGGGAGAGACAACTGCTAATGGACTAGGAAAAACTTGCGAAACCAATTCATGCCTAGATGTAAATGGTCTCGAGATGAAACAATGTGATGCACCAGTGTCAAAAAGAACTTTAGCTGGAATATCATTAACAGGAAGGTTACCCATGATGACATCTGACGAGTCCTCTGCCTGGGCTGCATTCATCAAGTTGACCTTGGCGTGCTTGCGGTTATGCTTGACCACAGCTATACTTGCCGATCTGACAGGAGGAGGAGGAGGAAGACGCCTCTGGTTGAAACACTTGTTGGCATAGTGACCCTTCTGTTGGCACTTGTTGCACGTGACCTCTGAAAGCGGACGGTGATACGGAGCACTCGATCTTGGAGCTTGAGACGAAGTCTTGTTCTGAAAGCCAGGGTTGGGTGGGTGGGAAGATCCACTGCCACCTTTGCTCTTCTGCTGATACGGCTAACGGAACAGAGGAGGAGGAAGCCAATACTTCTGCTGCTTGGCCACTTGAGTAGAGGAAGAAGTAGTAGCATCTCTGACTCGCTTCTTGGAAGCATCACACCTCAATTGAGCGGCCTCTTGCTTCAATGCCATGTTGTAGAACTCATCGTATCTCAAGGGCTCAAGGAGGACAAGAGCTAGCTGAATTTCTTCTCTGAGACCACCCCTGAACTGATATATCATGCTCTTCTCATCAGGGACGTCCTGCTTAGCAAAGCGGGCGAGCTTCTGAAACAACTTGTTGTAGTCATAGACAGACAAAGAGCCTTGCTTCAGGTTGCGGAATTCCTCATGCTTGCTTTCAACCACACTCTGAGGAATATGATGAGCTCTGAAATCTTGACGGAATTCATCCCAGGTAATAACACGTCCACCTCTGGAATCCTTGTATTGCTGGAACCATTCTACAGCTTGATCTTTGAGTTGGAAGGAAGCGAACTTGACGAAGTCCTCAGGCTGATGTTACTGCACTCGAAATGCTTGCACAGATCCACAAGCCAATCGTCAGCATCGGTTGCTTCAACACAATTGCTGAAAGTCTTTGGCCCATTAGCAAGGAACTGGTTGAGTGTAGCAAAGTGATTCTAATTGTTGCCTTGGTTCCCTTGGTTGCCTTGATTGCGCTCTTGAAGAATTTGCATGATCAACTGTGTGTTTGCATTGGTTGCGGCCATCACAGCTTGCCATGCCTCCGGAGGAGGTGGAGGTGGTGGCGGATCAGGATTCGGAGTCGTGCGTGTTGGCGGAGCCATCCTGAAGAGGTTGACATCCATTAGCACATTGATAGACAAATATTGAAGCTGAATCCAACAAAATGAAAATTGCAACATATAGTCTTCACATCCGAACAAAATGAACGAATGCATTCCTCTTGAAATGGTCACATATTCATAAATTGAGAAGCCACTTAGAATTTAGGTAGAGAAATAAATCAACAAGGTACGGATCAAGAACGAATAATCGGTAAGAAATCCCATTCTCAAACCAATATCCGTTGAAGAAGAACTAGAGCTACTAGAATTCCCACCTATGAAACTCCCGAACCTTTCCGGTTATGCAATCGGGTGTTGGGGATACAGGGGAAGCATAATATCTCACCCAATTCTAGCAAATCTTACATCTAGCTGTATCCATCCTTCAACACATAACCGAGAAAAAACTTCGGAAACCATCTACCTCAACCTTCGAAAAGCATCCGTTATACAAGTTATGGCGATACTCCCGAACTCCCGCCCCAGTACTGGGTGGCGTCGAGGTTATCTCACCAACGAACTGCATAGAAGAGATTTTTGATGTCGGCGTACTAAACTCAGGTATTCCAGAACTGCAACGATAAAATTATGACAACAACACATCAGAGCTCAACTCCCCGGGACACTTCCACAAAACCCCTGACAGGAGACACCAAGATAATGTTCTTGTCATAAGACCATCGGAACGATTCCAAGATACCCGCGTGATCCTAAAAAAAATTTAGTGAAATTTGAGAAGAGAAGAGTCAAAACTCTACGTCAGGATGCCTTACCAGAGCGATGAGGAGACTGGGAAGTAAAAAGAATTCCTAAACTCTCCGATATATAATTCCTAAATGACTCAAAACTTTTTTTCTAGACACAACTCGGCCGCTAATAACGATCAAGCAATGGGGCTCCTAAGGTCGGGGAAGGCTCTGATTACCAACTTGTAGCACCCTCGATGCGACTATATCTCCCACGTGTCGAGGCACGACTTAGAGGCATAATCGCATTGAAGGCATATGTCGCAAGTTAGGCAATCTTCACAACATCCCATGTAATATAGATAATAAAAGGGGAGATAACATAGTTGGCTTACACTCGCCATGTCAATCAAGTACATAAATAACATTACATCATCCAAACACTCATGGCCCGACAACGGCGCCAAAATAAAAGACAACCCAACATGCGACACGGTCCCGATCACCCCCAACTGGGCACCACTACTGATCATCAGGAAAGGAAACATAGTATCGTTGAGAGTCTTCGTAGAACTCCCACTTGAGCTCAAGCGCGTCACCTGGAGCGGAATCGTCAGGCCCTGCATCTGGTGTAATAGTAATTTGTGAGCCACAGGGACTCAACAATCTCGGACCCTCGCGATCAAGACTATTTAAGCTTATAGGTATGGCAAGGTGAATATATATGTGGAGCTGCAGCAAGTGACTAGCAAATATGGTGGCTATCCTGTTCGCAAAAGAGAGCGAGAAGAGGAGGCAAAGCGCGAGCGAGAAACTAGAGAGCAACCTGCGCAAGCATTACTCCAACACCGTGTCCACTTCCCGGACTCCGCCTAGAAGAGGCCATCACGGTAACACACTCAGTTGATTCAGTTTAATTAAGTTAAGGTTCAAGTTAATTTCAACCGGACATTAACAAATTCCCATCTGCCCATAACCGCGGGCACGGCTTTCGAAAGTTCAAAACCCTGCAGGGGAGTCCCAACTTAGCCCATGACAAGCTCTCATGGTCAACGAAGGAATAGACCTTCTCCCGAGACGTTCCGATCAGACTTGGTACCTCGGTTCTTCAAGACACTTCGACAGGTTAAAACAAATCCAGCAACACCGCCCGAATGTGCCGACAAATCCCGATTGGAGCTGCACATATCTCTTTCTCAGGGCACACTCAGATTGTCCTAGGTACGGGTAGCCCAGCCCAGAGTTGCCCCTGGTGGCCACCGGCAGCTGACAGGTGGACCAACACTCAGAGGAGCACTGGCCCGGGGGGTTTAAAATAAGATGACCCTCGGGCTCCGGAAACCCAAGGGAAAAAGAGGCTAGGTGGCAAATGGTAAAACCAAGGTTGGGCATTGCTGGAAAAGCTTTAATCAAGGCGAACTATCAAGGGGTTCCCATTATAATCCAACCGCGTAAGGAACGCAAAAACCGGGAACATAACACCGATATGACAGAAACTAGGGCGGCAAGAGTGGAACAAAACACTAGGCGAGAGGCCGAGCCTTCCACCCTTTACCAGGTATATAGATGCATTAAGATAACATGGCAATATAATGATATCCCAACAAGTAAATAAATGTTCCGACAAGGAACGGCCTCCAATCCTCACCTGCAACTAGCAACGCTATAAGAGGGGCTGAGCAAAACGGTAACATAGCCAATCAACGGTTTGCTAGGACATGGTGGGTTAAAGGTTTGACATGACAATTTGAGAGGCTTGAAAGCAAGTGGTAGGCATCGTAGCATTGGCATAGCAAAAGAGCGAGCATCTAGCAAAGCAAAGATAGTAGTGATTTCGAGGGTATGATCATCTTGCTTGCAAAGTTGTCAGAGTTGACTGGATCCTCGAAAGCAAACTCAGTGGGATCCTCATTAGCGAACTCGTCTCCCGGCTCTACCCAAATAAGACAAACAAGCAACGAGGACACAATCAACCACGTGCAAGCTCAAACAACATGATGCAATGATGATATGCTATGCGGGATGCGATGCGGGATGCATATGCGAGATGTGACAAGGAATGCATGAACCTGGCCTCAACTTGGCAATCCAAGTGTGCCACTGGAAAATGAGATGAAATTGCTTGAAAACGATATAAAGAACGCCGGAATCGGAGTTACGGTTTGGAAATGGCAAGCGATTCAAATATGACACCGGTCTGCGATTTACATCAAGTAGCCAACTAAATGCAACAAGATGAACATGCTACAGCACCCAAACATGACAACAAAATGGCAGGGATGCATTCAAGATGCTTAACAAAAGTCTAGTACTGAGCTACGGCCAAATCATCCATTAACAGGTTCAAACAAGCATGGCAAAAATGCATATGGCAAACAGATTTCATACTTAGTGAAATTAACACTTGTCTGGAATTTCAGATCAGGTAGCACTCTTCGGAGCAACAAAACTACATGCTACAGGACCTTAACATGGCAAAGTAAAGCATGGCATGGAGCTACTCAAGGAGCTTAACAAAAGTCCCTTAGTGACCTTGAGCCAAAAGGGATCATAAAATACAATTGCAAGCATGTGAACATGGCAAAAACATAATCAGTTCTCAGACTTAGTGAAAACTGGATCATGCTGAAAACAGATATCAAGTAGGCATGTTTACGAGCTCGATGCACTAACTACGGAGCAAGTCATGACCAACTAAGCATACGCCCATCAAGAATACCCAAAATGCAAGCTAGACATAGCAAGAACAATAGCATAGCATGCACGGATCAACTACAACATCCTCGGCAAAATCGCTAACAAGTAGACAATCTGCCCAGATTCACGAAGTAGCAAAATTAGAGCTCGATTGAATCAAGCTAGGGTGCTCCAAAATTGCAAACAAAGATATGGATGGATAGAGCACTACAAGATTAACAAAACATACTTACTGATCATCCTCAAAAGAGGCATGGATCACTAGGAAACAACATGAACATATGGGCATATGAGATAAACAGCTCAAGGACTTAGTGGAAATGCTAAGTCCCTGAAATCAGCATTACCAAGTGCCTCACTTCAAAAGCTTGTACTAGTCACCACACACATCACAAAAATGCATGGGTTGCACCTCTGGAAATATGACAAAACCCTTAACAAAACATAAGTAGAGCTCATGGGCATATCATGCACACAATAATCATGGCAAAAATGACAAATATCTAAAAGGAGTTGCAGATCTGACAAATATCTCAAGTAGCCCTCTTCTAACAGCATTTCAGGCATCAAGATGAACTCAAATGAAAATGATGCAATGGAATGAAATGATGTACTCTCTGAGATGAACATTTTGATATGATATAGGCTAAAAATGGAGTTACGGATGAGGAGTTATAGCACGATGAACATGGGCATATGGATCTGAGATTTGAGGACTTGGGGAAAAATCCGAAGTCAACCTAGGTTTTACTATAGCCTCCCGATTCGGATCTGGGCGCACGCACTTCGAGGATGGCCGGGGAGCTCGCCGGAGTTCGTCGCCGGACTTGGCGAGGCACGCCGGCCGGAGGAGAGGAGGACGCCATGGCGGCATGGTGCGGTGGCGGCGGAGGGTCTCGGCGACGCGGGGCGACGAGGCAGGCCGGAGACGGACGGTGGCGGTGACCTGCGGCGGCGAAGACCCGGCGATGGCGCGCGGCGGCGCCAGCGGCCGGGCGCGAGGGAGAGGCGGCGCGGTGCGGGAAGGAGGCGGCGGGATGACGTGGGCCGCGGGGGCCGGGGACGGGCCCGAGCGGGCCTGGCGGCGCGGGGCGATGATGTGGTCACGGGGGCGCCACGTGGCAGCTCCCGGTTGGGGCGGCGGCGATGTCCGGCGCGTCCGGACGTTGTCCGGCGCGCAGAGAGACGGGGAGCTAGGTCTAGGGTGGATTTGATGCGGAATTTCGAGAGGGGATTCCTTTTTATAGGTAGGAGGAGCTAGGAGAGTCCAAATGAGGTGCGGTTTTAGGCCACTCGATCGTGATCGAACGCTCTAGATGATGGAGAGGGTTTTGGTGGGTTTTGGGCCAAATTGGAGGGATGTTGGGCTGCAACACACACGAGGCCTTTTCGGTCCCTCGGTTAACCGTTGGAGTATCAAACGAAGTCCAAATGGTACGAAACTTGACAGGCGGTCTACCGGTAGTAAACCAAGGCCGCTTGGCAAGTCTCGGTCCAATCCAGAAATGTTTAATCCCCACACACGAAAGAAAGGTAGAAATGACCACTGGAAGAGAACGAAGTGCCGGAATGCAAAACGGACAACGGGGAAAATGCTCGAATGCATGGGATGAACACGTATGAAAATGCAATGCACATGATGACATGATATGAGATGCATGACAACGATAACAACACATGGAGACAAAAACCCGAACCCGAGGAAATAAAATAACTTAATGCCGAAAACGACAAGAGTTGGAGTACAAATTGGGAAAGTTACATCCGGGGTGTTACATCCTCGCTGACGTCCTCCGGGTGGATCCGAGTGGAATCCTCGAGCCTAGAGTACATCCACATTAGATGATCACGTGCCTGAAGCGGTTGGATGCGTCGACCAAGAAAGACCTCCAGCAGGTCCATCCCGGTCACCCCGTCGCGGACGAGTTGGACGACCCGCTCGACCAGCACCTTCACCTGCACCTTCTCTTATGGAACCACCTTCAGGGGGGCGGGATTCTCCACTCGATCCAAAGAAAAGGGAGGAAGTTCAGTCGACTGACCTGGGGTCGGCTGGTCCTTGTAGTAAAACCAAGTCGACTGCCAGCCCCGGACCGAGTCGGGAAGGATCATTGCTGGGAAGGTGCTCTTGCTCCTCATTTGGATCCCCAGCCCCCCGCACAGCTGGATCACTAGCATCCTCTCATCACTCAGATTGGCCTTTTTGACCGACTGGGAGCGACAGGTGAAGATGTGTTTGAAAAGACCCCAGTGTGGCCAACAGCCAAAGAAATTTTCACACATTGACACGAAAGCAGCTAGATAGACTGTGGTGTTTGGAGTGAAATGGTGGAGCTGAGCCCCAAAGAAGTTCAAAAAGACCCAGAAGAAAGGATGGGCAGGCAGTGAGAATCCGCGATATACGTGGGTGGCGAGGAGAACGCACTCACCCTCCCTTGGCTGCGGCTCGGTCTCGTTCCCCGGGAGCCGTGCCGACTTGTGGGGGATTAGTCCCCCCTCCACCAGGTCGTCGAGGTCGTCCTGGCTGATCGTCGAGCGGATCCAGTTGCCCTGGATCCAGCCCGGTGCCAGGTCGGATCTCGATGAGGATCCGCCCCGACTGGTCCGCTTGCCCTTCGCCTTCGCGGTCGCCTTCTTTGCGCGCTCCAGCGCCACCATCTTCTCTTTCCCCATGGCGACGGATCGAGTTCGAGCAAGGGGTCGGCGACGAGAGCAGAAGCGAGAATGGCGGAGAGGTCGGAGGAAGAAGAAAAGAGAATGGGAGCGCACGGGGCAGAGGCCTGGTCCGGCGCCTTTTATAAGGTCGTTCCCCGAGTGACTGACTGGTGGACCCAGACAATCTAAACAAATCCCACAATAGTCGCGCGCGCAGTAGGTGGTGAAAAAGGTGGCACAGAGATCGAGGAGACTTGCCTAATCCGTCCCGATTACAACGGTCTCGCCCATCTGGCACGCTTCCCAAAATTCGAATCCCGCGAAATCTGAAAAGAGCAGAGCAACTTGCCAGACTGAAGACAAACGCCCTCTACATTATCATTCGGAATTCTACCGTGAAAATTCACTCGACAAAAACCAAGAATGGACCAAGGCGACTGAGAAAGGTGTCGACGTCGTCTCCTCAATCATTGTTCCAGAGCAAGATATACTCATAGCACAAAGAATGAGTCGGAAGTGTTCCCAACTCCTTCCTCACTCAAACCCTGATCCATTCGGGGGCTAATGATGAAGCTATGTACCTAGGGTAGGGTCATGGATCTGTCCAACATACCCTCCCCAAGGACATCTCTATAAAGAATCAGAAGCAGTCGAAGAGAAACCATCATCCACTCGACCATGAAGATGTGTTCACTCGACCACCTTGAAGACACTCGACCACCAGAAGATGGGAAGCCCTTCACTCCGCAACGGTCAGGGTTTAAACCATAGCTTTATGGACATTTATAGCACTTTACTTCGGACGTTACCAGTAACGCTCCTCCTTTATGAACATTGAACCCCGTGTAACGGAGGGGAGCTGGGGTCCTGGGGCACTCTATATAAGCCACCCCCCTCCTCTGGGACAGGGGTTCGCACTTTTTGTAATTCACACGCATATATTTAGTCGGCCGCCTCCGGGCTCCGAGACATAGGGCTGTTACTTCTTTCGAGAAGGGCCTGAACTCGTAAAACTCGTGTGTACAACTCCTCCATAGCTAGGATCTTGCCTCTAAATTCCTACCCCCCCTATTCTATTGTCAGTCTTAGAACCACGACAGCACCCGTGGGCGTGCCGTGCGCTGTCCCTCCTCTGCCTACTGGCAGAGGTTAGGGATGACTGGCACCGAGCCAGGTGGGCTAGGCCAGCACATGTGAGGCCCACGTAAGCATCCCTCCCTCTCTGTTTTCTAATTTTGTTCTGTTTTTCTATTTTGCAGATTTGTTTTAATTTGGTTTTTTTCCAACCAAATCACTTTTAAAAATTCTGAAAATAGTTATGGGCACTAAAATAGTTATTCCAGAGGCCCTCAACTAATTCCAGAATTGTTGGGGCATTTAAAAATATTAATAGTATTTAAATGCTCCAATTCAAATATAGTATGAATTACTTCAAAAATCCAGAATGGCCTAAAAATATGTTCATCATTTTTGGCAGAGGTTTTCACCTTTATCAGAAATCATGAACATTTTCAAAGGGAATTTTGGGTTCATTGAAAATGATTTTATGTTGAACCTATTTGATTTGATCTGCTGCTAGGGTTTGATCAATCCCCATTTCAGATTCAAAAGAATTTAAACATGATGCAACACATGACTAGCTAGCTCAGAGCATACCAGAACTAGGGACGTGACAACTCACCCCTACTAAAACAAGAATCTCATCCCGAGATTCAAGACGTGAGGTAAGAAGACAGAGGGGTCACAAAGCTAGCACGAACTTCATGATCCGATTTGCCCTTTTCGAAGATGTTGATTCATTTCTCCAATTGATCTTGACGTCTTTGCTTTTGAAATCTTCTTCCAACATGGTGACGACAGAAGGAAACTCTACAGGAATCGATCTTCTTGAAGATCGAGCAACTCGAAATCAACTCATGAAGTGAGACGTTGGAACATCTCTTGAGCTGAGGCACAAAACACACATCAAGACGGATGGAGAGAAACTGATAACAAGGTTCAATTTGGTAGGCAACATTTCCACGCTTAAGAAGATGGTGGATGTGTTTCAAGTAGCGAGGAGTTAAGTTTCCCTTCATGTCAAATGGGGCACCTTAGAGGAGGTGACTCGTAGAGCTATTCCCTTAGGTGGCAAAAAGAATTACTTTTGATCCATAGATCATTGAAACTCTTCATACTAGCCTGAGGCAATTCTTAATGGATCGTTGGAAGGAGTTCGAAAGAATGACATACTCGGGCTAGGTGGACGATGTGGAGTACCTTGTTGAAGACAACGTAATGGATGATTTTGCTTATCATAGGAGATGGATGGGACCCATGGTAAGCCCACTTTTGAAGATGATCCTGGACAACAATTACTGAGGTGCAAGCTGGGAATAAAATGCAAATGCTGGGAATGATCCTGGTAACTGGGGAAAAACTCAACAGTAGAGAGTGATTCCACTGTTTGAATGGTTTTAGCATAATCGAGGAAATCGAGAGCACAAGGACCCCGAAGGAACAACTTCTGGAATAAGTTGCACTAAATCCTCATGGAGAAGATGGTCAAATATCTCAATCAAGGTACTACAATGCTAGATCTTCTGGCTAGGTGTGTCGGCCAGAACAACAACCTTGTCGGGGACCTACATCATAGATCTTGGAAAAGTTCCAACCATCATATCTGCCTGAGATTAAGATCTGGTTGGTAACAGGATATTCCAGACTCATCGAGTCTAGAAGAAAATGAAAGTTTGCAACACAAATTGATGAGATGGCATTGCGAGATTCTCGGGAAATGGACTATGGTAGTAAGCTCCAAAACATGAGCTGGTTCTGCTAACACATGTGAACATGTTGTCCCAGACAAGCATGACCACGTAGTAGTATTATAATAAAAACACTACCGAGTTCATGTGGGGAACCATCATCAAGGATAACAAAGTCCTTACATAAGGCATGCTCTTAAGAAGGAACTTCTTCTCCTTGAACAAATCAATCAGTGGCTTGGTGTGCTAGGTAATACATATGGAGTGGAGGTAATTAATCAACCAAACCATATAATACATTCGCACATGCATAACTAACTTGGGATGGTACCAGAGGAAACAAAACAATCTTTCTCGAACTCAAGGCGGCAACTTGCTCCAAATGCACATGAATTTGAGGAAGTCACTTCTTCCATCCAAGCATAAGCTTCATGAACGGAACACGAAGGCATTGCTTACAAAGTTTCCAATACTAGGTTGATGTTCAACATGAATCATGGGGGAGACAAAATGCTGCTGATGGGCTCAACAACAACTCATCGGAATTTCCATATCACTGGACTTCCACCATCATGTGAACACGGTGATAGCATTGGTCAGACCAAAAGATGTAATGGTGTATGCTCGAGGGATCAACCACGAGTAAAGCAACATTACAAACATCATTGGTTCTGGTTTGACTTGACGATAGCCCATACTCAAGTCAATGTTTTGACAAGGTGATAGACCCAACAACTGATCACGAGGACCAATTAATGAAGATACCATCTTTCTTCAACAACTATTCAAACACATGGATATCCCTTTGGGATGAACTAAGTTGGACAAGCTATCATATTCCAACTCTCCAAGTTGTCATTTAGCTTAACCAACTATTTCAGGGTATCCAACACAGATTCTTGGAGAAATAATGGTTTATATAAAAATCAACTTGATCACGAACTCAACATAGCGGTCAGGTGACAACCAGGTAATACTTCCGAGAAGATATTCAGAAAATCATGAACCACCGATATGTTAGTAAGCTCAAGATCAATCTTGCTTTTCAGGGCAAGACGATATGATCAAGGGAGCGAGGGATTGACACAATCCTAACTCATTGATCGAAGAGTGCACTAAGAAATATGGACTAGGTAGTAAGATCAATCTTAGAATGGTAGTTCAATAACCATCACGCTAAGAATGAGAATATTGTCCATTTACTACCAAGCAACAAGTTGCTCGGAGTATTGATTTCACACATCACAATTCACTTGTCGGCATTCCGGTTACAGCAACACGAGGACCAAGGAATGAATGATGATGGTGAGAAGTATCACTGCATCAAGAATTCATAAGAGGCGGTGCAATTCTCAAGACATTCTTGACATAAAGATGGTAACACTCCAAGGTATAACAGAGCAAAAGCTGGATTGGCATTTTGATCCATGGATACAACTACTTTGACCCAATCCTCGAAGTGGACAAGGTACTAGAGTTTGTTTCTCCTAGTCATTCTGAATAGGATGGCTTGACGGACCACAAGAATAATAGACATTGATGAACGAATGCACACATACTCTAGACTATCGATTGATAGACAATGGTCGGAATACAAGTGAAGAGTAACAACTCAAGGAACATATATCTTTCTGAGTTGTGGATGCATAGATTAGTATGTCGAGCAAAGCTCAACATTTCTTCCGGATAACCCATGCAGAAAGGTAGAACTGGTAGACTCACAATGCAAAATGGAGAACTCATCAAGAGCACTCTTATTGTGATGTTTTGGTTCAACAAGGAACTTCTGCCATAAATAGTTCATGGTATTGGAAGAAGGATTTACCACGGACCTTGAGGACTATCGCAAAGGTTACTAATATCCTGAAGGAACTAGCAAACACTATCAACATGAAGTAAGTAGGGTGAATTTTGGGCTCAAAAACCCAGGAGTAGAATACCTACTACTAAGTAACATCACGAGATGCTTTCGAGAATGGTGGCCAGAATCATCACACTGGGAACACCAAACATGGCTAGATTACTAACTCTAAGATACCCTAGTGTCATAATAACAACTCCAACATATATGTCGAGGCAATAGAGTACCTCAACTCACCGATTAGTGTGCTTCATCTGGCCCAAAAGGACATCAGGAACGGGAGGAAGGGATTTGCAGATGCATCAGACTGTTTAGAAACCTGGGGTGACTCGGACAGCATAATGGCTATAAATGCTCAAAATGATTACATCATGCAAAATGGTGGCATAACCACTCAACATCATAATATCAAGGTTCTGAGGCCATCTATGAACATACGAAAGTAGTAGAACTGAAGTGAGGCTTGAATCCATCAATCCTATGAGTCTACGGATTAGTAACACGTGATCTTGATAGAAGATGAGAAAGCCTAGTTCCTAATCCCCGTAGAAAAGAAGAGGTTGACTCAGATCAGGAGGGCATAAGGTAAAGAAGTAAAAAGAGCCTTACGTCCCTTCCACAATCAATTCCCTTATATAACTAAAGCATTTCTAGACACGACTTCGACCAGCTTGGCTTGGTAATCCTATAGGCAGTCAGGCTCTGATACCAAAGCTGTCAGGACCCCGATTCTGAGTCACATCGATCTAGCCTGTAACACCTCATATCACTTTGCGGCCTCACACACGGTATCCCCACGGGTGTCGCCTTACCATGGCCCGGGACCGTTTGCGCCTTTTGGCTCATGTATATGATAGTTTTGCTAGCATCCATATGACATAGAACCCAGGCCGACATGACTAGTCGTGAACCCAAAGTGGCACTAACTTATGGGGACATGCATACATGAATCAACATCGAGCATGTTAGTCAGCAGCGTGTGAATCCGGGCTGTAGCAACTGGGCTAACAGGACTCTGGGAACCCGGGCTGTAGTAGGCTAGCAGGACTCCGGATGTCACCGCGTGACATTTCCCCGAAGGGACAGACACAGGAACGAAGTGAATCACATGCCGGCCAGTCTAAGTGTTCCGGAGCAGTAGTGCTGGGCTAGCAGGACTCCGGTGAACCGGGCTGTAGCGGACTACTATGGCTCATGGAAGCATAAGACTACATTTCCCCATAAGAGAGGCTACCAAGGATGAACAACTAGGTTGTCGGATCCCACTCATACCAAGCATTTCAATCATACACACAATATGCTCGATATGGGTAAATACAACATGGTTTCACAACATAACTCTACGACTCAAGTATTTATTCATTAGGCTCCGAAGAGCCAGATAATACAAACATGGGTCTTGAGGGAGTCCGGGATTAGGGGGTCTCCGGACAGCCAGACTCTATCCTTTGGCCGGACTGTTGGACTATGAAGATACAAGATTGAAGACTTCGTCTCGTGTCCGGATGGGACTCTACTTGGCGTGGGAGGCAAGCTAGGCAATACGGATATGTATATCTCCTCCTTTGTAACCGACCTTGTGTAACCCTAGCCCCTCTGATGTCTATATAAACCGGAGGGTTTCAGTCCGTAGGACAACATACAATCATACCATAGGCTAGCTTCTAGGGTTTAGCCTCTCCGATCTCGTGGTAGATCTACTCTTGTACTACCCATATCATCAATATTAATCAAGCAAGACGTAGGGTTTTACCTCCATCAAGAGGGCCCGAACCTGGGTAAAACATCGTGTCCCCTGCCTCCTGTTACCATCCACCTTAGACGCACAGTTAGGGACCCCCTACCCGAGATCCGCCGGTTTTGACACCGACATTGGTGCTTTCATTTAGAGTTCCACTGTGTCGTCGCCAGAAGGAAGGATGCCTCGTCTCGTCTTTAAAGATGGTACTACTGTTGGGGGAGATTTGGCTGTCGGCCAAACTCTCCGGCTAGGCAGATTTATCATGACCGCCTGTTCGGCCGCCGTGCCAACGATGACTTCTCGGGTCATCGAAAACAGCCTCCACGTCAAATCGGCACTCGCCGAACAGATGGATCCAATGGAGCTCGCCTCCTTAAACGAGCTCTTGGATCGCATCGCCGCCCTGGGAGTCGCTATGGACTATGATCGGATTGGGCTTAAACCCGATCAGAGGGAGATTAACTCTCCGCCGGTCACCCATCATATTGCAGTGGTGGAGGAACAACACGGCGACCTCTCCTCCATATTGAGGACCAACTATGTCCAGATTCCTGAGCTCTCCGAGCCGGATACCCGTTCACGGGAGGACAGCATCCAATCCCTGAACTTAGAGTCAGGCAGCGGGCCAGGATTATCGGGCAACACCCCGGAACCAGAATTTCCAAAATTGAAAATTCCTCGGCCCCTGGATCCTAGATCGGGTAAGGGTTCAGATTCAATTACACCCACCCACCCAAACATAAGCGATCTTTCCCACATCAGGCAAGAGCCCCAGGAAACAGTACATCACTATTGGGCCAGATTCCTCCTTGCGATGAACAAGGTTAAGGACTATCGCGAGGAAGACGCAATCTTATTTTTCTACAATAATTGCACGGACAAGGGAATCCTTAACGCCATAAATCGCCGTGAGATATCACACTTCACTGACTTGGCGTCCATAGTACGAAAGTACTATGCGATGGAAAGTGCCTGGAAAACCGAAACAAACTTTTGGGATAATCCGGCCCTACAAACGAACCCAGTCCGAAACAAAAGGGTGCACTATCAAAAGACACCCGCGTCAACTACCAAAAAGCAAAAACCCTCTATAGGGCATGGAACCGTATTGGAGGGATGGCTCAATGGACCCTGTAAAATTCACAGTACAGAGGACGCCATACCAACACATAGCCTTAGAGCATGTTGGATACTCCGGCAGGTGGCTAAAAGCGGTGAGGATCTTCTCATCCCAGATGCCGCAGAGCACCATCCCACGAATAGCGATACGGTATTAACAGTCTTCGAGACCTTCGCATCAAACAATAGGCGCAAGCGAACACTCCGCGGCATTGCCGAAATCTGTCATGTGGCAGCAATAAATCCATGGAGTGACACGGCTATCACCTTCAATGCCAGTGATGAACCTAAATTCCGAACAGCCCGAGCACCAGCCGCACTGGTCCTCAGCCCAATCGTGGACGGCTTTTGACTCACCAAAGTACTCATGGACGGCGGTAGTGGATTGAACCACATCTATGAGGAAACTCTTCAAAAGATGGAAATTGACTGGAACCGCATTGAGCAAAGTAGCACAACCTTTAGAGGAATCATCCCCAGTAGGGAAGCACGTTGTGCTAGAAAAATCACACTGGATGTGGTATTTGGCACACCGGACAATTACAGGTCTTAAGAAATTACATTCCAAGTGGCCCCATTCAGCAGTGGTTATCACGCTCTTTTAGGACGGGAGGCGTTCACAATCTTCCAAGCCGTAACCCATTACGGGTACATGAAGCTCAAAATGCCCGGGCCCAACGGAATCATCACTCTCGCCAGTGATTCGGACACAACACTCCGCGCCGAAAACAAAACAGCCGCACTGGCCCTCGGGGCATTATCCGAAGCCCTCTCGGCCGAGGAATTAACCACACTACGCTCCACGGTGGACAGGGACGATGTGATACTCGACAAGAGATCCAAGTCCACCTCTTTTAAACCAGCGGATGAAATAGACAAATTCCAAGTCCACCCAATGGACCCTGCAAAAACAGCCTCCATCGGGGCACAGTTAAACCCCGCCGTGGACGCCGCACTAGAGAGTTCCTGCGCGAGAATTGGGACATATTCACCTGGCATCCCTCAGACATGCCAGGAATCCCACGCAGGCTGTCCGAGCATAGCCTCGGTATCCTAAAAGGATTCAAGCCGGTCAAGCAAGCTCTTCGGCGTTTCTCCGAACCTAAGAGACAAGCCATGGGAGAGGAACTAGCCAAGTTATTGGAGGCCTGATTCATCAAAGAAATAAAACACCTGGACTGGCTAGCAAACCTGGTGATGGTACCAAAGAAGGATAAATCCTGGCGCCTTTGTGTTGATTTCAAGGACCTCAATAAAGCTTGCCCAAAGGACCCCTTCCCCCTCCCCCGCATCGATCAAATTATTGATGCTACCGCAGGACATGAGTCATTGTGTTTCCTCGACGCATACTCCGGTTACCACCAAATCAAGAAGGTGGAGTCCGATCAAGCCGCAACGGCATTCATCACACCATACGATCCCTTCTGTTTTAACACAATGCCTTTTGGGCTCAAAAACGCCGGTGCAACATATCAGCGCATGATTTAGACATGTTTGGAGAAACAAATCGGCAAAATAGTAGAGGAATACGTAGACGATGTGGTTATCAAAACCAAACATGTCGACTCTTTGATAGACGACTTGAGGCACACATTCGACAACCTCCGAACATACGACATCAAGCTCAATCCGGAAAAATGCGTTTTTGGCGAACCAGCCGGAAAGCTCCTGGGGTTCATTGTCTCTAGTAGAGGTATTGAGGCTAATCCAGCCAAAATCCGAGCTTTGTCACAGTTAGCTACCCCAACAGACCTCAAACAAATCCAGAAGTTAACTGGATGCGTGGCGGCTCTAAGCCGCTTTATCTCCCGCTTAGGAGAAAAGGCTTTACCCCTTTATCGCCTCCTTCGGTGCACCGAACACTTCGAGTGGACGGACGCGGCCACAGCCGGACTGGAAGAAATAAAAGCCATTTTGGCAACCAACCCAATCCTGGCCGCGCCAAACATCGGCGAACCAATGTTGTTGTACATTGCGGCAACTCATCAAGTTGTCAGCGCAGTGCTCGTTGTCGAACGAGAAGCAGACGGACATAAATTCCCTCTTCAAAAGCCGGTATACTATGTATCCACTATCCTCACTCCTTGCAAATCACGGTACCCACATTATCAAAATATAGCCTATGCGGTATTCATGGCATCCCGGAAGCTGCGACACTATTTTCAAGAGTGTTCGATTACATTAGCCTCGGAAGTGCCACTTAATGATATTATAAACAACCCGACACTACGGGCCAGATTGCCAAATGGGCCATCGAGCTCCTCCCGTTCGACATAACATACAAACCTCGACGAGCCATTAAGTCGCAAGTATTGGCCGACTTCGTCGCCGAAAGGATGGAGGCCGAACTCCCTAAAGAGTACGGCGCATACTCCAATTGGATCATGCACTAACGGTTCTAAAATGCTGGCCGGTCTAAGGGCTGGCGTCGTCCTAACGTCCCCAACTGGAGATACCGTTCAGTATGTATTACAAATACTGTACACAGACTCCAACAACGCAGCCGAATATGAAGCTCTGTTGCATGCTCTTCGGATGGCAGTCTCCATGGGCATTCAATGCCTGGAGGTGCGCGGGGATTCAAACCTCGCAATATCCCAAATAAATGGAGATTTTGATGACAAGGATCCGAAAATGGCGGCCTATCAAAACACCGTCCTTAAAATGTCAGCTCAGTTTGAGGGGCTCGAATTTCACCATGTGGCTCAGGAAAACAATCAGGCGGCGGATATCCTCGCCCGCATCGGTGCCAAATGCGATGCAATTCCCCCAACATATTTTTGGGGAAGCTTTTCAAGCCATCCGTAGTATGGGAGGGGGACACTGGTAACAACAGCCCGGACCCGACCAAAATACCCGATACCGAACACTCTAACACAATCGAAGGCTCTGCCACCGAAATAACACCTTCAGCCCATGTAATAATGGCCATAATTGCCCCGTGGACAGAACCATTCCTGGCCTACCTAACTAGATAGGAACTTTCGGAGGACCAAAATGAGGCACGCTGCATAGTGCGGCGATCCAAGGCCTACAGGGTCCATGAGGGAGAATTGTATAAAAAAAAGCACTACCAGACTCCTCCAAAGGTGCATCTCCGAAGAGGAAGGGCGGAACCTTTTGGCAGAAATTCACGCTGGACTCGGCAATCACCACGCCGCAGCCCGGGCTCTTGTAAGCAAGGCCTTCCTATTGGCCAACGGCCCGGGCAGATGCACAGGACTTGGTCCAATGTTGCGCCGGTTGCCAGCTCTTTGCAAATCAAAGCCACATGCCACCCACCGCCCTCAAAACAATCCCCATTATGTGTCCCTTTGCAGTCTGGGGGCTTGACATGGTTGGACCCCTTAAAGGGGGAACCCACAAGAAAAAATACTTACTGGTCATGGTGGATAAATTCACCAAATGGATAGAGGCCAAACCTGTTAAAACAGCCGAATCCATACCGGTGATAGACTTCATATCCGGGGTCGTACCCCGTTATGGCGTCCACCACAGCATCATCACTGATAATGGCACGAACTTCACGGCCGATGAGGTAAAACTCTGGTGCAGCAAAGTGGGCATCAAGCTCGATTATGCCTCAGTCTATCACCCACAAACCAACGGCCAAGTGGAGCGCGCAAACGGTCTTATAATGAGCGGCATTAAACCCAGTCTAGTGCGGTCCTTAACGGAGTCTAACATGCACTGGGTAGAGGAGCTCGACTCCATACTCTGGGGGCTGCGGACCACGCCGAACTGTAGTACCGGATATACACCCTTCTTTATGGTGTACGGCACAGAGGTAGTCTTGCCCTGTGACATAATTCATGACTCACCTCGAGTGCGCATGTACGAAGAAAGAGAAGCCGAGCTTGATCGGCAGGACAGTCTGGACACCTTGGAGGAAGAGCGCGACATGGCAAAAGCCCATTCCGCATTTTATCAGGAACAGGCTCGCAGATACCAAAGTAGAGACGTACGGGCCAAAACTTATAACGTGGGCGAATTAGTTCTACGTCTGCCAGGTAAGAAAAAGAGCAAGCTCGAGCCCAAATGGGAAGGCCCCTTCATTATTGACCAAGTTCTGACCGGTGGAGCGTACCGACTGCAGGATGCATTGAATAATCGACTCGAGCCGAACCCATGGAACGCATCCAGGCTCCGAAGATTCTACGCCTAGCGCCGGACCCTGTGTTCGTCCCCTTCCTCTGTCCATTTTTTATACATTATCTGTCTTGTTTTTCTTTCTTTCTTTTATTCTTTCTCCTGGCCTTCAAAGGCCAACTTGCGCCTCGTTTGCACATTACAGATGCGCTAGCCGCACTCATCATACCTGGGGGCTTCTTTCACAGAAGCTTCATTATTTATTTGGGCCTCGTGCCCCGCACATGTGTTATGCTTCCACATGTACCTTTTTTGCCATTATATGCATCGATATGACTGAAGTTTTGGCCAAGCTGGGTTGCCTGGCTCTTGTATTTATGCCCTACGTTCCCGTTAATTCGGCTAGGGCATAAGGGGAGCACCTCTGTGATTGTTACTGCCGGGTCAGCCGGATGTGTACCTCAGACTGGGTGAAGCCGAAAGCTAGCGTTCTTAAGGGAATATTCGGTCGGCGAACAAAAGATGATTTTTATTTATTTTCCATATCTGCCCCAGATGTTTTTTCCTGCATTTCCTATCGCAGTCCGGACATGCACTTTAGGGCATGCTTACCCAGGGAAAGGAACCCTTAACAGAACTATTCTCCCTGGAAGATATTTCTTACTACCCATGTAATATAACATAACTAGTTGGGCACTTGTCTGTTCAAGCACCAATGACCCCTACGCCTGGTCTCCACGCATACCTCGGTTCTTATATAACTGCAAGGGTATTCGGATACACTCCGGACTATCGGGTCCCGAGGTTGAAGCGAAAAGGTTCGCCATGAAAAATGATCTACAATCCGGCTAGAAGGCATTATACATGTCACTTTATTTACATAGTCATACAGACTGACTAAATTCCTCCTCTATACCATCCAACAGGCGGTCTAGCCTACAATCCTGTTGGGAATACTTTGCGGCTAATTCTACTTGCCCATAAACTAAGATAACAGGGATCTCTTTTCCGTCAGGCCCCACAGGTCCGACCTCGGCCATGTGATTTGGGTCAGCCTTGGTGTACCGCGTCTTCACCATGGCCCAGGCTTCTCGGGCACCTTGCCGGCAGGCCGATATCTTCCATAATCGGAAGCACCGCCGTGCTCCCTTGAGCTTCTCCGTAAGCTCTGCAACGCCTTCTGGCAGGGAGGCGGATGGCTACAAGGCCTGGGCAACACCTTGCATCACCTGCCGAACTTGTTCGTGCAGATGCGAGAGCTCGGATAGAAGATCACCCGCAGACCCGGGCATTTCCTCCGCGGGACGACCCGTCAGCATACCTATAGACATAACGCTGTTAGTCGGCTTCTTCACCGAACTCCTTCAAAAGGATTCGTTCAAGAACTTACTGAAAATGCCGTGCCGAAGCCGCTTTTTCTCCTTCTCGGAGTCTGCAAGCTAGGCTCGAACGTCTTTTAGTTCCATGCTTAGCTTGACATTGGCGTCTTGGAGATTGTTTTTCTCCCGCCTAACCTCAGTCAGCATGCATTTTCCAGCCTCTAGCTGACGCACGACATGCTGGTCCCCCGGATTTTCTCTGGATTCATCTGCAAAATCTATTGTTAGATTTGCAGCCACGCCGCACACTATATGCTAACCATCATTTTTAAAAGTAAATGTTACCAGCGGGAGGCTTTTTCTGTTCCCGCAATGCGGCAACAGCGGCCCGCAGTTGGGTCTTGCATTCCTCCAGCTCCTGGGACAGCCTAGTATTCTTCTCTGTAAGAACCTACACATTAAAAGATGATCCTTAAATCAGTTCTGCTAACTGTTTCAAGTCTCAGGGGCTACTAATACATATAAATCGTCAGATTTACTTACCCATACATCCTTTACATACTGATCCATGGCTCTGGCTAGACCATCTTGAGCAGCGCGGAGGTACGCCTCTTCGGAATTAAAGGCATCAAATGCCTCTGGTGAGAAACAAGCGTCTCGGAGTATGGCTCAGTGGCGCCTATGATTCATGGCGCTTTCCACTTCTAAGTTAGTAGCGGCTAATCTATCTGCATCCTCTGTAGGGGGATTATTCGGCGCCTGCCCCATGTCGGCTTCCGCCTCTATGTCCGGTCCTGGCGCCCGACTGGTGGAGGCGTGATCAGCAACATCGCCGGACATATTCTGGCGAGCGTTTTTTCTATTAAAGAAACACGGGTGTCATTACATTTTGAGATAGACGACAACCTCGGAGCGGGGTTTTTATACCTTTGCGCCAGCGTCTCCGTCCTGACCGCCTTCCTTTTTGGCCTAGCCGGCCTCGGTGCCTCTTGTTGGCGAGTTGTTGCGAGTTCGGCAGGGCGTCCCGAATGCCTTCCCTGTAAAAAATGCCATGTGAATATGGTGGAAGTGTCTAAAAGGGGATCCTACTTTTTGGAGTTGGGATTTTTTGGTTTTTCTTACGTGCGATGCAGGGAGCAGTCCGGGATAGTCGGCTGTAATGGCCACCATGGCATCATTGCAGCTTAACTGATAGAACTGCCGGTCTATCAGCTCCACGGAGATAACCAGATCTTCTTCAAGTCCAGAGTCGAGGGCCCGGTCAGGGTCCTCCGGTTGTGGAGAACGGCTGCTGACCTCCTTTATGGCTTTTCGTAGTTCCTGCCACAGATTGGCAAGGTGAATACTTACGACAAAAAATGCGGGAAAATGGAAGTAGGGGGATATAGCTTACCCAGCTTGGAGGATTGTACATGGAGAATCCATCCCGTGGCTTGATGCGGGTGAACTCCTCCTCCTCTCCCTTGAACAATTCAGACAGAATTTTGGCTAATGCGGCAGCATCGCCCAGACCCTTACGCCCATAGCGGGTGGCGTCATCCGCCCTGTTGAAACTCCACAAGGGGTGCCCATGGTATTGAAGTGGTTGCACTCCCCACATTATGCAAATCGACATAACTTCAATTATTGTCAATCCTGGCTGAGCCAATGCCTTAATCCGGTTCATCAGATAGAGGACTTCTATGCCATCTTCCACCTGGGGGCTCCGTGGGTGCCAACTTCGGCGCTTCTTCAGAGGAGCATTGTTGAACTCAGGAAGACCCCGCCGAACAGGGTCCGGAAGGGGAACGTCCTCCATATAAAACCATTCTGAAGGCCAGTCTTCGGACGGCTTCTTCGGGGTACCGGACAGGTATCCGGTATCGGCGATGCGCCATACATCGGCTCCGCCCACTTGATAAAGTGATTCCCTTTGTGTGCGAGGGATGAGGCAAAATAGCCTTTTCCACAGCTCGAAGTGAGCCTCACAACCCAGGAACAACTCGCAGAGAGCAACGTAGCCGGCGATATGTAGAATGGAGGCAGGGGTGAAATTGTGTAATTAGAGGCCGTAGAACTCCAGGAGCCCGCAGAGGAATGGATGAATTGGAAATCCGAGTCCCCTTAGTAAGTAAGGAACAAGGCAAACCCATTCCCCCATGGAGGGTTAGGGAAAGTTCTCCGCTTGCTCCCTACCATTGTAGGTGGCAAGCCTGGCTCGAACGGGCACCATATACGCCGGAGGGAGAAATCCCTTGGTCTGTAGGTCGACCAATTGTGTGTGCGACTGAACACCTCTCCCAATCACTGAGCTTAGGGCTACGGGGACGGGAGGAGGAGCTGCGGAGGTTGGCCATGCTGGAATGGATCTTTCCGAAACACGCTCTGATGGATTCTCACTGAGGGGAAGATGGTGTGAATCGGATCTAAGAATCCCTATCCCTTTAATAGACAATTTATTTATCTGGCTAGGGCGGCAAATGTAAAAATGCCCTGGCGCCTCGTATTCGTTCGACGCATGAGAGATAGCCCTTATTGGGCACAAAAGCCAAGAGGATCAACATTTATGGGGCCGGATACTACTTACAAACACTTGGAAATTGGAGAAGAACCCGCCTTGCAATGTCGAAGACAATACTACGCGCCGGACTCATCGTCATTGAAGCCTGGTTCGGGGGCTACTGAGGGAGTCCAGGATTAGGGGGTCTCCGGACAGCCGGACTCTATCCTTTGGCCGGACTATTGGACTATGAAGATACAAGATTGAAGACTTCGTCTCGTGTCCGGATGGGACTCTACTTGGCGTGGGAGGCAAGATAGGCAATACAGATATGTATATCTCCTCCTTTGTAACTGACCTTGTGTAACCCTAGTCCCTCCGGTGTCTATATAAACCGGAGGGTTTTAGTCCGTTGGAAACATACAATCATACCATAGGCTAGCTTCTAGGGTTTAGCCTCTCCGATCTCATGGTAGATCTACTCTTGTACTACCTATATCATCAATATTAATCAAGCAGGACGTAGGGTTTTACCTCCATCAAGAGGGCCCGAACCTGGGTAAAACATCGTGTCCCCTGCCTCCTATTACCATCCACCTTTGACGCACAGTTCGGGACCCCCTACCCGAGATCCGCCGGTTTTGACACCGACAGGTCTCATGACCCAACATTTATAGCATACAAGTCAAAGCACATGCGGAAGCTTAACATGTCTGAGTACGGACTTCTACAAATGAAAAAGGCTGAGAAGCCTGACTATCTACCAGATCCTGCCGAGGGCAAAAGATCGTAGCTAAGGTATCAAGCTAAACGTCGAAGTCCACGTGGAACTACTAGCAAGACTGAAATCTCTCTACAAAACATAAATTAAGCAAACGTGAGTGTTGGGGAACGTTGCAGAAAACAAAAAAAATTCCTACGTTTTCACCAAGATCCATCTATGAGTTCATCTAGCAACGAGTGATCGGAGAGTGCATCTACATACCCTTGTAGATCGCTAAGAGGAAGCGTTCAAGTGAACAGGGTTGATGGAGTCGTACTCGTCGTGATTCAAATCACCTATGATCCTAGTGCCGAACGGACGGCACCTCCGTGTTCAACACACGTACAGCCCGGTGACGTCTCCTACGCCTTGATCCAGCAAGGGGAGAAGGAGAGGTTGGGGAAGACTCCATCCAGCAGCAGCACGACAGCGTGGTGGTGGTGGAGGAGCGTGGTACTCCAGCAGGGCTTCGCCAAGCACCGCAAGAGACGAGGAGGGAGAGGGGTAGGGCTGCGCCAAGAAGGAGATTGAATCGTGTCTATGGCAGCCCAAAACCTCAAGTATATATAGGGGGACGGGAGGGGCTGCGCCCCCACCTTGGTTTCCACCCCTAGGGGTGGCGGCCAGCCCTATATCCCATCTAGGGGGCGGCCAAGGGGGGAGAGAGGGGGGCGCACCACTAGGTGGGCCTTAGGCCCATCTGAGCCTAGGGTTTGCCCCCTTCCACTCTCCCTTACGCCTTGGGCCTTGGTGGGGGGCGCACCAGCCCACCTGGGGCTGGTCCCCTCCCACACTTGGCCCATGCAGCCCTCCGGGGCTGGTGGCCCCACTTGGTGGACCACCGGGACCCTCCCGGTGGTCCCGGTACATTACCGATAAACCCAAAACTTTTCCGGCGACCAAAACAGGACTTCCCATATATAAATCTTTACCTCCGGACCATTCCGGAACTCCTCATGACGTCCGTGATCTCATCCGGGACTCCAAACAACATTCAGTAACCACGTATATCTATTCCCTATAACCTTAGCATCATCGAACCTTAAGTGTGTAGACCCTACGGGTTTGGAAGTCATGCAGACATGGCCGAGACAACTCTCCGGTCAATAACCAACAGTGGGATCTGGATACCCATGTTGGCTCCCACATGCTCCATGATGATCTCATCGGATGAACCACGATGTCAAGGACTTAATCAATCCCGTATACAATTCCCTTTGTCTAGCGGTACGATACTTGCCCGAGATTCGATCGTCGGTATCCCGATACCTTGTTCAATCTCGTTACCGGCAAGTCTCTTTTACTTGTTCCGTAACACATCATCCTGTGATCAACTCCTTGATCACATTGTGCACATTATGATGATGTCCTACCGAGTGGGCCCAGAGATACCTCTCCGTTTACACGGAGTGACAAATCCCAGTCTCGATTCGTGCCAACCCAACAGACACTTTCGGAGATACCTGTAGTGTACCTTTATAGCCACCCAGTTACGTCGTGACGTTTGGCACACCCAAAGCACTCCTACGGTATCCGGGAGTTGCACAATCTCATGGTCTAAGGAAATGATACTTGACATTAGAAAAGCTTTAGCATACGAACTACATGATCTTGCGCTAGGCTTAGGATTGGGTCTTGTCCATCACATCATTCTCCTAATGATGTGATCCCGTTATCAACGACATCCAATGTCCATGGTCAGGAAACCGTAACCATCTATTGATCAACGAGCTAGTCAACTAGAGGCTTACTAGGGACATGGTGTTGTCTATGTATCCACACATGTATCTGAGTTTCCTATCAATACAATTCTAGCATGGATAATAAACGATTATCATGAACAAGGAAATATAATAATAACCAATTTATTATTGCCTCTAGGGCATATTTCCAATAGTCTCCCACTTGCACTAGAGTCAATAATCCAGTTCACATCGATATGTGTTTAACACTCAAGGTCACATCCCCATGTGACTAACACCCAAAGTGTTCTGGGTTCGATCATGTTACGCTTGTGAGAGAGGTTTCAGTCAACGGGTCTGCAACATTCAGATCCGTATGTACTTCGCAAATTTCTATGTCATCTTGTAGATGCAACTACTACGCTACATTTGGAGCCATTTCAAATAACTGTTCTACTTGGAGCTATTCTAAATTGTTGCTCCATTATACGTATCTGGTATCTCTACTCAGAGCTATACGGATAGGTGTTAAGCTTGCATCGACGTAACTCTTTACGTCGAACTCTTTATCACCTCCACAACCAAGAAACATATCCTTATTCCTCTAAGGATAATTTAGACCGCTATCTGGTGATCTACTCCTAGATTACCTTTGTACCCTCTTGCCAGATATGTGGCAAGGCACACATCAGGTGTGATACTCAGCATGGCACACCGTATAGAGCCTATGACAAAAGCATAGGGGACGACCTTCGTCCTTCCTCTTTCTTCTGCCGTGGTCGAGCTTTAAGTCTTAACTTCATACCTTACAACTCAGGCAAGAACTCCTTCTTTGACTGATCCATCTTGAACACCTTCAAGATCATGTCAAGGTATGTGCTCATTTGAAAGTACCATTAAGTGTTTTGATCTATCCTTATAGATCTTGATGCTCAATGTTCAAGTAGCTTAATCCAGGCTTTCCATTGAAAAACACTTTCCAAATAACCCTATATGCTTTCCAGAAATTCTACGTCATTTCTGATCAACAATATGTCAACAACATATTTTCATCAGAAATTATATAGTGCTCCCACTCACTTCTTTGGAAATACAAGTTTCTCATAAACTTTGTATAACCCAAAAACTTTGATCATCTCATCAAAGCATACATTCCAACTCCGAGATGCTTACTCCAGTCCTTAGAAGGATTGCTGGAGCTTTGCATACTTGTTAGCATCTTTGAGGATTGACAAAACCTTCCGGTTGTATCACATACAACCTTTCCTCAAGAAAATCGTTGAGGAAACAATGTTTTGACATCCTATCTGCAAGATTTCATAAATAATGCAGTAATCGCTAATATAATTCCAACAGACTCTTAGCATCGCTACGAGTGAGAAAGTCTCATCGTAGTCAACTCCTTGAACTTGTCGGAAAAACATCTTAACGACAAGTCGAGCTTTCTTAATGGTGATACTTACCATCATTGTATGTCCTCCTTTTAAAATCCATATGTACCTAACAGCCTTACGACCATCAAGTAGTTCTTCCAAAGTCTACACTTTGTTTTCATATATGGATCCTCTCTCGGATTATATGGCCTCGAGCCATTTTGGAATCCAGGCCCACCATCGCTTCTCCATAGCTCGTAGGTTCATTGTTATCTAGCAACATGACTTCCAAGACAGGATTACGTACCACTCTGAAGTAGTACGCATCCTTGTCATCCCACGAGGTTTGGTAGTGACTTGATCTGAAGTTTCATGATCACTATCATAAGCTTCCACTTCAATTGGTGTAGGTGCCACAGGAACAACTCGCTGTGCCCTGCCACACACTAGTTGAAGAGACGGTTCAATAACCTTATCAAGTCTCCACCATCCTCCCACTCAATTCTTTCGAGAGAAACTTTTCCTCGAGAAAGGACCCGATTCTAGAAACAATCCCTTATTGCTTTCGGATCTGAGACAGGAGGTATACCCAACTATTTGGGTGTCCTATGAAGATGCATTTATCCGCTTTGGGTTCGAGCTTATCAGCCTGAAACTTTTTCACATAAGCGTCGCAGCCCCAAACTTTTAAGAAATGACAGCTTAGGTTTCTCTAAACCATAGTTCATATGGTGTCATCTCATCGGAATTACGTGGTGCCCTATTTAAAGTGAATGTGGTTGTCTCTAATGCCTAACCCATAAACTATCGTGGTAATTTGATAAGAGACATCATGGTATGCATCATATTCAATAGGGTGCAGTTATGATGTTCGGACACACCATCACACTATGGTGTTCCAGGCTGTATTAGTTGTGAAACAATTTCCACAATGTCTTAATTCTGTGCCAAACTCATAATTCAGATATTCATCTCTATGATCATATCATAGATATTTTATCCTCTTGTCACGACGATCTTTCAACTTCACCCTGAAATTACTTGAACCTTTCAATAATTCAGACTCATGATTCATCAAGTAAATGTACTCAACATCTACTCAAATCATCTGTGAAGTAAGAACATAACGATATCCACTACACGCCTCGGCACTCATTGGACTGCACACATCAAAATGTATTACTTCCAACAAGTTGCTTTCTAGTTCCATTTTACTAAAAAAGAGGCTTTCAGTCATCTTGCCCATGTGGTATGATTTGCATGTCTCAAGTGATTCAAAATCAAGTGAGTCCAAACGGTCCATTTGCATGGAGTTTCTTCATGCATATACACCAATAGACATGGTTCACATGTCTCAAACTTTTCAAAACGAGTGAGCCCAAAGATCCATCAACATGGAGCTTCTTCATGCGTTTTATACCGATATGACTTACGTGGAAGTGCCACAAGTAGGTGGTACTATCATTACTATCTTATATCTTTTGGCATGAACATGTGTATCACTACGATCGAGATTCAATAAACCATTCATTTTAGGTGCAAGACCAATGAAGGTATTATTCAAATAAACAGAGTAACCATTATTCTCCTTAAATGAATAACCGTATTGCGATAGACATAATCCAATCATGGATATGCTCAATGCAAACACCAATCTCGATGGTAGAGGGAGCGTGCGATGCTTGATCACATCAAGCTTGGAAAAATTCCAACACATATCGCCAGCTCACCTTTAGCTAGTCTCCGTTTACTCCACAGCCTTTTATTTCTAACACTTAGCAACCGAACCGGTATCTAATACCATGGTGCTACTAGGAGTACTAGTAAAGTACACATTAACACAATGTATATCCAATATACTTCTATCGACCTTGCCAGCCTTCTCATCTACCAAGTATCTAGGGTAATTCTGCTCCAGTGGCTGTTCCCCTTATTACAGAAGCACTTAGTCTCGGGTTTGGGTTCAACCTTGGGTTTATTCACTAGAGCAGCAGCTGATTTGCCGTTTCATGAAGTATCCCTTCTTGCCCTTGCCCTTCTTGAAACTAGTGGTTTCACCAACCATCAACAATTGATGCTCCTTCTTGATTTCTACTTTTGTGGTGTCAAACATCACGAATATCTCAAGGATCATCATATATGTCCCTGATATATTATAGTTCATCACGAAGCTCTAGCAGCTTGGTGGTAATGAGTTCGGAGAAATATCACTATCTCATCTGGAAGATCAACTCCCACTCGATTCAAATGATTGTTGTACTCAGAAAATCTGAGCACAAGCTCAACAATTGAGCTTTTCTCCCTTAGTTTGCAGGCTAAGAAAATCGTCGGAGGTCTTACACCTCTTAACGTGGGCACGAGCCTGAAATTCCAATTTTAGCCCTCAAAACATCTCATATGTTTCGTGACGTTTCAAAACGTCTTCGGTGCCTCAACTCTAAACCGTTTAACTGAACTATCACGTAGTTATCAAAATGTGTATGTCAGATGTTCGCAACATCCACAAACGACGTTCGAGGTTCAGCACACTGAGCGGTGCATTAAGGACATAAGCCTTCTATGAAGCAATGAGGACAATCCTCAGTTTACGGACCTAGTCCGCATAATTGCTACTATCATCTTTCAACTAAATTTTCTCTAGGAACATATCTAAATAGTAGAACTGAAGCGCGAGCTACGACATAATTTGCGAAGACCTTTTGACTATGTTCAGGATAATTAAGTTCATCTTATGAACTCCCACTCAGATAGACATCCCTCTAGTCATCTAAGTGATTACATGATCCGAGTCAACTAGGCCGTGTCCGATCATCACGTGAGACAGACTAGTCATCATCAGTGAACATCTTCATGTTGATCGTATCTACCATACGACTCATGCTCGACCTTTCGGTCTCTTGTGTTCCGAGGCCATGTCTGTACATGCTAGGCTCATCAAGTCAACCTAAGTGTTTCGCGTGTGTAAATCTGGCTTACACCCGTTGTATGTGAACGTAAGAATCTATCACACCCGATCATCACGTGGTGCTTCGAAACGACGAACTTTCGCAACAGTGCACAGTTAGGGGGAACACTTTCTTGAAATTTTAATGAGGGATCATCTTATTTACTACCGTCGTTCTAAGCAAATAAGATGTATAAACATGATAAACATCTCATGCAATCAAATAGTGACATGATATGGCCAATATCATATTGCTCCTTTTGATCTCCATCTTCGGGGCTCCATGATCATCATTGTCGTCGGCATGACACCATGATCTCCATCATCATGATCCCCATCATTGTGTCTCCATGAAGTTGTCTCGCCAACTTATTACTTCTACTACTATGGCTACCGGTTAGCAATAAAGTAAAGTAATTACATGGCGTTGATATTGACACGCAGGTCATAAATAAATTAAGACAACTCCTATGGCTCCTGCCGGTTGTCATACTCATCGACATGCAAGTCGTGATTCCTATTACAAGAACATGATCATCTCATACATCACATATATCATTCATCACATCCTTTTGGCCATATCACATCACAAGGCTGCAAAAACAAGTTAGACGTCCTCTAATTGTTGTTGCAAGTTTTTACGTGGCTGCTATAGGTTGCTAGCAAGAACGTTTCTTACCTGCGCCAAAACCACAACGTGAATTGCCAATTTCTATTTACCCTTCATAAGGACCCTGTTCATCGAATACGATCCGACTAAAGTGGGAGAGACAGACACCCGCCAGCCACCTTATGCAACTAGTGCATGTCAGTCGGTGGAACCGGTCTCACATAAGCGTACGTGTAAGGTTGGCCCGGGCCGCTTCATCCCACGATGCCGCCGAATCAAGATAAGACTAGTAACGGCAAGATAATTGACAATATCGACGCCCACAACTACTTTGTGTTCTACTCATGCATAGTAACTACGCATAGACCTAGCTCATGATGCCACTGTTGGGGAACGTTGCAGAAAACAAAAAAATCCTACGTTTTCACCAAGATCCATCTATGAGTTCATCTAGCAACGAGTGATCGGAGAGTGCATCTACATACCCTTGTAGATCGCTAAGAGGAAGCGTTCAAGTGAACAGGGTTGATGGAGTCGTACTCGTCGTGATTCAAATCACCTATGATCCTAGTGCCGAACGGACGGCACCTCCGTGTTCAACACACGTACAACCCGGTGACGTCTCCTACGCCTTGATCCAGCAAGGGGAGAAGGAGAGGTTGGGGAAGACTCCATCCAGCAGCAGCACGACAGCGTGGTGGTGGTGGAGGAGCGTGGTACTCCAGCAGGGCTTCGCCAAGCACCGCAAGAGACGAGGAGGGAGAGGGGTAGGGCTGCGCCAAGAAGGAGATTGAATCGTGTCTATGGCAGCCCAAAACCTCAAGTATATATAGGGGGACGGGAGGGGCTGCGCCCCCACCTTGGTTTCCACCCCTAGGGGTGGCGGCCAGCCCTATATCCCATCTAGGGGGCGGCCAAGGGGGGAGAGAGGGGGGCGCACCACTAGGTGGGCCTTAGGCCCATCTGAGCCTAGGGTTTGCCCCCTTCCACTCTCCCTTGCGCCTTGGGCCTTGGTGGGGGGCGCACGAGCCCACCTGGGGCTGGTCCCCTCCCACACTTGGCCCATGCAGCCCTCCGGGGCTGGTGGCCCCACTTGGTGGACCACCGGGACCCTCCCGGTGGTCCCGGTACATTATCGATAAACCCGAAACTTTTCCGGCGACCAAAACAGGACTTCCCGTATATAAATCTTTACCTCCGGACCATTCCGGAACTCCTCGTGACGTCCGGGATCTCATCCGGGACTCTGAACAACATTCGGTAACCACGTATATCTATTCCCTATAACCCTAGAGTCATCGAACCTTAAGTGTGTAGACCCTACGGGTTCGGAAGTCATGCAGACATGGCCGAGACAACTCTCCAGTCAATAACCAATAGCGGGATATGGATACCCATGTTGGCTCCCACATGCCCCACGATGATCTCATCGGATGAACCACAATGTCAAGGACTTAATCAATCCCATATACAATTCCCTTTGTCTAGCGGTACGATACTTGCCCGAGATTCGATCGTCGGTATCCCGATACCTTGTTCAATCTCGTTACCGGCAAGTCTCTTTTACTCGTTCCGTAACACATCATCCTGTGATCAACTCCTTGATCACATTGTGCACATTATGATGATGTCCTACCGAGTGGGCCCAGAGATACCTCTCCGTTTACACGGAGTGACAAATCCCAGTCTCGATTCGTGCCAACCCAACAGACACTTTCGGAGATACCTGTAGTGTACCTTTATAGCCACCCAGTTACGTCGTGACGTTTGGCACACCCAAAGCACTCCTACGGTATCCGGGAGTTGCACAATCTCATGGTCTAAGGACATGATACTTGACATTAGAAAAGCTTTAGCATACGAACTACATGATCTTGCGCTAGGCTTAGGATTGGGTCTTGTCCATCACATCATTCTCCTAATGATGTGATCCCGTTATCAACGACATCCAATGTCCATGGTCAGGAAACCGTAACCATCTATTGATCAACGAGCTAGTCAACTAGAGGCTTACTAGGGACATGGTGTTGTCTATGTATCCACACATGTATCTGAGTTTCCTATCAATACAATTCTAGCATGGATAATAAACGATTATCATGAACAAGGAAATATAATAATAACCAATTTATTATTGCCTCTAGGGCATATTTCCAATAGTGAGTAGAAATGTACCCAGCAAGACTTACATCAGAACTAACTACATATGCATTGGTAGCAACAAAGGGGGTGGTGGAGTTTAACTGCAGCAAGCCAGCTTTGACTCAATGGCTAACCTGAACTACTACTGCAAATAACTCTTTGAGGTGGCGCACACGAGTCCACATATTCACCATATCAATACACCACTATGGATCCGCTCCCGTCTCCCTACGAGAACGCCATCCATAGCACTCACGCTTATCTTGCGCATTTTAGAGTATCCACTTTCACTTGTCTATGAACGATGCAAGGGGTCCAAGTTTCCATATCCGAGGAATCTGGCTATTCGAATAGATAATGATAACCCTGCAGGGGTGTACTTCTTCACACATGCTCTCGCCACTTACCACCATGTACACGTCGTGTATCTCGGCAACCTTCAAGCGGAAGCCTGGTGAGGGAGTCGACCACGACCTAACTAATCACACAAGTCTCTCGTCCAGGTTTATCGCCTATTCGGGTTCCATCCGCAAGGAGATCCGGCCGGGGTGTCGCTCACGGCCCCAAACGATGTGTACAGGGTTCCCAAGCCCACCATACGAGTGCCACTTGGTACACCGGGCCACTGTGCCTAGTCTATCCCAAGCCCACCTGTACCGGGTGCCACTTGGTAGACTACTAACACTAACTACAAACACTAGAAACTAGTTGCAACTCCTGGACAGAGATCGAGTTGATTAATAAGTCGAGAGGGGTCGAGTTACCGGAACCCAATGTGTGGTAGTAACTGTTCATGGATCACAAACACAGAACTCAGTTCCTAAGAACGACTGCAATGAGACAACCCACCATGTACTCCTACATGGCCTCTCACCGCTACCTTTACCAAATCGTGTTCCCACACTTAGCTCACACATAGTAGGACATGTTCAACACCATTCCAATTCATCCCCGATGAATCAGACCTGACTCAACTCTAAGCAGTAGCAGGCATGACAAACAAGCATGAATGAGTAGGCACATCAGGGCTCAAACAGCTCCTACTCATGCTAGTGGGTTTCATCTATTTACTGTGGCAATGACAGGTCATGCAGAGGAAAGGGGTTCAGCTACCGCAGCATGTAATAGTTGAAATGTTGTTGTCCTAATACAGTAAAAGAGAGCAGGAGCGAGAGAGTGGGATTATATCGGAATGAACAAGGGGGTTTTGCTTGCCTGTCACTTCTGAAGATAGGATAGTTCTTCATCAGTGTCATCGATCACATCGTCGGAACCACGTCTATCGAGAGGGGAAAAACACTGGCAAACAAGGAAGAACACAATCAATGCAATGCAACAATTATGATGCATGATTATGACATGGCAATATAATGTGATTTGGCCTAATGCAACTAGCAACACAATTAAATGTAGTTGGTTTGAACGCAAGGTTCAAATTCAAACTCCACATATGGTTATTTAAATGCCATTCATTTGATTTGTCCTAAACAGTAGCCAAAAGTTGTTCTAACATGCATGCAAATGGTACAGATGGATAGATTGGATTTTTTTTGATCATTTTTCATATATAATTTATTTCATTCTGAGCTACAGTTGATTTAATATGATTTTTAGAAGTTTTGGGTATTTTCTAAAAATAATAAATCATTTCTGATTTATTTCAACATTCTAGAAAGGATTTACTGTGTCAGCCTAATGTCATGACGATGTCAGCAAGTCAACAGGGTTGGTTCGGGTCAAACCTGACATGTGGGGGCCACAGGTCAGTGTAATAGGGAAGGGACAGAGGCTGACCAGTGGGTCCGGGTCAACGTTGACGTGGCATGGTCAAAATGACATGTGGGGCCGGCTATATTAACCTAAACTAAACAGGGAATAAATCTCGGGGTTAATTAAGGCATGGGGCCCATAGTCAGTGAGAGATGGGGTTAGTTAGCTGGGTCATTTGTGGCTAATGACAGCGCCACGTCAGCGTCACCGGAGTTACACCGGCGGCAACCAAAAACGCGGCAGAGGCACACTGGAGGGGCTCGGGTTTCGCCTACGGTGCACCGTTCGGTGCGCCCTTTGGCCCTACGGAGAGCTGACGCGATAGCGGTCGGATGGTGGTGGTCTCCGGGCCTGGGGTGGCCGGAGTCAACGGCGGCGAGCTCGGTTGCGGTCGACGGAGTTCGGGCGCGAGCGGGGACGCGGTTTCGGTGGCCGTGGTGATGTGCGTTTAGCATCTACGGCATCTACGTGGTGCGGTGAGTTCGATGGGCGCATGCCAAGACCAAATGGTCATCGGAGCATCACCGGAGACGAGCGCGGGCGGTGGCGCGTTCGGTTGCAGACGAGGCGATGGCTAGGGCGCATGAGGGGAGAAAACGGAGAGGGGAAGCAGGAGCTAGGGCTCACGAAGAGGTCGTAGAGCAGCTCAGTGTGCTCGAGGAGGCGGCGGAGACGGCGAATCGGACGGCAGCATCTGGCGGTTGTGGTCGGGGAAGAAGGCCACAGGCGTCGTCTTGGGGCCGTCCTGGCTCGTGTAGCTCGGCAAGGAGGGAGCAAAGGTTGCGGCGGAGCCTCTAAGAGCATTGGCGAGGCGAGGCAGTGGTTGTGGCCACGGCGGTGCTCGTTGGCGAGCTCCGCTCGGGGAGAGAGCAGAGGGGGGAAGCGCATCCAGAGGGAGAGGGGAACGAATGAGGGGGTCGAGGCGGCGCCGAGGAGAGGACGCGAGGCGTCGCGGTGGCCAGGCGACGCACGCAGACAGCCTCGTGGTGTGGCGCCTGCGGGCACGCCGTGCGCTGTCCCTCCTCTGCCTACTGGCAGAGGTTAGGGATGACTGGCACCAAGCCAGGTGGGCTGGGCCAGCAGAGGTGAGGCCCAGGTAAGCATCCCTCCCTCCCTGTTTTCTAATTTTGTTCTGTTTTTCTATTTTGCAGATTTGTTTTAATTTGGTTTTTTTCAAACCAAATCACTTTTAAAAATTCTGAAAATAGTTACCGGCACTAAAATAGTTATTCCAGAGGCCCTCAACTAATTCCAGAATTGGTGGGGCATTTAAAAATATTAATAGTATTTAAATGCTCCAATTCAAATACAATATGAATTACTTCAAAAATCCAGAATGGCCTAAAAATATGTTCATCATTTTTGGCAGAGGTTTTCACCTTTATCAGAAATCATGAACATTTTCAAAGGGCATTTTGGGTTCATTGAAAATGATTTTATGTTGAACCTATTTGATTTGATCTGCTGCTAGGGTTTGATCAATCCCCATTTCAGATTCAAAAGAATTTAAACATGATGCAACACATGACTAGCTAGCTCAGAGCATACCAGAACTAGGGATGTGACACTACCCGCATAGCCTTTTCGTTTAGTCTACCTAGCCGTCTAATCAACTGCCTGCACGCCACTTCTCCCATTTACTTCTCCATCGGGAACCGATTCTCCTCGGCTTCTTCACCTCCCCTTCGTCTTCATTTGCATCCAAACCCCACTGCGTTCACATTGTTTTAACCTCTTTAAATAATCATGTACTACTTCAGTTAGACTAGCCATCTAATCCTAATTCTCCAAACCATAGCCCTCCGTTCCAACGGTTCCAAATGGCAGAAGAGATCGAGATGCAGGTTTTTAGCGTCCAACATTTCCTCGTCGAAGGCTCGATGCGCATAGTTGCCACCGTCACCGTCCACCCAAGGGTTGTTCGGCAGTGGATCAACAATGTATCCAACTCCCTCGAAAAGGTAGAGACGAGGGTCATCGGTCTCGACGCAGAGTACACGGAGCGTGCCCCTGGGAAGATCAAGTGTGCTGCTATCCTTCAGCTGTGCCACGAAGATGATGTTTTGGTGTACCACATCATACACTCGCCCTCCATACCACGTGAGCTTCACGATTTCTTGTCTCGGGAGGACATATACTTCTGTGGGGCAGCCATCGAAGGGGACAAACAGAAGCTGAAGCCGTACAACCTTGATTTGAAAAGCATCGCTGACCTACAAACCAGAATCAAAATTCCTGTAGAAGATTGTGATAAATAGACACCATCCCTATTCGACATAGCAAATTTTGTGCTTGGTATAAATCTTCAGAATGGTGACGAGACGGTGGAATTAAGGTCATCTGGATGGGAGAATTATCCCTTCACGTACGAGCGGATAAAATATGTTGCCCTCGATGCCCGTGTGAGTTTTGAGATAGCTGCAAGGTCCAAAGAGCTTGTTGCGAAGCCGTCTCCCACAGAGAATGATAACAAGAATAAGAAGAAGAATAAGAAGAAGAAGAAGAAGAAGAAGAAGAAGAAGAAGAAGAAGAAGAAGAAGAAGAAGAAGAAGAAGAAGAAGAAAAGGCTGCACCAGTAGGAGGGCATTATGGATGGATGAACTATTTCCTCTCTTGTAAAAAAATTTATTCCCTCTCGGTGTATATTGATATAGATGGTCTATTTCGATGGTGTGCATGTCTTTGGAACAGAGTAGCAGTGCGGATCCGCTTGACTATAAGGAACTATTTATCCGCATATATAGCTTTCTCTGCTACTCCTTCTAGTGATCGGTATGCAGTGCATGAGTCCGCAGACATGATAGCTTGTGTGCATGACATGTGGGCCACCTAAAATGCGGCGAGCATCAAGTTTCTACCACAGCCACCCACGATTCCCACGACGCCGCTCGAACCCATGAAATCACATGTCCCCCGACCTGCGGCTCACCCCTCTTGGACCCGCTGCCCCTCTGCCTACGGGAGCATTACATGTGGACCAGTCACCTATCGGGTCCACATGCATGTTATTGACTCAAAGGTAGGTGTAGTAAGGCGCTGAAGCTCAGTCCCGACGGACCTGAGAGGGAAATGTAACTCCCGCACCAGGGCTTGTGGTGCTCCCTCAGCATGAACTCGTGCCAAACTCGAGTTTCGTTTCTTTACTATACATGCACGCAACGATTTAATGGACATTGTAATCTCAACATGTGATGGGGAGCTCTAAATTTGAATTTGAAACTTATAAAACAAAAAGATTCAAAACAAATAAACTAGGAGAGAGGGAGTATATCATAGGATGTGTCCCATACAAAATAAGTCCCCTGTTTTGTCACTGCGAAGATGCGGTTAGAAAGTAGCACAACGTCTTCCTACTCGTACGGCAACAAATCGGCCGCAGACAGCATGGTCCGCCTTTGACCGCCATGTGCAAGGTTCGTGCTATCTTATTCAATCTCACTGTGGTTCCATCGTACCAATTCATGTGGTGGCCCATTGCATGGCTGATCCCAATGTTGGACAAAGGTTCTACGGGAATGGTGTCACCGTTGTAAATGTTGTGCAAATTGATGTTGGTACCCTCCTGTACATATGCAAGCCAATCTCCACTTGCACCGAGCCTAACCTATGAAACAGTGGGTAGGGGGAGAATTAGGAAATGGACACGGAAGTAGTCTTTAGAATGCATTTACTACGTGATCAAACTCATCTTACCTGCTCATCGGAGGAAATCTGAGTGCCCCTCAACGTCGGCATCTCAAGCGGCGTCAACTTGCAACTACGGCCACGCCGCGCTGGAGAGACCCCCAAGGAAACATCCTCATGTGTTCCACGGAACATCAAGATGCATTTGTATGAGTAGTTTATCTTATGAGAGAAAAGGATGAACGAGGGAAGGCCTCTAGAGATAGAGATGGACTACTACTACCAATGTGATGGCCCGTGCATTGCAATGGATCCAAAGTAGTAGAATAATACTTGTTCACGTGCTTGATATATAAACACTCTAGTTTGGATATACATGTGTCAGCAGACATGACAGCTTGTCCATGGAATTTGAACCACGGCGACCATCACGTTTCTTGTTTCTACCACTGCCACACCCACACGTGATTCCCACGAGGCTGCTCCAACCCACGGCACGACGTCCCCCAACGTGGACATGGATCCTCTGACGTGGCTATCACTGCCTTGCCCTGCCTTTCCTTCGCTGACAGGTGGGACCCACGCTTATGGGCCCCACATGTCAGTGACAGAATGGTAGGATTGTTCGTGTCAGGGGATCCTCATCCCCCCGACGTGCCCCTCATCCCTCTCGGCCCCACCGCTCCTCTGCCTTTGTGTGCATGACATGCGGGCCAGCTGAACTACGGCGACCATCAACTTTCTACCACAGACACACCCGATTGGACGCGGTTTGCCTGCTCCGCTATTGTGCTCCGATCCGTACTCCCGCACCATCAAATTTTCATCTAGGGGCTGTGACACATTTCGTCCCGGGCATCAATCCTCAACTGGAGTACTTATGTACTCCCTCCGGTCCTTTTTACTCTGCACATTGGATTTGCCGAAAGTCAAACTTTGCTAAGTTTGACCAAATTTATATTAGAAATTATTAGCATCTATAATATCTAATAAATATAATATGAAAATATATTCCAAGATGAATCTAATGATATTGGTGTTGTTATGTGAATGTCTATAATTTTTTATATAAACTTGGTCAAAGTTGGATGAGATTGACTTCGGACAAACCTGATATGCATAGTAAAAAGGACCGGAGGGAGTACTACAGGTAGTACCCGCCGGTGTGGCCATCTACGCCTCGTAACACCCCGACACCCAGCTGTGGCACCCTCGCCACGACCACGCCACCACCGGCCGGTTCATCTCGAACGAGTGAGTCACGAACCACGCCACCACCATGAGAATGACATGTGGGCCAGCTGCATTTAAGGTCTGCATGTCATTGACTCATAGGCCGGGCACTAAGCCACTGAAGTTTGGTCCCGTGGGCCCCGAGAGGGAAATGTAACTCCTGCGGCAGGCCTTATGGTGCTCCCGCGGTACTAGCTCGTGCCAAAACTGGAATTTGTTTCTTACTACTACCAACTAGTACTAGTAAGGTACACGTGCATTGCACGCATGAGATTCTAGTGGTTTGTGCATTATGCTTCTACATGTGGAGCTTTCTGGATTCTAACATGTGGCAAAATCTGGTGGAATGTAAGGTTAGGCAAGTTTGATTAACTTAGGTGAGTGTTTGGTTTAAGCCACACCTTAGGCAAGCCACACTAAGGCCCCACATGACATACACACAAAAAATGTGGCAAGATTCCCTTAGGCTTGTCAACTTGTTTCTCTCGTTTTGAAGAACTAATAACTTTGCCTAAGCTTAGTTGTGGCAAAGTTAGGGTCTGTTTGATTCAAAGGATTTTCATAGGATCCTTGAAGGATTAGAATCCTTAGGAATTTTTCCTACGTTGGTCGTTTGATTCGTAGGATTGAATCATGTAGAATATTTTCCTAAGGATTCATTTGTACTATGTTTCACAGGAATTCTAACATGCACTCCAACCTCTTGAAGGAAATCCTTTGTTTTTCATGTGACACAATCAAACAAACTCAAATCCTATAGGGATCCAATGAACATGCCATTCCAATCCTACTTTTTTCCTATTCCTGTGTTTCTGCAATCCTATGAATCAAAGAGGCCCTTAGTCATGAATTAAGTTCAACCATGGAGTCTTCTAGATTATACATGTGGCAGGATCTAGTGGATGATATCCAACGGCCAGTAGTGCTCGGATTTGCCATCTTTGTACCATCGGATTGGCTTCATCCAACGACCAACTTTCGAAGTTTTTCACACACTATATAGGGGGTATAGATATAGATGTGTCGGTCCGTTGCAATGGATCCAAAGTTTATATATCTATTTAGTGGAGTGCACTCTAAACACATTATCTATTTATTTTTCTCTAACCTTCCGTAGCCATGAAACCAAGCCACATAAGCTTCATGGGTGCCCCCACATCATATTATTCATACTGCGTTGATTGAAAAAAAGATAAATCACCCAAAACAAGATCTTCCCGTTTTTTGTTCCTACGATGTTGTGCCGTGCACGTACCTACTAGTTGTATAGTGGTAGTACTAGTAATATAGTATTAGGAGTACAAACTTGGTACTAGTAGGAGTAGTACTAGTACGGAATGCTCCTACTCTATCAACGAGCCCCGTCTGACACCAAATTTCTTGGCTTCCGTGCTGCAGCTAGATCTTCCCCTTGTTTCTGTTTTCCAACCCGGCGGCGGGCGGGGTGTCGATTTTCTCAATGGCGGTCCCACATGAAAGTGAAAATGCTAGGCAACACGCCTTCCCTAAGCTATGTGTCGTGTCGGACGGGCCGTGTTGTACTCCCGATTCCCTGGCGTGTGGGGGTGCGACGCGAATGCGGCAGGCCTTTTCCTTTTACCAACAATGTGCCCGTGCGTTGTGACGGATCCAAAGTAGTAGAATAGTAGTATTTGTTCACAAACTTGAAAGAAATCACTATTGTTTTGATATACTCCTAATATATTACTCCCTCCGTACCTAAATATTTGTCTTTTTTGAGATTTCAAATGGACTATCACATACGGATTATATAGACATATTCTAATGTTTCTAGCAAGATGCCCGCGCGTTGCATGAAGTTGATGGAAAAGGTAAGCACAACTTATAAATTGACGGTTGGAGTACTAGTTACAGTGATGCATGTAATTAAGCAAAGGGATCGCACATGTCGGTATTGACTGGAACGAGAATGCAACAGCACAATAAGAATTAAGGCCACGATGATGCGATCGCAGTGGTGGTTACAGAAGGCAAGAAGAAAGATGGATCCACGAACGTACGACCTCCTCCTCCTCAACTTAGTGCGTCGGGCCACCGACCGGCGGCTAAGGAGCGGCGGCTTTTGTGGCGAGGTCGAGGTGCTTCTCAGCAAAGGCATCCAAGGCTTCCAGCCGGTTGAGGAAGGCTAACATCATAGCGTCCTCACTGGCCTTGTAGATACCTATGTACATGATTTCCTCATACATGTGGATGTGTAGGTCGACGAATTCTTGCAGGGCGAGGCGCCTCGCGGCGAGCGCGACCTCTAGGTGGACATTCTTCGTGGCGTCGGTGGGCAGTCGTAGGGCCACCAGTGCTTGCAAGAGGTTCCGGCCATGGAGGCCAATTAGGGTGGCAGGCAATGAGGAGCCCGGGCGCGCGGGCTGGAGGAGTACGGCGATGTCGTCCGTGAGCTTCTTGAGGACGGTGAACTTGTTGCTGGTGGCAACAATCATCTGGTCCAACTGAGAGTCATAGTTGGCGTCGAAGGCGGCCATCCACCAGCCGGTCTCCAACACCGTCTGGAGACGATCCTCGGCGCCATGCCGCAGGCCGGCATCGTGGACCATCTGGCGCAGCCTCTAGCCGCTCATAAGCATTGCCGCCATGGGTCTGGAGTGAGCTCTTTTGCACTTAGTGTAGGTGCTTAGGCAAATGCTTAGGTGCGTACGATGTGGTAGATGCATTGGAATGGAGGGGTGCCTTTATATGAGGGCAATGAGGGCAAACTGCATTGCATTCACATCGTGCAGCCTCTTTTCCCGGACCTCCTCCCATTACTTCCCTCATGCATTAATTGAAGGTGGATGCATTGGCCGTTCAACATATCGGGAACCGCTGCTCCCTCCCTCGTCTGCATTAAAGCCGTATCGGGAACTGCGCCGCCTGCTGTCAAATCGAATACTCCCTCCGTCTAGGTGAGTATTAAGTCATCTTATGAAAACCAAATAGTAAACACATAGGCGTGGTGCATTAACTCTCATGTTGTTTCTTATTTTTTGACATAAATAGAGGAATCAACCAAGAAGAGATGTGGGGCTTGCATGCTTTTAATGACTTGAGACTATCAAACATGACATGCAGTGGTCAGTTCGTTCCACAAGAACAAATACAACCCACGTCAGCACACACGCATCTTATATAGCATCACATCCAATGGCTATAAAAGATGAATGAGACCAAATTATATCTCATCTAGGTGAGTTCTAGCAAAACTGTATTAATAATACTTAGTACTCCTGCGCCATGTATCATATATTAGTATTATGTAGTACTTTATTTATTTATGAGGTATCCAGATGGCACTGCACGATCGATAAAGAGTGCCATCGAATTTGTGTGTGCCCACGTCAAAGATATAGAGTGGCTGGCCTACTGGAACGTGAGATGAGACATGTGCAGTTTGTCTCTGTGGCGTGGATACCTACCTGCAGCGCTCGCCTATCGGTGTGTGGTGGGGGAAGAGGGAGGCCCAATTAACTATAGAGGTACAACGGCTGGTATATGTGTGGAGGAGGAGAGAGGCCTACCTCATGTATTAAGGAGATTGATCTGCCTCATGTATTAAGGGAGATCGATCGGCATCCATGCATATGTGCAGGAGAGGAATAAGGTTGGGAGAGAGACAGAGCTAGAGTGTTGGAGGGGGTGGTAGTGGAGTTGCTTCTAACAAATGGTGGGATAGGCTTGCTAGACAAACAGAGGGCACGCCCGCAATATCAATAAGAGAGGAGATGGTTGCTTGTTGTCTGTGCACGTGCGTGTGAGAGACGGGTCAGGAGGCATGCACGAATGATGAGGGGGGACGATGTGGCTGTGGTAAGCAGACGTAACTACATAGGAAGATCAATCGCCCTTTGT
>NC_041390.1:524160671-524193207 GCF_002162155.2 Triticum dicoccoides | reverse complement strand
GATCTAGGTATATGTTGGGAGATCGATTGGTATACATGCATGTGTGTGTTAGAAGCAAATGAGGCATGAGGAGAAGGATAGAGAGAGAGGGATGCATGTAGGAGGTGGTATGAGAGGCATACTATATCGAGGGGGGAGGAGTGTGTGAGTACGAGAACGATGAAAAGAGTGGTGGGAGTGAGGCATGGACGGTGACAAGAGAAGAGGGGAAGCTTGTGTTTGTGCTAGGCACACCTGGCTAGAGAGGCATATTGATCGATGTGTGCCGTAAAGAATGAGCTGGGGGGGCCTACACACACCGTGGATGAACGACCTAAAGTGAAAAGACGAATTTGCGTGATGGAGCTAGAGAATGTTGAGGGAGGGTGAGAGGGATGCGGGCGTGTGCATGCACAAGAGAAAGTTAGCACTAGCTACAAAGATAAGAGGGTTGTGTGGGTGTAAAAGACGAATAGAGATCATATATACTTCATTATAAAAAGCGAATTCGGATATTTGAAGAATTTATCATAGTGTTTCAAACCGACGCATGTGTGAATATATATAATAGTGATACACATGGTGTGGTTATGAACATGTTATACTACATTTAATATATTTTATCTCTACTCTTATAAAAAATGGAGTTGTTGATGATGGTGTGCCTGCCATCCTGCATTATAGGCCGTCTGATTTATATCTGGAGGATAGCAAAGAAACTATGATGGTTGAAGTTGGCAACAATCATTATTGTAGATTCTTATTGAAGTAGAGAAACAAATTCAAATTTAGTTCGAATTGCAGCGGTAGTATAGACATTTGGAATGCACTAAAATGTTGGTATGAGTAGGTTACATGCATTATATAGCAAGCGAAAAAAATTAATCGGACATAACATGGATTCATACTCCCTCCTTCCATATATATAGGGTGTAATGAGATTTTTAAGACCGCCTTTGACTATTGACAAGATTAATGGTACATGACATGCACAATGTGAAAATTATATCATTGAAAGAACCTTTCACATACGAATTTAATGGTGTGCTTTGTGTAAGTTGCATGTCATATATCATTGCTCTAATATTTGGTCAAAGTTAGCATCGAAAAGCGCATTAGGCCCTATATAGATGGAAGGAGGGAGTAGCTTTGAATAGCATTTGTATAGTAAAACGGGGCAAGACTCTTTCTTTGTGTGGTGTGAATAGTTTTATTTTTTTCGTTTTCTTTTTGGTTGAGGGAAGTGCGAATTGATTTGGTACATACAAGTACAATATTACTACACGTTAGGCTTGTCCCTAAAATTCAACCCGCGTCTTGTTATATCCTGAAAATTCAGATATTGTGCTCCCAAAACTGGCGCCTTCACAACTCGCACCTTGCTATCCCGAAATTACAACGCACGCGAAAACTCCCTCCAGCTGCCAAATCCCGACACGCAAAATCCCCCTTCTAACCCTGAGCCGAAAGGGCTGCTAGTTCAAATCGGTGGGGGGTACTTTTGTAACACACCCTACATTTTGGACAAGCGCGTCCCTATGTCATGCTTCACCCCTCCCATCGCCCCCTTTTCGCCATTCGAAATCCCAGGCCGCCATAACCTCTCCGCTCCAGCCACGAAACCCCACCCTCCTCCGTCCGCCACGTCACCGCTGCCCAGCCGGAGCCTCTTCCCCGATGACGTTGTCCACCGTAACAGCTCGACGTCCCTCGCCCACCTCCCCGGATGAGGATCCGTCGTCCATCTCACCGTACCGCCGGTTCAGCCGCCCCGTCCTCCACCTCCAAGGAGCTACTCCGACGATCACCTCGTCTATCGCGGCTGCTCCATCCCCACAGCGCCGCCTTAACCTGCTCCACCGGAACCGCAGCATCCTCACCGACTCCTCGGATGAAGCCGAGGCCTACTCGGCGCCACCAAAGAGGTTGTACACTCATTGCATCACACCTTCTCCTTAACTCGACCTCCCGGCGCCGACGGTGCTCCATCCTGCACCCCCATGGAGCGGCTACCTTGAAGTCGGCGCCGCAGGCAACATCTCCATGGCGGCTCTCCCCTAGTGCGAGGCCCCTTCGGCGGCGGCGTCCATACCAGCCGGATCTGCTGCTGCTGCTCTGGCTCTCGCTTGCTCGCTCGCGCTGCTGCTGCTGCTCCGGCTCTCACTCGATCGCTCGCTCGCCCAGCTGCTGCTGCTGCTCTCCCTCTCGCTCGTGCTGCTGCTCTGCTCCGATTAAGCCACACTTCAGTCGACTGAATTGACTTTTGGGTCAGTCGATTTTCAAGGGTTGGGGGGCTCGCCGGTGTTAAGGAAGAACCACCCGCAGCAGGGACGGGGGCTCGCTGGAGAGGTACCCACTATCTATCTTAGGGTTCAGGGTGGGGGCGGGGGGGCTAGAGGGCTGGCCAGGGCGGCGGTGGCGAGTTGTTTCGGGGCGGTGAGGCGGCGCTGGGGCCGGTGGTGTCTGGCGGCTCAGGGGGGTGCAGGTTGAAGATGAACTACAGGCCCTCCCTAAACTACATGTAAAGTGCCTCTCTGCTACCATTGCGTTTAGTTTCGACAGTAGCATTCAGATTCCACAGTAAATTTTAGTTTCAACAGTTAAGTTCAGAGTCAACAGTTTTTACCTCATCTGTTGTAGTTAGGTGGTTTTTGGTGATGTTAATTTTACATCCATTTTACATCATCTATTGGAGATGCTATTAGAATCCCACTTGAGATTGACGATGTCTGTCTTGTGCTGCTTCAGCCTTGACGTCTTACGTCTCACCGAAGCTGCTCCAACGACAGAACGATCCATCACAACAGAGTAGTGCCCTGGATGATGTCTACAGATTCCTCAGATCTTCCTCCACACCTTCGACAGCCACCTCTGCCTCAACTGCTTCAGCGACCAACCCAATGATGCTGAGGTCGACACGGCTACGGCAAAGAGGTTGTACACTTGTTGCATCAGTTATTACTATACATTCACATCGATCCATTAGGGCTATTTTGGTTCAACGGAAAAACGTTGATCCACTGGTTGTTACCATCACTCTAAATTTCTGCATGCTCTCCTTACATAATCTCACCATATTTTTTTTGTATGCATGTCAGATATTGTACACATCCATGCTAAACATGTAGAGAAAAAGAGAAGAGTTTTGCGCGGCAATACAATGTCATGCAAACATCGCTCCATGGTGGGTTCAATGGCAAACCCTCCCCACCCCTCTCCAGCTTGTAATCCAGAGGAAGATATCTGTTCTGAGGCAGATTCAGACGCCGCTGACCACTCCTATTCCCCCCCCAAGGTGTTTGCTCTACCTTGGCATGATGATGTTAGTCATATCATGCATATGTTGCCTTGCAGTGCCTACTTTTGACATCATATGTGTCATCTGCTTAGTTTAGACATGTTCTGTAATGCCACCTATTTAGTTTCTATATCATATATGAGAATTATGCAGTCTCATGTCTTTTAGCCAGCCATAATATATGTGAAATGTGCAATGCCATCCTGTTTAACCAGGCATCATATATTTGAATGATATCTTGCCCATCCTTTTCTTCATTACATTTCCATTTGTCGACAATGTTTGTACATTAAACTACTATTCCTGTGAATCAGCCATTTGGGTGGGAGATGGAAAAATCTGGAGTGAAAACAAGGCCTTCAGAGCAGACAGTGCTACCTGTCGAAGCAGATCTCTTGTTGGGTCCCGATAGCTCCTCAGAGATGGATTCAGAGACAGATGACCAGTCCTATTCCCCCACTGAGGTGTATGCTCTAACTTGGCACGGTTATACTGCTCATATCCTGCATACGGTGTCTCGCATTGCATAGTTTAGACATCATATACACAATATTCAACACCATGTTCTTAGTTCAGACATCATATTGAATGCCCTTTGTTTAGCATATAAATCACATATGTGAATTAAATGATGCGGTCCTGATTACTTAGATAACATGTAGGTGAATTATGTCATGCGATCATGTTTAGTTATTCATCATATCTTTGAATTATGTTATGCTATGCTATCCAGTTTAGATAGACATCATATATGTGAAGTTATGCCATGCTATCTGTTTTAGTTAAACAATATACATGTCAACTGTTTCATGCCCTCTTTTTTTCCACACTATCGATTGCATCTGTCTCTCATACAATGTCTGTACATTCAACTATGTTTCATGTTTATCAGCCATTTGAATTGGAGAGGGTGATGCCAATATCTAGCGGACTAAAAACATGATCTTGAAATAAAACAGTGCTACCTCTTGGTGGAGATAGCACCCCGGTTGTACATGCACAAGAACCAGCCCTACCACACATAACCCAAACTGTCGCAGATTGTACCCCTACTACGATGGACAGAGAACCAGCTTCACCCAATCTAACCCCAACCCCAGCCGATAGTAACCCAGTTCCTGTTGACACAACACCATCTCCACCATAGAGCTCCCAAACAAGAACAGTTAGTAAGGCAGCTCCAGTGCCCAAAGGGCCAGTACTATCACGGCAAACCCCAACTCCACCAGTTAGTACGCCTATTCCTGTGGAGGAAGCACAACCAGCTAGTCGTAGTTTAGCATCTATCGCATTTGATGTTGTTAAATCGTATGTGCATATCTTCCCATCTTGGAAATATTATACTGAAGATGAAGGAAAATGCCAGTTGCAGGTGTTTGTCCAGGAGTTATGTGTAAGTAATGTTATTCATGGCAATTACTTTGCTTCGTCCCATACATCCTACCTCCATGATGGTTATAATACAGCAAATTTTCCCATTTTTCTCTATAGAGAAGGACCGATTTGGAAACTCAGGATGAGGTAACCTGTGCTAATACCTCTGCTATCTTCAAGAATGCTTGGTGGTAGTATCGGAATTACCTGAAGAAAACGTACTTCACCGGCAAACAAACTCATCAAATTCCCTTACATTCTCCTGATACACATTTACTGGACGATCACTGGGAACGCCTTGTTCTGTACTGGTCCCGACCCAAGAATGTGGTAAGGTCTACGAGCTCATTTTCTATTTTTAAGTAGTATATTCTTGCGTCTTACTATACTCTGTTCATGTAGAACAAGTGCCTAAACCTGAAGAAAAGTTGTTCTAAATTAAGATTCCATTGCTATCATAGTTCAAACAAGCGCTAGGCATTAATTGTGTGTTTTGCCACCGCCTTGCGCTTTACTGACCAAAGCGCATGCTTATGCACAGATTATGCATAGTTATGCGTAATGCGTTTTGCCAACACCTAGAGCCTAGGCACGCTTAAGAGCGCCTTTTTTAACTATGATTGCTTTGCTCTTGTATCACTGTATTTACTCATACAAACTTATTTTTAAATTGAAGGATCCAATCAAAACTCCAATGGCACATCAGGTATGTTCACGCATGTTTCTTTAACAAGTTTGCTCTTATCAATAGCTCTGTTGATTTCAATTTCAATTGTGTATACAGTTGACTTTCATATCATGCACATTACTAGCATCACAATAGATCCAATAGTGTTGTTGTACATGTAGACCCGTGGTACCCATCTGAAATCTTGTTGTGTCGTGTAGTTTCCCACGCCTTGTATTCTTTCACTGCTGCTTTGTCTTGAACTGATATGATTTGAACCGTGTCTCTATTTTGATTTGGCAAGACAATGCAGTGACCATAGGACATAGATATATGTTTGTTTGATGCTTTTATTATGTACTAGTACTTGGCAATAGAAGACTTGGTAGTTTAATCCTATCCACCTTACTAATGAACTGGTTCACCAAAATGACTTTCATATACTAGTACATGCTAAACTTGTTATGTGTCTGCTTGTTTCTTCTTTCAGAATGTTGACGGAATATTGGGGAAGAGTGCCTTATTAAGTAATGGTAAAGGAAGTAATGCAGATAAGGTTCAGGATAGTGACACATCCTTGTTAGTCTCCAACAAAGCTGATAAAACAGCTAAGGAAGACTATCTTGAAGATAGCGAGACAACCCCAAAGTCCTGTCTTGGTTTAGTTTTCGAGTTACTGGCCACTGCCGCTTGCACAAGCTATTCAAACTCATTGTCTGAATCAGTTCGGTTTCTTGAGTCTCAACTACAAGCTGAAATACATCGATTAGCTGTGCTGCGACAAGAAGCGGAAGGACTGCGGAAGTCCCTGGAGCATTCAGATGCATACTTTCTGGTGCAACAGCAAGCGTTGGAGGATTTTAGCACCAAACAGGACAAAGCTAATCAGCTTGCTAAGCTTATTGCCGGCATGGTGGATACCCAGGATAACGTTTCTTGAGCTCTTCTGAAGTTGTTTCAGTTATGCTCTTGTTTTGCTGCCGTGTTTATTTGCACTGGTGGCCAATTTTGAAGGCCAGTGTATGTAATGTGCTGCTTTGTTCCCTGTATTTGCACTAGTGGCGAACTTTGATGCCCAGTGGATGTAATATGTGTAGTAGCGGTAATAGGCTAGCGTTAATTGCTTGCTTATTTATTTCCTTATTGTCTTGTTTAGTTGTTTGCTTGTAGTCACTGCAGTTCTTTTTCTGTTTTTTTCTAGTGGCCACAATAGCCTATTTTTGGTAACTAGGCCAAAATAATCATGGGCCTTCTACGAGCCGTATGATCCATGGGCCTTTGTCCGGCCGTAGGATCCACCGGCCTTCTATACGGGCCTTAGGGTCCATCGGCCGTAGGGTCCATGGGCCTTCTACGGGCCGTACGATCCATGGGCCTTCTACGGGCCGTACGATCCATGGGCCTCATACGGGCCGTAGGATCCATGGGCCTTCTACGGGGCGTATCATCATTTCGCCAATCATGGGTCGTACTATTCGTGGACCATAACGGGCCGTTAATAGGCCGTATTTGATAACTCTATGAAAACAGCCCAACGGGTTTTTTACATGAAAACGGCCCAACATATTAACGTTCCGCAAACGGGCCGACTGTAACGACAGGCTGAATTTGGCCCACAAGCAGAAAATGACAGTAACAGGCCGTATGTAACCGAATGCTGCAAATGAGCCCACGAATCAATGGGCCCTGAGAAGGCCGAAAGATAACTTGGGCTGGAAACGGCCCAATGGAATAACGGGCCATTAATGGGTATAAAGTGATACATTGTTCATTACGGGCCAGTTTCACCACGGGCCGTTAATGGGCCAAGAGTTACAAAGGTCCTCATATGGGCCGAAAGAAGTCATGGGCCACACATGGGCCGGAAGTTAAAATGGGTTGAATCATATTGATGGCCCAGATGACGCTACTAGGCCTAATTCAGAAAGGGCGTAACGGACCCTGGGTTAGCAGGCTGTAAATGGGCTATATGCGAACAGGCCGTTAACAGGCTTTCCGTGGGCCGGCCCGCCACCTTTTGACCAAGTCAAACGGGCCGGCCTTTTCACAGGAATGGGCCTCTGTTGGGTCGTGCAACGTGTCGCTGTATCATAGGCGCCTTCGGTCCAATGAGCGGATGACATCTGTCCCAAAGGTGAGCCGACACGTGTTTCCTCCAGCCAATGATGATTTATACGTGGAAAATCCCCATTGGTCAGGGCTGTTAATGGGTTATTGGATCCAAAACCCGACCCGATAGCTTAACGGCGTTCCGTTACGGTGGACGCCACGTGTCGGTCACCCTTGACGAAAGCACTTCTGTGACGCGCGATTTATCGTCATGGAAGTGGACACTTCCGTGATGATAATTTTGGTAATGTCATGGAACACTTCTACGACAGCACAGGTATGACTATCTTGATTATGTCATAAATTTGTCATGGATGTACATGCATGACAAAAAATGCGACCTACTGTGACAAACACGTATCATCACGGAAGTGTATTTTTTTGTAGTGTTCTCTCTTATTTTTTTCTCCCTGAACATGAATATATGGAGTTGGAGTTGAGGTCGGTGGAGCACGAGGGGGGCCCATGAGGCAGGGGGAGCGCCCAGGGGGTAGGCGCGCCCCCACCATCATGGACAGGGTGTGGGCCCCCTGGCCTTGATTCTTTCTCCAGTATTTTTTATATATTCCAAAAATAATCTCCGTTGATTTTCATGTCATTCCAAGAACTTTTATTTCTGCACAAAAATAACGCCATGGCAATTCTGGTGAAAACACCATCAATCCGGGTTAGTTCCATTCAAATCATGGAAATTAGAGTCTGAAACAAGGGCAGAAGTGTTTGGAAAAGTAGATACGACAAAGACATATCATTTCCTTGCTTGACGAGGTGAAGGCGGGGTGGCGGCCCTCCCTCCGTGCTTGGTGCTAAGGTTCTAGTCGGCTTGTTGGGAACGCAGTATTTCAAAAAAATCCTACGATCACGCAAGATCTATCTAGGAGATGCATAGCAAAGGAGAGGGGAGAGTGTGTCTACGTACCCCCGTAGACCGAAAGCGGAAGCGTTTAGTAATGTGGTTTATGTAGTCGAACGTCTTCGCGATCCAACGAATCAAGTACCGAACGCACGACACCTCCGCGATCTACACAAGTTCAGCTTGGTGACGTCCCTCGAACTCTAGATCCAGCTGAGGCTGAGGGAGAGTTGCGTCAGCATGACGGCGTGTTGACGGTGATAATGAAGTTACTGATGCAGGGCTACGCCTAAGCACTACGACAATATGACCGAGGTGGAAAACTGTGGAGGGGGGCACCGCACATGGCTACAGATCAACTTGTGTGTCTATGGGGTGCCCCCTCCCCCGTATATAAAGGAGGGGAGGAGGAGGAGGAGGGCCGGCCTCAAGGGGCGCGCCCAAAGGGGGGATTCCTACTCCTAGTAGGTAGGTTTCCACCTTTCCTAGTCCAAGCAGGAGAAGAAGGAAGGAGAGGGAGAGGGAGAAGGAAAGAGGGGGCCGCCGCCCCCTCCTAGTCCAATTCGGACCAGCCCATGGGGGGCGCGCTGCCTCCCCTTGTGTCCTTTCTCTCCTTTCTACTAAAGCCCAATAAGGCCCAATACTTCCCCCGGTGAATTCTCGTAACTCCCCGGTTCTCCGAAAAATACCCGAATCACTCGGAACCTTTCCGATGTCCGAATATAGCCTTCCAATATATGAATCTTTACCTCTCGACCATTTTGAGACTCCTCGTCATGTCTGTGATCTCATCCGGGACTCCGAACAAACTTTGGTCATCAAATCACATAACTCATAATACAAATCATCATCGAACGTTAAGCGTGCGGACCCTACGGGTTTGAGAACTATGTAGACATGACCGAGACACATCTCCGGTCAATAACCAATAGCAGAACCTGGATGCTCATATTGGCTCCTACATATTCTACGAAGATCTTTATCGGTCAAACCGCATAGCAACATACGTTGTTCCCTTTGTCATCGGTATGTTACTTGCCCGAGATTCGATCGTCTGTATCATCATACCTAGTTCAATCTCGTCACCGGCAAGTCTCTTTACTCGTTCCATAATGCATCATCCCGCAAATAACTCATTGGTCACATTGCTTGCAAGGCTTATAGTGATGTGCATTACCGAGAGGCCCAGAGATACCTCTCTGACAATCGGAGTGATAAATCCTAATCTCGATCTATGCCAACTCAACAAACACCATCAGAGACACCTGCAGAGCATCTTTATAATCACCCAGTTACGTTGTGACGTTTGATAGCACACTAAGTGTTCGTCCGGTATTCGGGAGTTGCATAATCTCATAGTCATAGGAACATGTATAAGTCATGAAGAAAGCAATAGCAATAGACTAAACGATCATAGTGCTAAGATAACGGATGGGTCTAGTCCGTCACATCATTCTCTAATGATGTGATCCCGTTCATCAAATGACAACACATGTCCATGGCTAGGAAACTTAACCATCTTTGATTAACGAGCTAGTCAAGTAGAGGCATACTAGGGACACTCTGTTTGTCTATGTATTCACACATGTACTAAGTTTCCGGTTAATACAATTCTAGCATGAATAATAAACATTTATCATGATATAAGGAAATGTAAATAACAACTTTATTATTGCCTCTAGGGCATATTTCCTTCAATCTCCCACTTGCACTAGAGTCAATAATCTAGTTCACATCATCATGTGATTTCACACCAATAGTTCACATCATCATGTGACTAATACCCAAAGGGTTTACTAGAGTTAATAATCTAGTTCACATCGCTATGTGATTAACACCCAAAGAATGATCTTGTTTTTCTTGTGAGAGAAGTTTAGTCTACGGGTCTGCAATATTCAGATCCGTATGTATTTTGCAAATTTCTATGTCTAAAATACTCTGCATGGAGCTACTCTAGCTAATTGCTCCCACTTTCAATATGTATCTAGATCGAGACTTAGAGTCATCTAGATCGGTGTAAAAAGCTTGCATCGACGTAACTCTTTACGACGAACTCTTTTATCACCTCCATAACCGAGAAGTATTTCCTTAGTCCTCTAAGGATAATTTTGACCATTGTCCAGTGATCTACTCCTAGATCAGTATTGTACTCCCTTCCCAAAATTATTCTAAGGTATACAATAGGTATGGTACACAACATAGCATACTTTATAGAACCGATGACTGAGGCATAGGCAATGACTTTTCATTCTCTTACTATTTTCTGCCATGGCTAGGTTTTGAGTCTTTACTCAATTTCAAACCTTACAACTCAGGCAAGAACTCCTTCTTTGACTGATCCATTTTGAACTCCTTCAAAATCTTATCAAGGTATGTACTCATCGAAAGTCTTATCAAGCGTCTTGATCTATCTTTATAGATCTTGATGCCCAATATGTCAGTAGCTTTACAGGTAATTCATTCTTTGAAAAACTCCTTTCAAATTCTCCTTTATGCTTTCCAGAAAATTCTACATCATTTCCGATCAACAATATGTCATTCACATATACTTATCAGAAAGGTTGTAGTGCTCCCACTGACTTTCTTGTAAATACAGGCTTCAATGCAAGTCTGTATAAAACTATATGCTTTGATGAACTCATCAAAGCGTATATTCCAACTCCGAGACGCTTTCACCAGTCCATAGATGGATCGCTGGAGCTTGCACACTTTGTTAACACCTTTAGGATTGACAAAACCTTTTGGTTGCATCATATATAACTCCTTTTAATAAATCCATTAAGGAATGTAGTTTTGATATCCATTTGCCAGATTTCATAAAATGCGGCAACTGCTAACATGATTCATATAGACTTTTAAGCATCGATACGAGTGATAAAATCTCATCATAGTCAACACCTTGAACTTGTCGAAAACCTTTTGCGACAGTTCGAGCTTTGTAGATAGTTACACTACTATCAGCGTCCGTCTTCCTCTTGAAGATCCATTTATTCTGAATGGCTCACCGATCAACAGGCAAGTCAATCAAAGTCCAAACTTTGTTCTCATACATGGATCCCACCTCAGATTTAATGGCCTTAAGCCATCTCATGGAATCTGGGCTCATCATCGCTTCCTCATAGTTCATAGGTTTGTCATGGTCTAGTAACATGACTTCCAGAACAGGATTACCGTACCACTCTGGTGCAGAACGTACTCTGGTTGACCTATGAGGTTCGGTAGTAACTTGATCTGAAGTTTCATGATCATCATCATTAACTTCCTCACTAATTGGTGTAGGCATCACTGGAACTGATTTCTATGATGAACTACTTTCCAATTCGGGAGAAGATACAATTACCTCATCAAGTTCTACTTTCCTCCCACTCACTTCTTTCGAGAGAAACTCCTTCTCTAGAAAGGATCCACTCTTAGCAACAACAATCTTGCCTTCGGATCTGTGATAGAAGGTGTAACCAACAGTTTGTTTTGGGTATCCTATGAAGACGCACTTCTCCGATTTGGGTTTGAGCTTATCGGGCTGAAATTTTTTCACATAAGCATCGCAACCCCAAACTTTAAGAAACAACAGCTTAGGTTTCTTGCTAAACCACATTTCATACGGTGTCATCTCAACAGATTTTTAGACGGTGCGCTATTTAACGTGAATGCAGCTGTCTCTAATGCATAACCCCAAAATGATAGTGGTAAATCGGTAAGAGACATTATAGATCGCACCATATCTAATAAAGTACGGTTATGATGTTCGAACACACCATTACGTTGTGGTGTTCTAATGACCCACAAGTGTAGGGGATCTATCATAGCCTTTTCGATAAGTAAGAGTGTCGAACCCAACGAAGAGCAGAAGGAAATGATAAGCGATGTTCAGCAAGGTATTTTCTGCAAGCATTGAAATTATCGGTAATAGATAGTTTTGTGATAAGGTAATTTGTAACGGATAACAAGTAATGCAAGTAAATATGGTGCAGCAAGATGGCCCAATCCTTTTTGTAGCAAAGGACAAGCCTGGAAAAACTCTTATATAAAGGAAAGCGCTCCCGAGGACACATGGGAATTATCATTGATAACCCACAAGTATTGGGGATCGCAACAGTTTTCGAGGGTAGAGTATTCAACCCAAATTTATTGATTTGACACAAGGGGAGCCAAAGAATATTCTCAAGTATTAGCAGCTGAGTTGTCAATTCAACCACACCTGGATAACTTAATATCTGCAGCAAGGTATTTAGTAGCAAAGTAATATGATAGTAGTGGTAATGGTGGCAAAAGGTAACGGTAGCAAAAAGTAATATTTTTGGTGTTTTATAGTGATCGTAACAATAGCAACAAAAAACTAAATAAGCGAAGAATAATATATGGAAAGCTCATAGGCATTGGATCAGTGATAGAGAATTATGTCGGATGCAATCGATCATGTAACAGTCATAACCTAGGGTGACACAAAACTAGCTCCAATTCATCAATGTAATGTAGGCATGTATTCCGAATATAGTCATACGTGCTTATGGAAAGGAACTTGCATGACATCTTTTGTCCTACCCTCCCGTGGCAGCGGGGTCCTATTGGAAACTAAGGGATATTAAGGCCTCCATTTAGTAGAGTATCGGACCAAAGCATTAACACATAGTGAATACATGAACTCCTCAAACTACAGTCATCACCGGTAAGTATCCCGATTATTGTCACTTCGGGGTTAACGGATCATAACACATAATAGGTGACTATAGACTTGCAAGATAGGATCAAGAACTCACATATATTCATGAAAACATAATAGGTTCAGATCTGAAAGCATGGCACTCGGGCCCTAGTGACAAGCATTAAGCATAGCAAAGTCATAGCAACATCAATCTCAGAACATAGTGGATACTAGGGATCAAACCCTAACAAAACTAACTCGATTACATGATAAATATCATCCAACCCATCACCGTCCAGCAAGCCTACGATGGAATTACTCACGCACGGCGGTTAGCATCATGAAATTGATGGTGGAGGATGGCGGTGAGCATCATGAAATTGATGGTGGGGGTAGGGCGCGCCCCCCACCCTCGTGGACGATGGGTGGCCCCCCTCTGGTACTTCTTTTGCCCAATATTTTTTATATATTCTGAAAATAATTCCCGTGGAGTTTCAGGGCTTCTGGAGATGTGCAGAATAGGTCTCTAATATTTGCTCCTTTTCCAGCCCAGAATTCCAGCTGCCGGCATTCCCCCTCTTCATGTAAACCTTGTAAAATAAGAGAGAATAGGCATAAGTATTGTGACACAATGTGTAATAACAGTCCATAATGCAATAAATATCGATATAAAAGCATGATGCAAAATGGACGTATCAACTCCCCCAAGCTTAGATCTCGCTTGTCCTCAAGCGAAAGCCGAAATCGAAAAATATGTTCACATGTTTAGAGATAGAGGTGTCGATAAAAATAAACTACGAACATGTGGGCATCATGATCATTCTTAGAACAACAACGTAAATATATATTGTCATATGATCACTTATGCTAAAGTAAAAATTTAATCACATACTCAAGTATGAATCAGAAACTTCATTGAAAACCAACAAACTATAGTATCAGTCATTGAAGCAATTGCAATTTACAATAACATAGGAAAGAGTCAATATAAGAGCTTCTCAGCAAGTCCACATACTCAACCATCATTTAGTCTTTCACAATTGCTAACACTCACGCGATATTCATGGTTATGAAGTTTTAATTGGACACAAAAAAAGATAGGGGCTTATAGTTTTGCCTCCCAGCCTTTTACCTCAAGGGTAATGTCAACAATAATAGTTCATGAAAACTTACATCCAATTAGCTATATATATCAGGATCTTTCCAACACATTATGCTTGCCAAAGGATAAAATGTAAAAAGGAAAGGTGAAGATCACCGTGACTCTTTGCATGAAGTATAAGACAAGAATAAATGATAGGACCTTCGTAGAGGGAAGCAAAGGTTGCCATGTGCTTTTATGGTTGGATGCACAAAATCTTAATGCGAAAGAACGTCACTTTATATTGCCACTTGTGATATGGACCTTTATTATGCAGTCCGTCGCTTTTATTTCTTCCACATCACAAGATCGTATAAAGCTTATTTTCTCCACACTAATAAATAATACATATTTAGAGAGAAATTTTTATTGCTTGCAACGATGACAACTTACTTGAAGGATCTTACTCAATCCATAGGTAGATATCGTGGACTCTCATGACAAAACTGGGTTTAAGGATATTTGGAAGCACAAGTAGTATCTCTACTTGGTGCAAAGAATTTGGCTAGCATGAGAGGGAAAGGCAAGCTCAACATGTTGGACGATCCATGACAATATAATTTATCTTAGATGCAAGAAAACATAACCCATTATGTTGTCTTCCTTGTCCAACGTCAACTCTTTAGCATATCATACTTTAATGAGTGCTCGCAATCATAAAATATGTCCAAGATAGTATATTTATATGTGAAAACCTCTCTTTCTTTATTACTTCCTATTAATTGCAACGATGACCGAAACTATGTTTGTCAACTCTCAACAATTTTTATTCATCATACTCTTTATATGTGAAGTCATTACTCTCCATAAGATCCATATGATCTCTTTATTTCTCATTATTTTTTCTCTTTTATTTTATTCCCTCAAGATCATAGCAAAATAAACAAGACCTTGACTCAACACTAATCTTCATTATATATAGCTCACGGACTCGATTACATAGAAGGATCATAAAGCAAAACTCACAACTAGATCATACTAAAACTTTATTCTACTAGATCAAGATATTACCAAAAGGATCGAACTATGAAAAAACGGTAAAGATAAAAGTGATGGTGATACGATACCGGGGCACTCCCCCAAGCTTGGCAGTTGCCAAGGGGAGTGCCCATACCCGATGCTCACTTCTTCTTTGTTGGTGAAGAAGGTGTTGGCGATGATGGATAGTCACACATCGAGCATAGGAGATCCTCCAATTTGCGGATAATGCCCTTGAGTGCGATGATATGCTCCTTCAACAAAATATTTTCACTTGTGAGATACTTGTTTTGAATGCGAGCTAACTCAATCATCTTGAAACCATCAATCTCCGTTGGGGTAAATAGATTGTGGTGAGGTTGAAGGATGTCTTCTTCTGCTACTATCAGAACTTGATCCCCCATGGCCTTCTTGATCCCATCATCCTTGTTGACCTCTCCGGGTTCTTCTCTCTTCAGCTCTATCTTCATTAGCCAAGCATCGTTGCCCTCCTTGTTGGAGGAGGAGGGAGACGACATGATGCCTGGCATTGACAACCCCGGCAGAAAATAGCTCGAAACAAAAACAAGAGATATTTGCGTGATAAGGTGGTCAAAACCTTCGGGAGATTATATAGTGAATTTTTACCGACCAAAAGAAGTATCGTGCAAGAAAACGGAGTCCGAAGAGCACACGAGGTGCCCACGAGGCAGGGGGCGTGCCCAGGGGGTAGGGCATGCCCTCCACCCTCGTGGAAGCCTCGTGTCCTTCCCGGACTACTTCTTATTTTTCCTATTTTCTTAAATATTCCAAAACGGAGAAAAATTGCCATTAGAACTGTTTTGGAGTCGGGTTACTTACCGTACCATGTACCTATTCTTTTTTGGAGTCTGAAACGTTCTGGAAAGTGTCCCTTATGTATTCCTCCGGGGTTACGGTTTCAATAACATTAGTTTCAACATTTATGGGATTACCTGAGATATAATGTTTGATTCTTTGACCGTTTACCACCTTCGGATTTGTGCCTTCGAAGTTGTTGATTTTTATGGCACCGGAATGGTAGACCTCCTCGATGACGTAAGGACCTTCCCATTTAGAGAGAAGTTTGCCTACAAAAAATCTTAAACGAGAGTTGTATAACAATACATAATCACCTAAATTGAACTCACGCTTTTGTATCCTTTTATGATGCCATCTTTTAACTTTTCTTTAGACAGTTTGGCATTCTCATAAGCCTGGGTTCTCCATTCATCAAGTGAGCTGATGCCAAAAAGCATCTTCTCACCGGCAAGTTTGAAGTCATAGTTGAGCTCTTTAATGGCCCAATATGCCTTATGTTCTAGTTCGAGAGGTAAGTGACATGCTTTACCATAAACCATTTTATATGGAGACATACCCATAGGATTTTTGTATGCAGTTCTATAGGCCCATAATGCATCATCAAGTTTCTTGGACCAATTCTTTCTAGATCTATTAACCGCCTTTTGCAAAATTAATTTAAGCTCTCTATTGCTCAGTTCTACTTGACCACTAGACTTTGGATGGTATGGAGATGCAATTCTATGATTAACATCATACTTAGCAGGCATTTTACGAAAGGCACCATGAATAAAATGTGAACCACCATCAGTCATTAAGTATCTAGGGACTCCAAACCTTGGAAAAATAACTTCTTTAAGCATCTTAATAGAGCTGTTATGATCAGCACTACTAGTTGGAATAGCCTCTACCCACTTAGTAACGTAATCAACAGCAACTAAAATATGTCTGTGCCCATTAGAGGAAGGAAAAGGTCCCATGTATCAAAGCCCCAAACATCAAATGGTTCAATAACAAGTGAATAATTCATAGGCATTTCTTGACGTTTACTAATATTACCAATTCTTTGACATTCATCACAAGACAAAACAAACTTACGCGCATCCTTGAAGAGAGTAGGCCAATAAAAACCGGATTGCAACACCTTATGTGCAGTTATGTCTCCAGCCTGGTGTCCTCCATAAGCCTCGGAGTGGCACTTGCGTAGGATCTGTTCTTGTTCATGCTCAGGTACACAACGTCTAATAACACCATATACTCCTTCTTTATAAAGATGTGGGTCATCCCAGAAGTAATGTCTTAAATCATAGAAGAACTTTCTCTTTTGCTGGTATGTGAAACTAGGTGGTATAAATTTAGCAACAACGTAATTAGCATAATCAGCGTACCATGGAGAAGTACGAGAAGCATTTATGATAGCTAATTGTTCATCGGGAAAGCTATCATCAATAGGTAATGGGTCATCAAGAACATTTTCTAACCTAGACAAGTTGTCTGCAACGGGGTTCTCAGCTCCTTTTCTATCAATGATATGCAAATCAAATTCTTGTAGCAAGAGAGCCCATCTAATAAGTCTAGGTTTAGCATATTTCTTTTCCATAAGATATTTAATAGCAGCATGATCAGTGTGAACGGTTACTTTAGAATCAATAATGTAAGGTCTGAACTTATCACAAGCAAATACAACTGCTAAGAATTCTTTTTCAGTAGTAGCATAATTTCTTTGAGCACTGTCTAGAGTTTTACTAGCATATTGGATAACATTTAATTTCTTATCAACTCTTTGTCCTAGAACAGCCCCTACAACATAATCACTAGCATCACACATAATTTCAAATGGTAAATTCCAATCAGGAGGCTGAACAATAGGTGCAGAAACCAAAGCTTTCTTAAGTATTTCAAATGCTTCTACATAATCATCATCAAAGACAAAAGGAACATCTTTTTGTAAAATATTAGTCAAAGGCCGAGAAATTTTAGAAAAGTCCTTAATGAACCTCCTATAGAAACCAACATGACCAAGGAAGCTTCTTATACCTTTAATGTCCTTATGACACGGCATCTTTTCAATAGCATCAAACTTAGCTTTATCAACTTCAATACCTCTTTTAGAAATTTTATGCCCCAAGACAATACCTTCATTAACCATGAAGTGGCACTTCTCCCAATTCAAGACAATATTAGTTTCTTCACATCTCTGCAAAACTCGATCAAGGTTGCTTAAGCAATCATCAAAAGAAGTCCCATAAACAGAGAAATCATCCATGAATACCTCAACAATCTTTTCACAAAAGTCAGAGAATATAGCAGTCATACATCTTTGAAAGGTAGTCGGTGCATTACATAAACCAAAAGGCATACATCTATAAGCAAAGGTACCGAAAGGGCAAGTAAAAGTTGTCTTTTCTTGATCCTCTTTTGACACGGGTATTTGAGAGAAACCAGAATAACCAGAATAAACGATTATCATGAACAAGGAAATATAATAATAACCAATTTATTATTGCCTCTAGGGCATATTTCCAACAGTGAGTACAAATGTACCCAGCAAGACTTACAATAGAACTAACTACATATGCATTGGTAGCAACAAAGGGGGTGGTGGAGTTTAACTGCAGCAAGCCAGCTTTGACTCAATGGCTAACCTAAACTACTACTGCAAATAACTCTTTGAGGTGGCGCACATGAGTCCACATATTCACCATATCAATACACCACTATGGATCCGCTCCCGTCTCCCTATGAGAACGCCATCCATAGCACTGACGCTTATCTTGAGCATTTTAGAGTATCCACTTTCACTTGTCTATGAACGATGCAAGGGGTCCAAGTTTCCATATCCGAGGAATCCGGCTATTCGAATAGATAATGATAACCCTGCAGGGGTGTACTTCTTCACACACGCTCTCGCCACTTACCACCATGTACACGTCGTGTATCTTGGCAACCTTCAAGCGGAAGCCTGGTGAGGGAGTCGGCCATGACCTAACTAATCACACAAGTCTCTCGTCCAGGTTTATGCCTATTCGGGTTCCATCCGCAAGGAGATCCGGCCGGGGTGTCGCTCACGGCCCCAAACGATGTGTACAGGGTTCCCAAGCCCACCATCCGAGTGCCACTTGGTACACCGGGCCACTGTGCCTAGTCTATCCCAAGCCCACCTGTACCGGGTGCCACTTGGTAGACTACTAACACTACCTACAAACACTAGAAACTAGTTGCAACTCCTGGACAGAGATCGAGTTGATTAATAAGTCGAGAGGGGTCGAGTTACCGGAACCCAATGTGTGGTAGTAACTGTTCATGGATCACAAACACAGAACTCAGTTCCTAAGAACGACTGCAATGAGACAACCCACCATGTACTCCTACATGGCCTCTCACCGCTACCTTTACCAAATCGTGTTCACACACTTAGCTCACACATAGTAGGACATGTTCAACACCATTCCAATTCATCCCCGATGAATCAGACCTGACTCAACACTAAGCAGTAGCAGGCATGACAAACAAGCATGAATGAGTAGGCACATCAGGGCTCAAACAACTCCTACTCATGCTAGTGGGTTTCATCTATTTACTGTGGCAATGACAGGTCATGCAGAGGAAAGGGGTTCAGCTACCGCAGCATGTAATAGTTGAAACATTGTTGTCCTAATACAGTAAAAGAGAGCAGGAGCGAGAGAGTGGGATTATATCGTAATGAACAAGGGGGTTTTGCTTGCCTGGCACTTCTGAAGATAGGATAGTTCTTCATCAGTGTCATCGATCACATCGTCAGAACCATGTCTATCGAGAGGGGACAAACACCGGAAAACAAGGAAGAATACAATCAATGCAATGCAACAATTATGATGCATGATTATGACATGGCAATATGATGTGATTTGGCCTAATGCAACTAGCAACACAATTAAGTGTAGTTGGTTTGAACGCAAGGTTCAAATTCAAACTCCACATATGGTTATTTAAATGCCATTCATTTGATTTGTCCTAAACAGTAGCCAAAAGTTGTTCTAACATGCATGCAAATGGTACAGATGGATAGATTGGATTTTTATGATCATTTTTCATATATAATTTATTTCATTCTGAGCTACAGTTGATTTAATATGATTTTTAGAAGTTTTGGGTATTTTCTGAAAATAATAAATCATTTCTGATTTATTTCAAAATTCTAGAAAGGATTTACTGTGTCAGCCTGATGTCATGACGATGTCAGCAAGTCAACAGGGCTGGTTCGGGTCAAACCTGACATGTGGGGGCCACACGTCAGTGTAATAGGGAAGGGACAGAGGCTGACTAGTGGGTCCGGGTCAATGTTGACATGGCATGGTCAAAATGACATGTGGGGCCGGGTATATTAACCTAAACTAACAGGGAATAAATCCCGGGGTTAATTAAGGCATGGGGCCCATAGTCAGTGAGAGAGAGGGTTAGTTAGCTGGGTCATTAGTGGCTAATGACAGCGCCTCGTCAGCGTCACCGGAGTTACACCGGCGGCAACCAAAAACGCGGCGGAGGCACACTAGAGGGGCTCGGGTTTCGCCTATGGTGCACCGTTCGGTGTGCCCTTTGGCCCTACGGAGAGCTGGCACGATAGCGGTCGGATGGTGGTGGTCTCCGGGCCTGGGGTGGCCGGAGTCAACGGCGGCGAGCTCGGTTGCAGTCGCCGGAGTTCGGGCGCGAGCGGGGACGCCGTTGCGGTGGCCGTGGCGATGTGCGTTTAGCATCTACGGCGTTTACTGGTGCGGTGAGTTTGATGGGTGCATGCCCGAGACCAAATGGTCACCGGAGCATCACCGGAGACGAGCGCGGGCGGCGGCGCGTTCGGTTGCAGACGAGGCGATGGCTACGACGCATGAGGGGGAAAACAGAGAGGGGAAGCAGGAGCAGGGGCTCACAGAGAGGTCGTAGAGCAGCTTAGTGTGCTCGAGGAGGCGGCGGAGACGGCAAATCGGACGGTGGCATCCGGCGGCCGTGGTCGGGGAAGAAGGCCACAAGCGTCGTCTTGGGGCCGTCCTGGCTCGTGTAGCTCGGCGAGGAGGGAGCAGAGGTTGCGGCAGAGCCTCTAAGAGCATTGGCGAGGCGAGGCAGTGGTTGTCGCCACGGTGGTGCTTGTCGGCGAGCTCCGCTCGGGGAGAGAGCAGAGGGGGGAAGCGCATCCAGAGGGAGAGGGGAACGAACAAGGGGTGGCTAGGCGACGCAGGTAGACAGCCTGGTGGCGTGGCGCCCGCGGGCACGCCGTGCGCTGTCCCTCCTCTACCTACTGGCAGAGGTTAGGGATGACTGGCACCGAGCCAGGTGGGCTGGGCCAGCACAGGTGAGGCCCAGGTAAGCATCCCTCCCTCCCTGTTTTCTAATTTTGTTCGGTTTTTCTATTTTGCAGATTTGTTTTAATTTGTTTTTTTTCAAACCAAATCACTTTTAAAAATTCTGAAAATAGTTATGGGCACTAAAATAGTTATTCCAGAGGCCCTCAACTAATTCCAGAATTGTTGGGGCATTTAAAAATATTAATAGTATTTAAATGCTCCAATTCAAATACAGTATGAATTACTTCAAAAATCCAGAATGGCCTAAAAATATGTTCATCATTTTTGGCAGAGGTTTTCACCTTTATCAGAAATCATGAACATTTTCAAAGGGCATTTTGGGTTCATTGAAAATGATTTTATGTTGAACCTATTTGATTTGATCTGTTGCTAGGGTTTGATCAATCCCCATTTCAGATTCAAAAGAATTTAAACATGATGCAACACATGACTAGCTAGCTCAGAGCATACCAGAACTAGGGATGTGACACTACCCGCATAGCCTTTTCGTTTAGTCTACCTAGCTGTCTAATCAACTGCCTGCACGCCACTTCTCCCATTTACTTCTCCATCGGGAACCGATTCTCCTCGGCTTCTTCACCTCCCCTTCGTCTTCATTTGCATCCAAACCCCACTGCGTTCACATTGTTTTAACCTCTTTAAATAATCATCTACTACTTCAGTTAGACTAGCCATCTAATCCTAATTCTCCAAACCATAGCCCTCCGTTCCAACGGTTCCAAATGGCAGAAGAGATCGAGATGCAGGTTTTTAGCGTCCAACATGTCCTCGTCGAAGGCTCGATGCGCATAGTTGCCACCGTCACCGTCCACCCAAGGGTTGTTCGGCAGTGGATCAACAATGTATCCAACTCCCTCGAAAAGGTAGAGACGAGGGTCATTGGTCTCGACGCAGAGTACATGGAGCGTGCCCCTGGGAAGATCAAGTGTGCTGCTATCCTTCAGCTGTGCCATGAAGATGATGTTTTGGTGTACCACATCATACACTCGCCCTCCATACCATGTGAGCTTCACGATTTCTTGTCTCGGGAGGATGTATACTTCTGTGGGGCAGCCATCGAAGGAGACAAACAGAAGCTGAAGCCGTACAACCTTGATTTGAAAAGCATCGCTGACCTATAAACCAGAATCAAAATTCCTGTAGAAGATTGTGATAAATAGACACCATCCCTATTCGACGTAGAAAATTTTGTGCTTGGTACAAATCTTCAGAAGGGTGACGAGACGGTGGAATTAAGGTCATCTGGATGGGAGAATTATCCCTTGACATACGAGCGGATAAAATATGCTGCCCTCGATGCCCGTGTGAGTTTTGAGATAGCTGCAAGGTCCAAAGAGCTTGTTGTGAAGCAATCTCCCACAGAGAATGATAACAAGAAGAAGAAGAAGAAGAAGAAGAAGAAGAAGAAAAGGCTGCACCAGTAGGAGGGCATTATGGATGGATGAACTATTTCCTCTCTTGTAAAAAAAATTATTCCCTCTCGGTGTATATTGATATAGATGGTCTATTTCGATGGTGTGCATGTCTTTGGAACAGAGTAGCAGTGCGGATCCGCTTGACTATAAGGAACTATTTATCCGCATATATAGCTTTCTCTGCTACTCCTTCTAGTGATCGGTATGCAGTGCATGAGTCCGCAGACATGATAGCTTGTGTGCATGACATGTGGGCCACCTAAAATGCGGCGAGCATCAAGTTTCTACCACAGCCACCCACGATTCCCACGACGCCGCTCGAACCCATGAAATCACATGTCCCCCGACCTGCGGCTCACCCCTCTTGGACCCACTGCCCCTCTGCCTACGGGAGCATTACATGTGGACCAGTCACCTATCGGGTCCACATGCATGTTATTGACTCAAAGGTAGGTGTAGTAAGGCGCTGAAGCTCAGTCCCGACGGCCCTGAGAGGGAAATGTAACTCCCGCGCCAGTGCTTGTGGTGCCCCCGCAGCACGAACTCGTGCCAAACTCGAGTTTCGTTTCTTTACTATACATGCACGCAACGATTTAATGGACATTGTAATCTCAACATGTGATGGGGAGCTCTAAATTTGTATTTGAAACTTATAAAACGAAATGATTCAAAACAAATAAACTGGGAGAGAGGGAGTATATCATAGGATGTGTCCCATACAAAATAAGTCCCCTGTTTTGTCACTGCGAAGATGCGGTTAGAAAGTAGCACAACGTCTTCCTACTCGTACGGCAACAAATCGGCCGCAGACAGCATGGTCCGCCTTTGACCGCCATGTGCAAGGTTCGTGCTATCTTATTCAATATCACCGTGGTTCCATCATACCAATTCATGTGGTGGCCCGTTGCATGGCTGATCCCAATGTTGGACAAAGGTTCTACGGGAACGGTGTCACCGTTGTAAATGTTGTGCAAATTGATGTTGGTACCCTCCTGTACATATGCAAGCCAATCTCCACTTGCACCGAGCCTAACCTATGAAACAGTGGGCAGGGGGAGAATTAGGAAATGGACACGGAAGTAGTCTTTAGAATGCATTTACTACGTGATCAAACTCATCTTACCTGCTCATCGGAGGAAATCTGAGTGCCCCTCAATGTCGGCATCTCAAGGGGCGTCAACTTGCAACTACGGCCATGCCGCGCTGGAGAGACCCCCAAGGAAACATCCTCGTGCGTTCCATGGAACATCAAGATGCATTTGTATGAGTAGTTTATCTTGTGAGAGAAAAGGATGAACGAGGGAAGGCCTCTAGAGATAGAGATGGACACTACTACTACCAATGTGATGGCCCGTGCATTGCAATGGATCCAAAGTAGTAGAATAATACTTGTTCACGTGCTTGAAATATAAACACTCTAGTTTGGATATACATGTGTCAGCAGACATGACAGCTTGTCCATGGAAGTTGAACCACGGCGACCATCACGTTTCTTGTTTCTACCACTGCCACACCCACACGCGATTCCCACGACGCCGCTCCAACCCACGGCACGACGTCCCCCGACGTGGACATGGATCCTCTGACGTGGCTATCACTGCCTTGCCCTGCCTTTCCTTCGCTGACAGGTGGGACCCACGCTTATGGGTCCCACATGTCAGTGACAGAATGGTAGGATTGTTCATGTCAGGGGATCCTCATCCCCCCGACGTGCCCCTCATCCCTCTCGGCCCCACCGCTCCTCTGCCTTTGTGTGCATGACATGCGGGCTAGCTGAACTACGGCGACCATCAACTTTCTACCACAGACACACCCGATTGGACGCGGTTTGCCTGCTCCACTGCTGTGCTCCGATCCGTACTCCCGCACCATCGAATTTTCATCTAGGGGATGTGACACATTTCGTCCCGGGCATCAATCCTTAGCTGGAGTACTTATGTACTCCCTCCGGTCCTTTTTACTCTGCACATTGGATTTGCCGAAAGTCAAACTTTGCTAAGTTTGACCAAATTTATATTAGAAATTATTAGCATCTATAATATCTAATAAATATAATATGAAAATATATTCCAAGATGAATCTAATGATATTGGTGTTGTTATGTGAATGTCTATAATTTTTTATGTAAACTTGGTCAAAGTTGGATGAGATTGACTTCGGACAAACCTAATATGCATAGTAAAAAGGACTGGAGGGAGTACTACAGGTAGTACCCGCCGGTGTGGCCATCTACGCCTCGTAACACCCCAACGCCCAGCTGTGGCACCCTCGCCACGACCACGCCACCACCGGCCGGTTCATCTTGAACGAGTGAGTCGCGAACCACGCCACCACCATGAGAATGACACGTGGGCCAGCCGCATTTAAGGTCCGCATGTCATTGACTCATAGGCCGGGCACTAAGCCACTGAAGTTTGGTCCCATGGGCCCCGAGAGGGAAATGTAACTCTTGCGGCAGGCCTTGTGGTGCTCCCGCGGTACTAGCTCGTGCCAAAACTGGAATCTGTTTCTTACTACTACCAACTAGTACTAGCAAGGTACACGTGCATTGCACGCATGAGATTCTGGTGGTTTGTGCATTATGCTTCTACATGTGGAGCTTTCTGGATTCTAACATGTGGCAAAATCTGGTGGAATGTAAGGTTAGGCAAGTTTGATTAACTTAGGTGAGTGTTTGGTTCAAGCCACACCTTAGGCAAGCCACACTAAGGCCCCACATGACATACACACAAAAAATGTGGCAAGATTCCCTTAGGCTTGCCAACTTGTTTCTCTCGTTTTGATGAACTAATAACTTTGCCTAAGCTTAGTTGTGGCAAAGTTAGGGTCTGTTTGATTCAAAGGATTTTCATAGGATCTTTGAAGGATTAGAATCCTTAGGAATTTTTCCTACATTGGTCGTTTGATTCATAGGATTGAATCGTGTAGAATATTTTCCTAAGGATTCATTTGTACTATGTTTCACAGGAATTCTAACATGCACTCCAACCTCTTGAAATAAATCTTTTGTTTTTCATGTGACACAATCAAACAAACTCAAATCCTATAGGGATCCAATGAACATGCCATTCCAATCCTACTTTTTTCATATTCCTGTGTTTCTGCAATCCTATGAATCAAAGAGGCCCTTAGTCATGAATTAAGTTCAACCATGGAGTCTTCTAGATTATACATGTGGCAGAATCTGGTGGATGATATCCAACGGCCAGTAGTGCTCGGATTTTCCACCTTTGTACCGTCGGATTGGCTTCATCCAACGACCAACTTTCAAAGTTTTTCACACACTATATAGGGGGTATAGATATAGATGTGTTGGTCCATTGCAATGGATCCAAAGTATATATATCTATTTAGTGGAGTGCACTCTAAACACATTATCTATTTATTTTTCTCTAACCTTCCGTAGCCATGAAACCAAGCCACATAAGCTTCATGGGTGCCCCCACATCATATTATTCATACTGCGTTGATTGAAAAAAAGATAAATCACCCAAAACAAGATCTTCCCGTTTTTTGTTCCTACGATGTTGTGCCGTGCACGTACCTACTAGTTGTATAGTGGTAGTACTAGTAATATAGTATTAGGAGTACAAACTTGGTACTAGTAGGAGTAGTACTAGTACGGAATGCTCCTACTCTATCAACGAGCCCCGTCTGACACCAAATTTCTTGGCTTCCGTGCTGCAGCTAGATCTTCCCCTTGTTTCTGTTTTCCAACCCGGCGGCGGGCGGGGTGTCGGTTTGCTCAACGGCAGTCCCACATGAAAGTGAAAATGCTAGGCAACACGCCTTCCCTAAGCTATGTGTCGTGTCAGACGGGCCGTGTTGTACTCCCGATTCTCGGACGTGTGGGGGTGCGACACGAACGCAGCAGGCCTTTTCCTTTTACCAACAATGTGCCCGTGCGTTGCGACGGATCCAAAGTAGTAGAATAGTAGTATTTGTTCACAAACTTGAAAGAAATCACTATTGTTTTGATATACTCCTAATATATTACTCCCTCCGTACCTAAATATTTGTCTTTTTTGAGATTTCAAATGGACTATCACTTACGGATTATATAGACATATTCTAGTGTTTCTAGCAAGATGCCTGCGCGTTGCACGAAGTTGATGGAAAAGGTAAGCACAACTTATAAATTGACGGATGGAGTACTAGTTACAGTGATGCATATAATTAAGCAAAGGGATCGCACATGTCGGTATTGACTGGAACGAGAATGCAACAGCACAATAAGAATTAAGGCCACGATGATGCGATCGCAGTGGTGGTTACAGAAGGCGAGAAGAAAGATGGATCCACGAACGTACGACCTCCTCCTCCTCAACTTAGTGCGTCGGGCCACCGACCGGCGGCTAAGGAGCGGCGGCTTTTGTGGCGAGGTCGAGGTGCTTCTCAGCAAAGGCATCCAAGGCTTCCAGCCGGTTGAGGAAGGCCAACATCGTAGCGTCCTCACTGGCCTTGTAGATACCTATGTACATGATTTCCTCATACATGTGGATGTGTAGGTCGACGAATTCTTGCAGGGCGAGGCGCCTCGCGGCGAGTGCGACCTCCAGGTGGACATTCTTCGTGGCGTCGGCGGGCAGTCGTAGGGCCACCAGTGCTTGAAAGAGGTTCCGGCCATGGAGGCCGATTAGGGTGGCAGGCAATGAGGAGCCCGGGCGCACGGGCTGGAGGAGTACGACGATGTCGTCCACGAGCTTCTTGAGGACGGTGAACTTGTTGCTAGTGGCAACAATCATCTGGTCCAACTGAGAGTCAAAGTTGGCGTCGAAGGCGGCCATCCACCAGCCGGTCTCCAACACCATCTGGAGACGATCCTCGGTGCCATGTCGTAGGCCGGTGTCGTGGACCATCTGGCGCAGCCGCTGGCCGCTCATGAGAATCGCCGCCATGGGTCTGGAGTGAGCTCTTTTGCGCTTAGTGTAGGTGCTTAGGCAAATGCTTAGGTGCGTACGATGTGGTAGATGCATTGGAATGGAGGGGTGCCTTTATATGAGGGCAATGAGGGCAAACTGCATTGCATTCACATCGTGCGGCCTCTTTTCCCGGACCTCCTCCCATTACTTCCCTCATGCATTAATTGAAGGTGGATGCATTGGCCGTTCAACATATCGGGAACCGCTACTCCCTCCCTCGTCTGCATTAAAGCCGTACCGGGAACTGTGCCACCCGCTGTCAAATCGAATACTCCCTCCGTCTAGGTGAGTTTTAAGTCATCTTATGAAAACCAAATAGTAAACACATAGGCGTGGTGCAGTAACTCTCACGTTGTTTCTTATTTTTTGACATAAATAGAGGAATCAACCAAGAAGAGATGTGGGGCTTGTATGCTTTTAATGACTTGAGACTATCAAACATGACATGCAATGGTCAGTTCGTTCCACAAGAACAAATACAACCCACGTCAGCACACACACATCTTATATAGCATCACATCCAATGGCTATAAAAGATGAATGAGACCAAATTATATCTCATCTAGATGAGTTCTAGCAAAACTGTATTAATAATACTTAGTACTCCTGCGCCATGTATCATATATTAGTATTATGTAGTACTTTATTTATTTATGAGGTATCCAGATGGCACTGCACCGCCAAGAAAAGAGGGTAACATCAAAATTATGGACTACTTTTTTGAGTATGTTGGTAAGGTCCGGTCATAGTCACTTGTTGAAATCTCTAAAAAGACAAATACTCCCTCCGTCCGAAAATACTTGTCATCAAGATGGATAAAAGGAAATGTATCTGGACGTATTTTAGTTTTAGATACATCTCTTTTTATCCATTTTGATGACAAGTATTTTCGGACGGAGGGAGTAGAAAACAGAGTTAGTGATGATGGTGTGCGTGCCATCCTGCAATATAGGCCGTCGGATTTATATCTAACGGATAGGAAAGAAACTATGGCAATTTTGCAAAAATATACCCACACGTCTCTCCACGTTCGCAAATAAGGCCTTCCCTCGTTCAACCTTTTCTCTCACAAGATAAACTACTCATACAAATGCATCTTGAGGTGTCCATAGAATCAAAGAGAGGGATGATGTGTGTGTGTGCGCGCGCGATCAATAAAGAGTGCCATCGAATTTGTGTGTGCCCACGTCAAAGATATAGAGTGGCTGGCCTACTGGAACGTGAGATGAGACATGTGTAGTTTGTCTTTGTGGCATGGATACCTACCTGCAGCGCTCGACTATCGGTGTGTGGTGGGGGAAGAGGGAGGCCCAATTAACTATAAAGGTACAATGGCTGGTGTATGTGTGGAGGAGGAGAGAGGCCTACCTCATGTATTAAGGAGATCGATCTGCCTCATGTATTAAGGGAGATCGATCGGCATCCATGCATATGTGCAGGAGAGGAATAAGGTTGGGAGAGAGACAGAGCTAGAGTGTTGGAGGGGGTGGTAGTGGAGTTGCTTCTAACAAATGGTGGGATAGGCTTGCTAGACAAACGGAGGGCACGCCCGCAATATCAATAAGAGAGATGGCTGCTTGTTGTCTGTGCACGTGCGTGTGAGAGACGGGTCAGGAGGCATGCATGAATGATGAGGGGGGACGATGTGGCTGTGGTAAGCAGACGTAACTACATAGGAAGATCAATCGCCCTTTGTTAGAGAAAGGAGAGACATAACTTGTGAGGTATGTCGATCGATGGGGGGGTAGTTAACGATCTAGGTATATGTTGGGAGATCGATCGGTATACATGCATGTGTGTGTTAGAAGCAAATGAGGCACGAGGAGAAGGATAGAGAGAGAGAGGGATGCATGTAGGAGGTGGTACGAGAGGCATACTATATCGAGGGGGAGGAGTGTGTGAGTACGAGAACGGTGAAAAGAGTAGTGGGAGTGAGGCATGTACGGTGACAAGAGAAGAGGGGAAGCTTGTGTTTGTGCTAGGCACACCTGGCTAGAGAGGCATATTGATCGATGTGTGCCGTAAAGAATGAGCTGGGGGGCCTACACACACCGTGGGTGAACGACCTAAAGTGAAAAGACGAATTTGCGTGATGGAGCTAGAGAATGTTGAGGGAGGGTGAGAGGGATGTGGGTGTGTGCATGCACAAGAGAAAGTTAGCGCTAGCTACAAAGATAAGAGGGTTGTGTGGGTGTAAAATACGAATAGAGATCATATATACTTCATTATAAAAAGCGAATTCGGATATTTGAAGAATTTATCATAGTGTTTCAAACCGACGCATGTGTGAATATATATAACAGTGATACACATGGTGTGGTTATGAACATGTTATACTACATCTAATATATTTTATCTCTACTCTTATAAAAAATGGATTTGTTGATGATGGTGTGCCTGCCATCCTGCATTATAGGCCGTCTGATTTATATCTGGAGGATAGCAAGGAAACTATGATGGTTGAAGTTGGCAACAATCATGATTGTACATTCTTATTGAAATAGAGAAACGAATTCAAATTTAGTTCGAATTGTAGCGGTAGTATAGACATTTGGAATGCACTAAAATGTTGGTATGAGTAGGTTACATGCATTATGTAGCAAGCGAAAAAAATTAATCGGACATAACATGGATTCATACTCCCTCCTTCCATCTATATAGGGTGTAATGAGATTTTTAAGACCGCCTTTGACTATTGACAAGATTAATAGTACATGGCATGCACAATGTGAAAATTATATCATTGAAAGAACCTTTCACAGATGAATTTAACGGTGTGCTTTGTGTAAGTTGCATGTCATATATCATTGCTCTAATATTTGGTCAAAGTTAGCATCGAAAAACGCATTAGGCCCTATATAGATGGAAGGAGGGAGTAGCTTTGAATAGCATTTGTATAGTAAAACGGGGCAAGACTCTCTCTTTGTGTGGTGTGAATAGTTTTATTTTTTCTTTTTCTTTTTGGTTGAGGGAAGTGCGAATTGATTTGGTACATACAAGTACAATATTACTACACATTAGGCTTGTCCCTAAAATTCAACCCGCGTCTTGTTATATCCCGAAAATTCAGATATTGTGCTCCCAAAACTGGCGCCTTCACAACTCGCGCCTTGCTATCCCGAAATTACAACACGCGCGAAAACTCCCCCCAGCTGCCAAATCCTGACACGCGAAATCCCCCTTCTAACCCTGAGCCGAAAGGGCCGCTAGTTCAAATCGGTGGGGGGTACTTTTGTAACACACCCTACATTTTGGACAAGCGCGTCCCTATGTCATGCTTCACCCCTCCCATCGCCCCCTTTTCGCCATTCGAAATCCCAGGCCGCCATAACCTCTCCGCTCCGGCCACGAAACCCCACCCTCCTCCGTCCGCCACGTCACCACTATCCAGCCGGAGCCTCTTCCCCGACGACGTCGTCCACCGCAACAGCTCGACGTCCCTTGTCCACCTCCCTGGATGAGGATCCGTCGTCCATCTCACCGTACCGCCGGTTCAGCCGCCCCATCCTCCACCTCCAAGGAGCTACTCCGACGATCACCTCGTCTATCGCGGCTGCTCCATCCCCACAGCACCGCCTTAACCTGCTCCACCGGAACCGCAGCATCCTCACCGACTCCTCGGACGAAGCCGAGGCCTACTCGGCGCCACCAAAGAGGTTGTACACTCATCGCATCGCACCTTCTCCTTAACTCGACCTCCCGGCGCCGACGGTGCTCCATCCCGCACCCCCATGGAGCGGCTACCTTGAAGTTGGCGCCACGGGCGACATCTCCACGGCGGCTCTCCCCTAGTGCAAGGCCCCTTCGGCGGCGGCGGCCATACCAGCCGGATCTGCTGTTGCTGCTCCGGCTCTCGCTTGCTCGCTCGCGCTGCTGCTGCTGCTCCGGCTCTCGCTCGATCACTCGCTCGCCCAGCTGCTGCTGCTGCTGCTCTCCCCCTCGCTCGTGCTGCTGCTCTGCTCCGATTAAGCCACACTTCAGTCGACTGAATCGACTTTTGGGTCAGTCGATTTTCAGGGGTTGGGGGGCTCGCCGGAGTTAAGGAAGAACCACCCGCGGCGGGGACGGGGGCTCGCTGGAGAGGTACCCACTATCTATCCTAGGGTTCAGGGTGGGGGCGGGGGGCCTAGAGGGCTGGCCAGGGCGGCGGTGGCGAGTTGTTTCGGGGTGGTGAGGCGGCGCTGGGGCCGGCGGTTCGGCCGGTGGTGTCTGGCGGCTCAGGGGGGTGCAGGTTGAAGATGAACTACAGGCCCTCCCTAAACTACATGTCAAGTGCCTCTCTGCTACCATTGCATTTAGTTTCGACAGTAGCATTCAGATTCCACAGTAAATTTCAGTTTCGACAGTCAAGTTCAGAGTCAACAATTTTTACCTCATCTGTTGTAGTCAGGTGGTTTTTGGTGATGTTAATTTTACATCCATTTTACATCATCTATTGGAGATGCTATTAGAATCGCACTTGAGATTGACGATGTCTGTCTTGTGCTGCTTCAGCCTTGACATCTTACGGCTCACCGGAGCTGCTCCAACGACAGAACGATCCATCACAACAGAGTAGTACCCTGGACGCTGTCTACAGATTCCTTAGATCTTCCTCCACACCTCCGACAGCCACCTCTGCCTCAACTGCTTCAGCGACCAACCCAATGATGCTGAGGTCGACACGGCTACGGCAAAGAGGTTGTACACTTGTTGCATCAGTTATTACTATACATTCACATCGATCCATTAGGGCTATTTTGGTTCAACGGAAAAACGTTGATCCACTGGTTGTTACCATCACTCTACATTTCTGCATGCTCTCCTTACATAATCTCACCATATTTTTTTCGTATGCATGTCAGATATTGTACACATCCATGCTAAACATGTAGAGAAAAATAGAAGAGTTTTGGGCGGCAATACAATGTCATGCAGACATCGCTCCATGGTGGGTTCAATGGCAAACCCTCCCCACCCCTCTCCAGCTTGTAATCCAGAGGAAGATATCTGTTCTGAGGTAGATTCAGACCCCGTTGACCACT
>NC_041390.1:524051508-524160449 GCF_002162155.2 Triticum dicoccoides | reverse complement strand
CCCCCAAGGTGTTTGCTCTACCTTGGCATGATGATGTTAGTCATATCATGCATATGTTGCCTTGCAGTGCCTACTTTTGACATCATATATGTCATCTGCTTAGTTTAGACATGTTCTGTAATGCCACCTATTTAGTTTCTATATCATATATGGGAATTATGCAGTCTCATGTCTTTTAGCCAGCCATAATATATGTGAAATGTGCAATGCCATCCTGTTTAACCAGGCATCATATATTTGAATGATATCTTGCCCATCCTTTTCTTCATTACATTTCCATTTGTCGACAATGTTTGTACATTAAACTACTATTCCTGTGAATCAGCCATTTGGGTGGGAGATGGAAAAATCTGGAGTGAAAACAAGGCCTTCAGAGTAGACAGTGCTACCTGTCGAAGCAGATCTCTTGTTGGGTCCCGATAGCTCCTCAGAGATGGATTCAGAGACAGATGACCAGTCCTATTCCCCCACTGAGGTGTATGCTCTAACTTGGCATGGTTATACTGCTCATATCATGCATACGGTGTCTCGCATTGCATAGTTTAGACATCATATACACAATATTCAACACCATGTTCTTAGTTCAGACATCATATCGAATGCCCTCTGTTTAGCATATAAATCACATATGTGAATTAAATGATGCAGTCCTGATTACTTAGATAACATGTAGGTGAATTATGCCATGCGATCATGTTTAGTTATTCTTCATATCTTTGAATTATGTTATGCTATGCTATCCAGTTTAGATAGACATCATATATGTGAAATTATGCCATGCTATCCGTTTTAGTTAAACAATATACATGTCAACTATTTCATGCCCTCTTTTTTCCACACTATCTATTGCATCTGTCTCTCATACAATGTCTGTACATTCAACTATGTTTCCTGTTTATCAGCCATTTGAATTGGAGAGGGTGATGCCAATATCTAGCGGACTAAAAACACGGTCTTCAAATAAAATAGTGCTACCTCTTGGTGGAGATGGCACCCCGGTTGTACATGCACAAGAACCAGCCCTACCACACATAACACAAACTCTCGTAGATTGTACCCCTACTGCGATGGACAGAGAACCAGCTTCACCCAATCTAACCCCAACCCCAGCCGATAGTAACCCAGTTCCTGTTGACACAACACCATCTCCACCACAGAGCTCCCAAACAAGAGCAGTAAGTAAGGCAGCTCCAGTGCCCAAAGGGCCAGTACTATCACGGCGAACCCCAACTCCACCAGTTAGTAAGCCTATTCCAGTACATGATTGCTTTGCTCTTGTATCACTGTATTTACTCATACAAACTTATTTTTAAATTGAAGGATCCAATCGAAACTCCAATGGCACAACAGGTATGTTCACGCATGTTTCTTTAACAGGTTTGCTCTTATCAATAGCTCTGTTGATTTCAATTTCAATTGTGTATACAGTTGACTTTCATATCATGCACATTACTAGCATCACAATAGAGCCAATAGTGTTGTTGTACATGTAGACCCGTGGTACCCATCCGAAATCTTGTTGTGTCGTGTAGTTTCCCACGCCTTGTATTCTTTCACTGCTGCTTTGTCTTGAACTGATATGATTTGAACCGTGTCTCTATTTTGATTTGGCAAGACAATGCAGTGACCATAGGACATAGATATATGTTTGTTTGATGCTTTTATTATGTACTAGTACTTGGCAATAGAAGACTTGGTAGTTTAACCATGTCCACCTTACTAATGAACTGGTTCACCGAAATGACTTTCATATACTAGTACATGCTAAACTTGTTATGTGTCTGCTTGTTTCTTCTTTCAGAATGTTGACAGAATATTGGGGAAGAGTGCCTTATTAAGCAATGGTAAAGGAAGTAATGCAGATAAGGTTCAGGATAGTGACACATCCTTGTTGGTCTCCAACAAAGCTGATAAAATAGCTAAGGAAGATTATCTTGAAGATAGCGAGACAACCCCAAAGTCCTGTCTTGGTTTAGTGTTCGAGTTACTGGCCACTACCGCTTGCACAAGCTATTCAAACTCATTGTATGAATCAGTTCGATTTCTTGAGTCTCAACTACAAGCTGAAATACATCGATCAGCTGTGCTGCGACAAGAAGCGGAAGGACTGCGGAAGTCCCTGGAGCATTCAGATGCATACTTTCTGGTGCAACAACAAGCGTTGGAGGATTTTAGCACCAAACAGGACAAAGCTAATCAGCTTGCTAAGCTTATTGCCGGCATGGTGGATACCCAGGATAACGTTTCTTGAGCTCTTCTGAAGTTGTTTCAGTTATGCTCTTGTTTTGCTGTCGTGTTTATTTGCACTGGTGGCCAATTTTGATGGCCAGTGTATGTAATGTGCTGCTTTGTTCCCTGTATTTGCACTAGTGGCGAACTTTGATGCCCAGTGGATGTAATATGTGTAGTAGCGGTAATAGGCTAGCATTAATTGCTTGCTTATTTATTTCCTTATTGTCTTGTTTAGTTGTTTGCTTGTAGTCACTGCAGTTCTTTTTCTGTTTTTTCTAGTGGCCACAATAGCCTATTTTTGGTAACTAGGCCAAAATAATCATGGGCCTTCTACGAGCCATATGATCCATGGGCCTTTGTCCAGCCGTAGGATCCATCGGCCTTCTATACGGGCCTTAGGTCCATCGGCCGTAGGGTCCATGGGCCTTCTACGGGCCGTACGATCCATGGGCCTTCTACGGGCCGTATGATCCATGGGCCTCATATGGGCCGTAGGATCCATGGGCCTTCTACGGGGCGTATCATCATTTCGCCAATCATGGGTCGTACTATTCGTGGACCATAACGGGCCGTTAATAGGCCGTATTTGATAACTCTATGAAAACAGCCCAACAGGTTTTTTACATGAAAACGGCCCAACATATTAACGTTCCGCAAACGGGCCGACTGTAACGACAGGCTGAATTTGGCCCACAAGCAGAAAATGACAGTAACCGGCCGTATGTAACCGAATGTTGCAAATGAGCCCACGAATCAATGGGCCCTGAGAAGGCCGAAAGATAACTTGGGCTGGAAACGGCCCAATGGAATAACGGGCCGTTAATGGGTATAAAGTGATACACTGTTCATTACGGGCCAGTTTCACCACGGGTCGTTAATGGGCCAAGAGTTACAAAGGTCCTCATATGGGCCGAAAGAAGTCATGGGCCACACATGGGCCGGAATTTAAAATGGGTAGAATCATATTGATGGCCCAGATGATGCTACTAGGCCTAATTCGGAAAGGGCGTAACGGACCCTGGGTTAGCAGGCTGTAGATGGGCTATATGCGAACAGGCCGTTAACAGGCTTTCCGTGGGCCGGCCCGCCACCTTTTGACCAAGTCAAACGGGCCGGCCTTTTCACAGGAATGGGCCTCTGTTGGGTCGTGCAACGTGTCGTTGTATCATAGGCGCCTTCGGTCCAATGAGCGGATGACATCTGTCCCAAAGGTGAGCCGACACGTGTTTCCTCCAGCCAATGATGATTTTACACGTGGAAAATCCCCATTGGTCAGGGCTGTTAATGGGTTATTGGATCGAAAACCCGACCCGATAGCTTAACGGCGTTCCGTTACGGTGGATGCCACGTGTCGGTCACCCTTGACGAAAGCACTTCTGTGACGCGCGATTTATCGTCATGGAAGTGGACACTTCCGTGATGATAATTTTGGTAATGTCATGGAACACTTCTACGACAGCACAGGTATGACTATCTTGATTCTGTCATAAATTTGTCATGGATGTACATGCATGACAAAAAACGCGACCTACTGTGACAAACACGTATCATCATGGAAGTGTATTTTTTTGTAGTGTTCTCTCTTATTTTTTTCTCCCTGAACATGAATATATGGAGTTGGAGTTGAGGTCGGTGGAGCACCAGGGGGGCCCATGAGGCAGGGGGCGCGCCCAGGGGGTAGGCGCGCCCCCACCATCATGGACAGGGTGTGGGCCCCCTGGCCTTGATTCTTTCTCCAGTATTTTTTATATATTCCAAAAATAATCTCCGTTGATTTTCATGTCATTCCAAGAACTTTTATTTCTGCACAAAAATAACGCCATGGCAATTCTGGTGAAAACACCATCAGTCCGGGTTAGTTCCATTCAAATCATGCAAATTAGAGTCTGAAACAAGGGCAGAAGTGTTTGGAAAAGTAGATACGACAGAGACGTATCACTTCCTTGCTTGACGAGGTGAAGGCGGGGTGGCGGCCCTCCCTCCGTGCTTGGTGCTGAGGTTCTGGTCGGCTTGTTGGGAACGCAGTATTTCAAAAAAAATCCTACGATCACGCAAGATCTATCTAGGAGATGCATAGCAAAGGAGAGGGGAGAGTGTGTCTACGTACCCCCATAGACCGAAAGCGGAAGCGTTTAGTAATGTGGTTTATGTAGTCGAACGTCTTCGCGATCCAACGAATCAAGTACCGAACGCACGACACCTCCACGATCTACACAAGTTCAGCTCGGTGACGTCCCTCGAACTCTAGATCCAGCTGAGGCTGAGGGAGAGTTGCGTCAGCATGACGGCATGTTGACGGTGATGATGAAGTTACTGATGCAGGGCTACGCCTAAGCACTACGACAATATGACCGAGGTGGAAAACTGTGGAGGGGGGCACCGCACACGGCTACAGATCAACTTGTGTGTCTATGGGGTGCCCCCTCCCCCGTATATAAAGGAGGGGAGGAGGAGGAGGGCCGGCCTCAAGGGGCGCGCCCAAAGGGGGGATTCCTACTCCTAGTAGGTAGGTTTCCACCTTTCCTAGTCCAAGCAGGAGAAGAAGGAAGGAGAGGGAGAGGGAGAAGGAAAGAGGGGGCCGCCGCCCCCTCCTAGTCCAATTCAGACCAGCCCATGGGGGGCGCGCTGCCTCCCCTTGTGTCCCTTCTCTCCTTTCTACTAAAGCCCAATAAGGCCCAATACTTCCCCCGGTGAATTCTCGTAACTCCCCGGTTCTCCGAAAAATACCCGAATCACTCGGAACCTTTCCGATGTCCGAATATAGCCTTCCAATATATGAATCTTTACCTCTCGACCATTTTGATACTCCTCGTCATGTCTGTGATCTCATCCGGGACTACGAACAAACTTTGGTCATCAAATCACATAACTCATAATACAAATCATCATCGAACGTTAAGCGTGCGGACCCTATGGGTTCGAGAACTATGTAGACATGACCGAGACACATCTCCGGTCAATAACCAATAGCAGAACCTGGATGCTCATATTGGCTCCTACATATTCTACGAAGATCTTTATCGGTCAAACCGCATAGCAACATACGTTGTTCCCTTTGTCATCGGTATGTTACTTGCCCGAGATTCGATCGTCTGTATCATCATACCTAGTTCAATCTCGTCACCAGCAAGTCTCTTTACTCGTTCCATAATGCATCATCCCGCAAATAACTCATTGGTCACATTGCTTGCAAGGCTTATAGTGATGTGCATTACCGAGAGGCCCAGAGATACCTCTCCGACAATCGGAGTGATAAATCCTAATCTCGATCTATGCCAACTCAACAAACACCATCAGAGACACCTGTAGAGCATCTTTATAATCACCCAGTTACGTTGTGACGTTTGATAGCACACTAAGTGTTCGTCCGATATTCGGGAGTTGCATAATCTCATAGTCATAGGAACATGTATAAGTCATGAAGAAAGCAATAGCAATAGACTAAACGATCATAGTGCTAAGATAACGGATGGGTCTAGTCCGTCACATCATTCTCTAATGATGTGATCCCGTTCATCAAATGACAACACATGTCCATGGCTAGGAAACTTAACCATCTTTGATTAACGAGCTAGTCAAGTAGAGGCATACTAGGGACACTCTGTTTGTCTATGTATTCACACATGTACTAAGTTTCCGGTTAATACAATTCTAGCATGAATAATAAACATTTATCATGATATAAGGAAATGTAAATAACAACTTTATTATTGCCTCTAGGGCATATTTCCTTCAATCTCCCACTTGCACTAGAGTCAATAATCTAGTTCACATCATCATGTGATTTCACACCAATAGTTCACATCTTCATGTGACTAATACCCAAAGGGTTTACTAGAGTTAATAATCTAGTTCACATCGATATGTGATTAACACCCAAAGAGTGATCTTGTTTTTCTTGTGAGAGAAGTTTAGTCTACGGGTCTGCAATATTCAGATCCGTATGTATTTTGCAAATTTCTATGTCTACAATACTCTGCATGGAGCTACTCTAGCTAATTGCTCCCACTTTCAATATGTATCTAGATCGAGACTTAGAGTCATCTAGATCGGTGTAAAAAGCTTGCATCGACGTAACTCTTTACGACGAACTCTTTTATCACCTCCATAACCGAGAAGTATTTCCTTAGTCCTCTAAGGATAATTTTGACCATTGTCCAGTGATCTACTCCTAGATCAGTATTGTACTCCCTTCCCAAAATTATTCTAAGGTATACAATAGGTATGGTACACAACATAGCATACTTTATAGAACCGATGACTGAGGCATAGGGAATGACTTTTCATTCTCTTACTATTTTCTGCCATGGCTGGGTTTTGAGTCTTTACTCAATTTCAAACCTTACAACTCAGGCAAGAACTCCTTCTTTGACTGATCCATTTTGAACTCCTTCAAAATCTTATCAAGGTATGTACTCATCGAAAGTCTTATCAAGCGTCTTGATCTATCTTTATAGATCTTGATGCCCAATATGTCAGTAGCTTTACAGGTAATTCATTCTTTGAAAAACTCCTTTCAAATTCTCCTTTATGCTTTCCAGAAAATTCTACATCATTTCCGATCAACAATATGTCATTCACATATACTTATCAGAAAGGTTGTAGTGCTCCCACTGACTTTCTTGTAAATACAGGCTTCAAGGCAAGTCTATATAAAACTATATGCTTTGATCAACTCATCAAAGCGTATATTCCAACTCCGAGACGCTTTCACCAGTCCATAGATGGATCGCTGGAGCTTGCACACTTTGTTAACACCTTTAGGATTGACAAAACCTTTTGGTTGCATCATATATAACTCCTTTTAATAAATCCATTAAGGGATGTAGTTTTGATATCCATTTGCCAGATTTCATAAAATGCGGCAACTGCTAACATGATTCATATAGACTTTTAAGCATCGATACGAGTGAGAAAATCTCATCATAGTCAACACCTTGAACTTGTCGAAAACCTTTTGCGACAGTTCGAGCTTTGTAGATAGTTACACTACTATCAGCGTCCGTCTTGCTCTTGAAGATCCATTTATTCTGAATGGCTCACCGATCAACGGGCAAGTCAATCAAAGTCCAAACTTTGTTCTCATACATGGATCCCACCTCAGATTTCATGGCCTTAAGCCATCTCATGGAATCTGGGCTCATCATCGCTTCCTCATAGTTCATAGGTTCGTCATGGTCTAGTAACATGACTTCCAGAACAGGATTACCGTACCACTCTGGTGCAGAACATACTCTGGTTGACCTACGAGGTTCGGTAGTAACTTGATCTGAAGTTTCATGATCATCATCATTAACTTCCTCACTAATTGGTGTAGGCATCACTGGAACTGATTTCTATGATGAACTACTTTCCAATTTGGGAGAAGGTACAATTACCTCATCAAGTTCTACTTTCCTCCCACTCACTTCTCTCGAGAGAAACTCCTTCTCTAGAAAGGATCCACTCTTAGCAACAATAATCTTGCCTTCGGATCTGTGATAGAAGGTGTAACCAACAGTTTCTTTTGGGTATCCTATGAAGACGCACTTCTCTGATTTGGGTTTGAGCTTATCAGGCTGAATTTTTTTGACATAAGCATCGCAACCCCAAACTTTAAGAAACAATAGCTTAGGTTTCTTGCTAAACCACATTTCATACGGTGTCATCTCAACAGATTTTTAGACGGTGCCCTATTTAACGTGAATGCAGCTGTCTCTAATGCATAACCCCAAAATGATATTGGTAAATCGGTAAGAGACATTATAGATCGCACCATATCTAATAAAGTACGGTTATGACGTTCGAACACACCATTACGTTGTGGTGTTCTAATGACCCACAAGTGTAGGGGATCTATCATAGCCTTTTCGATAAGTAAGAGTGTCAAACCCAACGAAGAGCAGAAGGAAATGATAAGCGGTTTTCAGCAAGGTATTTTCTACAAGCACTGAAATTATCGGTAACAGATAGTTTTGTGATAAGGTAATTTTTAACGGATAACAAGTAATGCAAGTAAATATGGTGTAGCAAGATGGACCAATCCTTCTTGTAGCAAAGGACAAGCTTGGAAAAACTCTTATATAAAGGAAAGCGCTCCCGAGGACACATGGGAATTATCGTTGATAACCCACAAGTATTGGGGATCGCAACAGTTTTCGAGGGTAGAGTATTCAACCCAAATTTATTGATTCGACACAAGGGGAGCCAAAGAATATTCTCAAGTATTAGCAGCTGAGTTGTCAATTCAAGCACACCTGGATAACTTAATATTTGCAGCAAGGTATTTAGTAGCAAAGTAATATGATAGTAGTGGTAACGGTGGCAAAAGGTAACGGTAGCAAAAGTAATATTTTTGGTGTTTTATAGTGATCGTAACAATAGCAACAAAAAACTAAATAAGCGAAGAACAATATATGGAAAGCTCATAGGCATTGGATCAGTGATAGAGAATTATGTCGGATGCAATCGATCATGTAACAGTCATAACCTAGGGTGACACAGAACTAGCTCCAACTCATCAATGTAATGTAGGCATGTATTTCGAATATAGTCATACGTGCTTATGGAAAAGAACTTGCATGACATCTTTTGTCCTACCCTCCCGTGGCAGCGGGGTCCTATTGGAAACTAAGGGATATTAAGGCCTCCATTTAGTAGAATACCGGACCAAAGCATTAACACATAGTGAATACATGAACTCCTCAAACTACAGTCATCACCGGTAAGTATCCCGATTATTGTCACTTCGGGGTTAACGGATCATAACACATAATAGGTGACTATAGACTTGCAAGATAGGATCAAGAACTCACATATATTCATGAAAACATAATAGGTTCAGATCTGAAAGCATGGCACTCGGGCCCTAGTGACAAGCATTAAGCATAGCAAAGTCATAGCAACATCAATCTCAGAACATAGTGGATACTAGGGATCAAACCCTAACAAAACTAACTCGATTACATGATAAATCTCATCCAACCCATCACCGTCCAGCAAGCCTACGATGGAATTACTCACGCACGGCGGTGAGCATCATGAAATTGGTGGTGGAGGATGGTTGATGATGACGACGGCGACGGATTCCCCTCTCCGGAGCCCCGAACGGACTCCAGATCAGCCCTCCCGAGAGAGTTTAGGGCTTGGCAGCTGCTTTGTATCACAAAATGTGATGAATCCTTCTCCTTGATTTTTTTCTCCCCGAACACGAATATATGGAGTTGGAGTTGAGGTCGGTGGAGCTCCAGGGGGGCACGAGGCAGGGGGCGCGCCCCCACCCTCATGGCTAGGTGTGGGCCCCTGGCCTTGATTCTTTCGCCAGTATTTTTTATTATTTCCAAAAATAATCTCCATGGAGTTTCAGGTCATTCCGAGAACTTTTGTTTCTGCACATAAATAACACCATGGCAATTCTGCTGAAAACAACGTCAGTCCGGGTTAGTTCCATTCAAATCATGCAAGTTAGAGTCCAAAACAAGGGCAAAAGTGTTTGGAAAAGTAGATACGACGGAGATGTATCAATCATCAAGCTAGTTTTCATCACGTTCATATGATTCGCGTTCAGTACTTTAATAATTTGATATGTGGGTGGACCGGTGCTTGGCTACTGCCCTTACTATTGGAAATATGCCCTAGAGGCAATAATAAAAGCATTATTATTATATTTCCTTGTTCATGATAATTGTCTTTATTCATGCTATAATTGTGTTATCCGGAAATCGTAATACATGTGTGAATAATAGACACCAACATGTCCCTAGTAAGCCTCTAGTTGGCTAGCTCGTTGATCAACAGATAGTCATGGTTTCCTGACTAAGGACATTGGATGTCATTGATAACGAGATCACATCATTAGGAGAATGATGTGATGGACAAGACCCAATCCTAAACATAGCATAAGATCGTATAGTTCGTTTGCTAGAGTTTTCCAATGTCAAGTATCTTTTCCTTAGACCATGAGATCGTGTAACTCCCGGATACCGTAGGAGTGCTTTGGGTGTGCCAAACGTCACAACGTAACTGGGTGACTATAAAGGTATACTACGGGTATCTCCGAAAGTGTCTGTTGGGTTGACACGGATCAAGACTGGGATTTGTCACTCCGTATGATGGAGAGGTATCACTGGGCCCACTCGGTAATGCATCATCATAATGAGTGACCAAGTGTCTGGTCACGGGATCATGCATTATGGTACGAGTAAAGTGACTTGCCGGTAACGAGATTGAACGAGGTATTGGGATACCGACGATCGGATCTCGGGCAAGTAACATACCGATTGACGAAGGGAATTGTATACGGGGTTGCTTGAATCCTCGACATCATGGTTCACCCGATGAGATCATCGAGGAGCATGTGGGAGCCAACATGGGTATCCAGATCCCGCTGTTGGTTATTGACTGGAGAGCGATCTCGGTCATGTCTACATGTCTCCCGAACCCGTAGGGTCTACACACTTAAGGTTTGGTGACGCTAGGGTTGTAGGGATATGTATATGCAGTAACCTGAATGTTGTTCAGAGTCCCGGATGAGATCCCGGACGTCACGAGGAGTTCCAGAATGGTCCGGAGGTAAAGAATTATATATAGGACGTGCTATTTCGGGCATCGGGACAAGTTTCGGGGTTATCGGTATTGTACCGGGACCACCGGAAGGGTCCCGGGGGTCCACCGGGTGGGGCCACCTGCCCCGGGGGTCCACATGGGCTGTAGGGGGTGCGCCTTGGCCTATATGGGCCAAGGGCACCAGCCCCAAGAGGCCCATGCGCCTAGGGTTCAAGGAAGGGAAGAGTCCCAAAGGGGGAAGGCACCTCCTAGGTGCCTTGGGGAGGAGGGATTCCTCCCTTGGCCGCACCCCCCCTAGGAGATTGGATCTCCTAGGGCCGGCTCCCCCCCCCCCTTGGACTCCCTATATATAGTGGGGAAAGGAGGGCCTCTCACAACACGCCTTTGGTGCCTCCCTCTCCCTCTCCAACACATCCTCCTCCTCCATAGTGCTTGGCGAAGCCCTGCCAGAGTACTGCAGCTCCACCACCACCACGCCGTCGTGCTGCTATTGGAGCCATCTTCCTCAACCTCTCCTTCCCCCTTGCTGGATCAAGAAGAAGGAGACATTACGCTGACTGTACGTGTGTTGAACGCGGAGGTGCCGTCCGTTCGGCGCTAGGATCTCCGGTGATTTGGATCACGTCGAGTACGACTTCCTCATCCCCGTTCTTTGGACGCTTCCGCGCGTGATCTACAAAGGTATGTAGATGCAATCCAATCACTCGTTGCTAGATGAACTCCTAGATGGATCTTGGTGAAACCATAGGAAAATTTTTGTTTTCTGCAACGTTCCCCAACAGTGGTATCAGAGCTAGGTCTATGCATAGTTCTCTTGCACGAGTAGAACACAATTTGTTGTGGGCGTTGATGTTGTCAACTTTCTTGCCGCTACTAGTCTTATCTTGCTTCAACGGTATTGTGGGATGAAGCGGCCCGGACCAACCTTACACGTACGCTTACGTGAGACCGGTTCCACCGACTAACATGCACAAGTTGCATAAGGTGGCTGGCGGGTGTCTGTCTCTCCCACTTTAGTTGGAGCGGATTCGATGAAAAGGGTCCTTATGAAGGGTAAATAGAAGTTGACACGTCACGTTGTGGCTTTCACGTAGGTAAGAAAACGTTCTTGCTAGAACCCTACTTCAGCCACGTAAAACTTGCAACAACAATTAGAGGACGTCTAACTTGTTTTTGCAGCAAGTGCTTTGTGATATGATATGGCCAAAGTTGTGATGAATGATGAATGATATATATGTGATGTATGAGATGTTCATGCTATTGTAATAGGAATCACGACTTGCATGTCGATGAGTATGACAACCGGCAGGAGCCATAGGAGTTGTCTTCATTTTTTGTATGACCTGCGTGTCATTGAGAAACGCCATGTAAATTACTTTACTTTATTGCTAAACGCGTTGGCCATAGTAGTAGAAGTAATAGTTGGCGAGCAACTTCATGGAGACACGATGATGGAGATCATGATGATGGAGATCATGGTGTCATGTCGGTGACAAGATGATCATGGAGCCCCAAGATGGAGATCAAAGGAGCTATGTGATATTGGCCATATCATGTCACTATTATTATTTGATTGCATCTAATGTTTATCATGTTTTTGCATCTTGTTTACTTAGAATGACGGTAGTAAATAAGATGATCCCTCATAATAATTTCAAGAAAAGTGTTTCCCCTAACTGTGCACCGTTGCGACAGTTTGTTGTTTCGAAGCACCACGTGATGATCGGGTGTGATAGATTCTAACGTTCACATACAACGGGTGTAAGACAGATTTACACATGCAAACACTTAGGTTGACTTGACGAGCCTAGCATGTACAGACATGGCCTCGGAACACAGAAGACCGAAAGGTCGAGCATGAGTCGTATAGAAGATACGATCAACATGAAGATGTTCACCGATGTTGACTAGTCCGTCTCACGTGATGATCGGACACGGCCTAGTTAACTTGGATCATGTTATACTTAGATTATAGGAGGGATGTCTATCTAAGTGGGAGTTCATTGAAATTTGATTAGATGAACTTAATTATCATGAACTTAGTCTAAAATATTTACAATATGTCTTGTAGATCAAATGGCCAACGTAGTCCTCAACTTCAACGCGTTCCTAGAGAAAACCAAGCTGAAAGACGATGGCAGCAACTACACGGACTGGGTCCAGAACCTGAGGATCATCCTCATAGCTGCCAAGAAAGATTATGTCCTACAAGCACCGCTGGGTGATGCACCTGTTCTCCCTGCAGAACAAGACGTTATGAACGCTTGGCAGGCACGTACCGATGACTACTCCCTCGTTCAGTGTGGCATGCTTTACAGCTTAGAGCCGGGGCTCCAAAAACGTTTTGAGAGACACGGAGCATATGAGATGTTCGAAGAGCTGAAAATGGTTTTCCAAGCTCATGCCCGGGTCGAGAGATATCAAGTCTCAGACAAGTTCTTCAGCTGTAAGATGGAGGAAAATAGTTCTGTCAGTGAGCACATACTCACTTTGTCTGGGTTGCATAACCGCTTGACTCAGCTGGGAGTTAATCTCCCGGATGACGCGGTCATTAACAGAATCCTACAGTCACTTCCATCGAGCTACAAGAGCTTTGTGATGAACTTCAATATGCAAGGGATGGAAAAGACCATTCCTGAAGTATTTGCAATGCTGAAATCAGCAGAGGTAGAAGTCAAAAAGGAACATCAAGTGTTGATGGTGAATAAAACCACTAAGTTCAAGAAGGGCAAGGGTAAGAAAGCCTTCAAGAAGGACGGCAGGGGAGTTGCCGCGCCCGGCAAGCAAGCTGTCGGGAAGAAGCCAAAGAATGGACCCAAGCCCGAGAATGAGTGCTTTTATTGCAAGGAAAGTGGTCACTGGAAGCGGAACAGCCCCAAATACTTAGCGGACAAGAAGGCCGGCAAAACGAAAGGTATATGTGATATACATGTAATTGATGTGTACCTTACCAGTACTCGTAGTAGCTCCTGGGTATTTGATACCGGTGCAGTTGCTCACATTTGTAACTCAAAGCAGGAGCTGCGGAATAAGCGGAGACTGGCGAAGGACGAGGTGACGATGCGCGTCGGGAATGGTTCCAAGGTCGATGTGATCGCCGTCGGCACGCTACCTCTACATTTACCTACGGGATTAGTTTTGAACCTCAATAATTGTTATTTAGTGCCAAGTCTGAGCATGAACATTGTATCAGGATCTCATTTAATTCGAGATGGCTACTCATTTAAATCCGAGAATAATGGTTGTTCTATTTATATTATAGATATGTTTTATGGTCATGCTCCGATGGTGAATGGTTTATTCTTAATGAATCTTGAGCGTAATGCTACACATATTCATAGTGTGAATACCAAAAGATGTAAGATTGATAATGATAGTCCCACATACTTGTGGCACTGCCGCCTTGGTCACATAGGTGTCAAACGCATGAAGAAGCTCCATGCTGATGGACTTTTAGAGTCTCTTGATTACGAAACATTTGACACGTGCGAACCATGCCTCATGGGTAAAATGACCAAGACTCCGTTCTCAGGAACAATGGACCGAGCAACCAACTTATTGGAAATCATACATACTGATGTGTGCGGTCCAATGAGTGTTGAGGCTCGCGGTGGCTATCGTTATGTTCTCACCCTCACTGATGACTTGAGTAGATATGGGTATGTCTACTTAATGAAACACAAGTCTGAGACCTTTGAAAAGTTCAAGGAATTTCAGAGTGAGGTTGAGAATCAAAGTGACAGGAAAATCAAGTTCCTGCGATCAGATCGTGGAGGAGAATACTTGAGTCATGAGTTTGGCACACACTTAAGAAAATGTGGAATAGTTTCACAGCTCACGCCGCCTGGAACACCTCAGCGTAATGGTGTGTCCTAACGTCGTAATCGCACTCTATTAGATATGGTGCGATCTATGATGTCTCTTACCGATTTACCGCTGTCCTTTTGGGGCTATGCTTTAGAGACTGCCGCATTCACTTTAAATAGGGCTCCGTCGAAATCCGTTGAGACGACACCGTATGAATTATGGTTTGGGAAGAAACCTAAGCTGTCGTTTCTAAAAGTTTGGGGATGCGATGCTTATGTCAAGAAACTTCAACCTGAAAAGCTCGAACCCAAGTCGGAAAAATGCGTCTTCGTAGGATATCCTAAAGAAACTATTGGGTATACCTTCTACCTCAAATCCGAAGGCAAGATCTTTGTTGCCAAGAATGGATCCTTTCTAGAGAAGGAGTTTCTCTCGAAAGAAGTAAGTAGGAGGAAAGTAGAACTTGATGAAGTATTACCTCTTGAACCGGAAAATGGCGCATCTCAAGAAAATGTTCCTGAGGTGCCTGCACCGACTAGAGAGGAAGTTAATGATGATGATCAAGATACTTCTGATCAAGCTCCTACTGAAATTCGTAGGTCCACAAGGACACGTTCCGCACCAGAGTGGTACAGCAACCCTGTCTTGGAAATCATGTTGTTAGACAACGGTGAACCTTCGAACTATGAAGAAGCGATGGCGGGCCCGAATTCCGACAAATGGCTAGAAGCCATGAAATCCGAGATAGGATCCATGTATGAAAAAGAAGTATGGACTTTGACTGACTTGCCCGTAGAGCAGCGAGCCATAGAAAATAAATGGATCTTTAAGAAGAAGACAGACGCGGATGGTAATGCGACCATCTATAAAGCTCGGCTTGTCGCTAAGGGTTATCGACAAGTTCAAGGGGTTGACTACGATGAGACTTTCTCACCGGTAGCGAAGCTAAAGTCCGTCCGAATCATGTTAGCAATTGCCGCATTCTATGATTATGAAATATGGCAAATGGACGTCAAAACGGCATTCCTTAATGGTTTCCTTAAGGAAGAATTGTATATGATGCAGCCGGAAGGTTTTGTCGATCCTAAGAATGCTGACAAGGTGTGCAAGCTCCAACGCTCGATTTATGGGCTGGTGCAAGCATCTCGGAGTTGGAACATTCGCTTTGATGAGATGATCAAAGCGTTTGGGTTTACGCAGACTTATGGAGAAGCCTGTGTTTACAAGAAAGTGAGTGGGAGCTCTGTAGCATTTCTCATATTATATGTAGATGACATACTTTTGATGGGAAATGATATAGAACTCTTGGACAGCATTAAGGCCTACTTGAATAAGAGTTTTTCAATGAAGGACCTTGGAGAAGCTGCTTATATATTAGGCATCAAGATCTATAGAGACAGATCAAGACGCCTCATAGGTCTTTCACAAAGCACATACCTTGATAAGATATTGAAGAAGTTCAATATGGATCAGTCTAAGAAGGGGTTCTTGCCTGTGTTACAAGGTGTAAAATTGAGCTCAGCTCAATGTCCGACCACGGCAGAAGATATAGAAGAGATGAGTGTCATCCCCTATGCCTCAGCCATAGGTTCTATTATGTATTCCATGTTGTGTACCAGACCTGATGTAAACCTTGCCGTAAGTTTGGTAGGAAGGTACCAAAGTAATCCCGGCAAGGAACACTGGACAGTGGTCAAGAATATCCTGAAGTACCTGAAAAGGACTAAGGAAATGTTTCTCGTTTATGGAGGTGACGAAGAGCTCGTCATAAAGGGTTACGTCGATGCTAGCTAAGACACAGATCTGGATGATTCTAAGTCACAAACCGGATACGTGTATATTTTGAATGGTGGGGCAGTAAGCTGGTGCAGTTGCAAGCAGAGCGTCGTGGTGGGATCTACATGTGAAGCGGAGTACATGGCAGCCTCGGAGGCAGCGCATGAAGCAATTTGGGTGAAGGAGTTCATCACCGACCTAGGAGTCATACCCAATGCGTCAGGGCCAATCAAACTCTTCTGTGACAACACTGGAGCTATTGCACTTGCCAAGGAGCCCAGGTTTCACAAGAAGACGAGGCACATCAAGCGTCGCTTCAACTCCATTCGTGAAAATGTTCAAGATGGAGACATAGATATTTGTAAAGTACATACGGACCTGAATATAGCAGATCCGTTGACTAAACCTCTCCCTAGAGCAAAACATGATCAACACCAGAATTCCATGGGTGTTCGATTCATCACATGTAACTAGATTATTGACTCTAGTGCAAGTGGGAGACTGTTGGAAATATGCCCTAGAGGCAATAATAAAAGCATTATTATTATATTTCCTTGTTCATGATAATTGTCTTTATTCATGCTATAATTGTGTTATCCGGAAATCGTAATACATGTGTGAATAATAGACACCAACATGTCCCTAGTAAGCCTCTAGTTGGCTAGCTCGTTGATCAACAGATAGTCATGGTTTCCTGACTATGGACATTGGATGTCATTGATAACGAGATCACATCATTAGGAGAATGATGTGATGGACAAGACCCAATCCTAAACATAGCATAAGATCGTATAGTTCGTTTGCTAGAGTTTTCCAATGTCAAGTATCTTTTCCTTAGACCATGAGATCGTGTAACTCCTGGATACCGTAGGAGTGCTTTGGGTGTGCCAAACATCACAACGTAACTGGGTGACTATAAAGGTATACTACGGGTATCTCCGAGAATAATGGTTGTTCTATTTATATTATAGATATGTTTTATGGTCATGCTCCGATGGTGAATGGTTTATTCTTAATGAATCTTGAGCGTAATGCTACACATATTCATAGTGTGAATACCAAAAGATGTAAGATTGATAATGATAGTCCCACATACTTGTGGCACTGCCGCCTTGGTCACATAGGTGTCAAACGCATGAAGAAGCTCCATGCTGATGGACTTTTAGAGTCTCTTGATTACGAAACATTTGACACGTGCGAACCATGCCTCATGGGTAAAATGACCAAGACTCCGTTCTCAGGAACAATGGACCGAGCAACCAACTTATTGGAAATCATACATACTGATGTGTGCGGTCCAATGAGTGTTGAGGCTCGCGGTGGCTATCGTTATGTTCTCACCCTCACTGATGACTTGAGTAGATATGGGTATGTCTACTTAATGAAACACAAGTCTGAGACCTTTGAAAAGTTCAAGGAATTTCAGAGTGAGGTTGAGAATCAAAGTGACAGGAAAATCAAGTTCCTGCGATCAGATCGTGGAGGAGAATACTTGAGTCATGAGTTTGGCACACACTTAAGAAAATGTGGAATAGTTTCACAGCTCACGCCGCCTGGAACACCTCAGCGTAATGGTGTGTCCTAACGTCGTAATCGCACTCTATTAGATATGGTGCGATCTATGATGTCTCTTACCGATTTACCGCTGTCCTTTTGGGGCTATGCTTTAGAGACTGCCGCATTCACTTTAAATAGGGCTCCGTCGAAATCCGTTGAGACGACACCGTATGAATTATGGTTTGGGAAGAAACCTAAGCTGTCGTTTCTAAAAGTTTGGGGATGCGATGCTTATGTCAAGAAACTTCAACCTGAAAAGCTCGAACCCAAGTCGGAAAAATGCGTCTTCGTAGGATATCCTAAAGAAACTATTGGGTATACCTTCTACCTCAAATCCGAAGGCAAGATCTTTGTTGCCAAGAATGGATCCTTTCTAGAGAAGGAGTTTCTCTCGAAAGAAGTAAGTAGGAGGAAAGTAGAACTTGATGAAGTATTACCTCTTGAACCGGAAAATGGCGCATCTCAAGAAAATGTTCCTGAGGTGCCTGCACCGACTAGAGAGGAAGTTAATGATGATGATCAAGATACTTCTGATCAAGCTCCTACTGAAATTCGTAGGTCCACAAGGACACGTTCCGCACCAGAGTGGTACAGCAACCCTGTCTTGGAAATCATGTTGTTAGACAACGGTGAACCTTCGAACTATGAAGAAGCGATGGCGGGCCCGGATTCCGACAAATGGCTAGAAGCCATGAAATCCGAGATAGGATCCATGTATGAAAAAGAAGTATGGACTTTGACTGACTTGCCCGTAGAGCGGCGAGCCATAGAAAATAAATGGATCTTTAAGAAGAAGACAGACGCGGATGGTAATGCGACCATCTATAAAGCTCGGCTTGTCGCTAAGGGTTATCGACAAGTTCAAGGGGTTGACTACGATGAGACTTTCTCACCGGTAGCGAAGCTAAAGTCCGTCCGAATCATGTTAGCAATTGCCGCATTCTATGATTATGAAATATGGCAAATGGACGTCAAAACGGCATTCCTTAATGGTTTCCTTAAGGAAGAATTGTATATGATGCAGCCGGAAGGTTTTGTCGATCCTAAGAATGCTGACAAGGTGTGCAAGCTCCAACGCTCGATTTATGGGCTGGTGCAAGCATCTCGGAGTTGGAACATTCGCTTTGATGAGATGATCAAAGCGTTTGGGTTTACGCAGACTTATGGAGAAGCCTGTGTTTACAAGAAAGTGAGTGGGAGCTCTGTAGCATTTCTCATATTATATGTAGATGACATACTTTTGATGGGAAATGATATAGAACTCTTGGACAGCATTAAGGCCTACTTGAATAAGAGTTTTTCAATGAAGGACCTTGGAGAAGCTGCTTATATATTAGGCATCAAGATCTATAGAGACAGATCAAGACGCCTCATAGGTCTTTCACAAAGCACATACCTTGATAAGATATTGAAGAAGTTCAATATGGATCAGTCTAAGAAGGGGTTCTTGCCTGTGTTACAAGGTGTAAAATTGAGCTCAGCTCAATGTCCGACCACGGCAGAAGATATAGAAGAGATGAGTGTCATCCCCTATGCCTCAGCCATAGGTTCTATTATGTATGCCATGTTGTGTACTAGACCTGATGTAAACCTTGCCGTAAGTTTGGTAGGAAGGTACCAAAGTAATCCCGGCAAGGAACACTGGACAGTGGTCAAGAATATCCTGAAGTACCTGAAAAGGACTAAGGAAATGTTTCTCGTTTATGGAGGTGACGAAGAGCTCGTCATAAAGGGTTACGTCGATGCTAGCTAAGACACAGATCTGGATGATTCTAAGTCACAAACCGGATACGTGTATATTTTGAATGGTGGGGCAGTAAGCTGGTGCAGTTGCAAGCAGAGCGTCGTGGCGGGATCTACATGTGAAGCGGAGTACATGGCAGCCTCGGAGGCAGCGCATGAAGCAATTTGGGTGAAGGAGTTCATCACCGACCTAGGAGTCATACCCAATGCGTCAGGGCCAATCAAACTCTTCTGTGACAACACTGGAGCTATTGCACTTGCCAAGGAGCCCAGGTTTCACAAGAAGACGAGGCACATCAAGCGTCGCTTCAACTCCATTCGTGAAAATGTTCAAGATGGAGACATAGATATTTGTAAAGTACATACGGACCTGAATATAGCAGATCCGTTGACTAAACCTCTCCCTAGAGCAAAACATGATCAACACCAGAATTCCATGGGTGTTCGATTCATCACATGTAACTAGATTATTGACTCTAGTGCAAGTGGGAGACTGTTGGAAATATGCCCTAGAGGCAATAATAAAAGCATTATTATTATATTTCCTTGTTCATGATAATTGTCTTTATTCATGCTATAATTGTGTTATCCGGAAATCGTAATACATGTGTGAATAATAGACACCAACATGTCCCTAGTAAGCCTCTAGTTGGCTAGCTCGTTGATCAACAGATAGTCATGGTTTCCTGACTGTGGACATTGGATGTCATTGATAACGAGATCACATCATTAGGAGAATGATGTGATGGACAAGACCCAATCCTAAACATAGCATAAGATCGTATAGTTCGTTTGCTAGAGTTTTCCAATGTCAAGTATCTTTTCCTTAGACCATGAGATCGTGTAACTCCTGGATACCGTAGGAGTGCTTTGGGTGTGCCAAACGTCACAACGTAACTGGGTGACTATAAAGGTATACTACGGGTATCTCCGAAAGTGTCTATTGGGTTAACACAGATCAAGACTGGGATTTGTCACTCCGTATGACGGAGAGGTATCACTGGGCCCACTCGGTAATGCATCATCATAATGAGCTCAAAGTGACCAAGTGTCTGGTCACGGGATCATGCATTATGGTACGAGTAAAGTGACTTGCCGGTAACGATATTGAACGAGGTATTGGGATACCGATGATCGGATCTCGGGCAAGTAACATACGATTGACAAAGGGAATTGTATACGGGGTTGCTTGAATCCTCGACATCGTGGTTCATCCGATGAGATCATCGAGGAGCATGTGGGAGCCAACATGGGTATCCAGATCCCGCTGTTGGTTATTGACCGGAGGGCGATCTCGGTCATGTCTACATGTCTCCCGAACCCGTAGGGTCTACACACTTAAGGTTCGGTGACGCTAGGGTTGTAGGGATATGTATATGCAGTAACCCGAATGTTGTTCGGAGTCCCGGATGAGATCCCGGGCGTCAGAGGAGTTCCGGAATGGTCCGGAGGTAAAGAATTATATATAGGAAGTGCTATTTCGGGCATCGGGACAAGTTTCGGGGTTACCGGTATTGTACCGGGACCACCGGAAGGGTCCCGGGGGTCCACCGGGTGGGGCCACCTGCCACGGGGGGCCACATGGGCTGTAGGGGGTGCGCCTTGGCCTATATGGGCCAAGGGCACCAGCCCCAAGAGGCCCATGCGCCTAGGGTTCAAGGAAGGGAAGAGTCCCAAAGGGGGAAGGCACCTCCTAGGTGCCTCTCACAACACGCCTTTGGTGCCTCCCTCTCCCTCTCCAACACATCCTCCTCCTCCATAGTGCTTGGCGAAGCCCTGCCAGAGTACTGCAGCTCCACCACCACCACGCCGTCGTGCTGCTGTTGGAGCCATCTTCCTCAACCTCTCCTTCCCCCTTGCTGGATCAAGAAGAAGGAGACGTTACGCTGACCGTACGTGTGTTGAACGCGGAGGTGCCGTCCATTCGGCGCTAGGATCTCCGGTGATTTGGATCACGTCGAGTACGACTTCCTCATCCCCATTCTTTGAACGCTTCCGCGTGTGATCTACAAAGATATGTAGATGCAATCCAATCACTCGTTGCTATATGAACTCCTAGATGGATCTTGGTGAAACCGTAGGAAATTTTTTGTTTTCTGCAACGTTCCCCAACACTTACTTGGACAAGCATCCCACATATGATTAACCCCTATTGCAAGCATCTGCAACTACAACAGAAGTATTAAGGTAAACCTAACCATAGCATGAAACATATGGATCCAAATCAGCCCCTTACGAAGCAACGCATAAACTAGGGTTTAAGCTTCTATCACTCTAGCAACCCATCATCTACTTATTACTTCCCAATGCCTCCCTCTAGGCCCAAACAATGGTGAAGTGGCATGTAGTCGACGTTCACATGACACCACTAGAGGGATGACAACATACATCTCATCAAAATATCGAACGAATACCAAATTCACATGACTACTTATAGCAAGACTTCTCCCATGTCCTCATGAACAATGTAACTACTCACAAAGCATATTCATGTTCATAATCAGAGGGGTATTAATATGTATAATGGATATGAACATATGATCTTCCACCAAATAAACCAACTAGCATCAACTACAAGGAGTAATCGACACTACTAGCAACCAACATGTACCAATCTGAGGTTTGGACACAAAGATTGGATACAAGAGATGAACTAGGGTTTGAGATGAGATGGTGCTGGTGAAGATGTTGATGGAGATTAACCCCCTCCCGATGAGAGGATCGTTGGTGATGGCGATGGTGATGATTTCCCCCTCCCGGAGGGAAGTTTCCCCGGCAGAACAGCTCCGCCGGAGCCCTAGATTGGTTCCACCAGGTTCCGCCTCATGGTGGCAGAGTTTCGTCCCTTGAGCTTAATTATGATTTTTTTTTCTCGACGAAAGACTCCATATAGCCAAAGATGGGCATCAGAGGGCCACCAGGGGGCCCATGAGGCAGGGGGTGCGCCCAGGGGGTAGGGCGCGCTCCCCACCCTCGTGGACGATGGGTGGCCCCCCTCTGGTACTTATTTCGCCCAATATTTTTTATATATTCTGAAAATAATTCCCGTGGAGTTTCAGGGCTTTTGGAGATGTGCAGAATAGGTCTCTAATATTTGCTCCTTTTCCAGCCCAGAATTCCAGCTGCCGGCATTCCCCCTCTTCATGTAAACCTTGTAAAATAAGAGAGAATAGGCATAAGTATTGTGACACAATGTGTAATAACAGCCCATAATGCAATAAATATCGATATAAAAGCAGGATGCAAAATGGACGTATCAACTCCCCCAAGCTTAGACCTCGCTTGTCCGCAAGCGAAAGCCGAAATCGAAAAATATGTCCACATGTTTAGAGATAGAGGTGTCAATAAAAATAAAATACGGACATGTGGGCATCATGATCATTCTTAGAACAACAACATAAATATATATTGTCATATGATCACTTATGCTAAAGTAACAATTTAATCACATACTCAAGTATGAATCAGAAACTTCATTGAAAACCAACAAACTATAGTCTCAGTCATTGAAGCAATTGCAATTTACAATAACATAGGAAAGAGTCAATATAAGAGCTTCTCAGCAAGTCCACATACTCAACCATCATTTAGTCTTTCACAATTTCTAACACTCACGTGATATTCATGGTTATGAAGTTTTAATCGGACACAGAAAAAGATAGGGGCTTATAGTTTTGCCTCCCAGCCTTTTACCTCAAGGGTAATGTCAACAATAATAGTTCATGAAAACTTACATCCAATTAGCTATATATATCAGGATCTTTCCAACACATTGTGCTTGCCAAAGGATAAAATGTAAAAAGGAAAGGTGAAGATCACCGTGACTCTTTGCATGAAGTATATGACAAGAATAAATGATAGGCCCTTCGTAGAGGGAAGCAGAGGTTGCCATGTGCTTTTATGGTTGGATGCACAAAATCTTAATGCGAAAGAACGTCACTTTATATTGCCACTTGTGATATGGACCTTTATTATGCATTCCGTCGCTTTTATTTCTTCCACATCACAAGATCGTATAAAGCTTATTTTCTCCACACTAATAAATAATACATATTTAGAGAGCAATTTTTATTGCTTGCAACGATGACAACTTACTTGAAGGATCTTACTCAATCCATAGGTAGATATCGTGGACTCTCATGACAAAACTGGGTTTAAGGATATTTGGAAGCACAAGTAGTATCTCTACTTGGTGCAAAGAATTTGGCTAGCATGAGAGGGAAAGGCAAGCTCAACATGTTGGACGATCCATGACAATATAATTTATCTTAGATGCAAGAAAACATAACCCATTACGTTGTCTTCCTTGTCCAACGTCAACTCTTTAGCACATCATACTTTAATGAGTGCTCGCAATCATAAAATATGTCCAAGATAGTATATTTATATGTGAAAACCTCTCTTTCTTTATTACCTCCTATTAATTGCAACGATGACCGAAACTATGTTTGTTAACTCTCAACAATTTTTATTCATCATACTCTTTATATGTGAAGTCATTACTCTCCATAAGATCCATATGATCTCTTTATTTCTCTTTATTTTTTCTCTTTTATTTTATTCCCTCAAGATCATAGCAAAATAAACAAGCCCTTGACTCAACACTAATCTTTATTATATATAGCTCACAGACTCGATTACATAGAAGGATCATAAAGCAAAACTCACAACTAGATCATACTAAAACTTTATTCTACTAGATCAAGATATTACCAAAAGGATCGAACTAAGAAAAAACGGTAAAGATAAAAGTGATGGTGATACGATACCGGGGCACTCCCCCAAGCTTGGCAGTTGCCAAGGGGAGTTCCCATACCCGATGCTCACTTCTTCTTTGTTGGTGAAGAAGGTGTTGGCGATGATGGATAGTCGCACATCGAGCATAGGAGATCCTCCAATTTGCGGATGATGCCCTTGAGTGCGATGATATGCTCCGTCAACAAAATATTTTCACTTGTGAGATACTTGTTTTGAATGCGAGCTAACTCAATCATCTTGAAACCATCAATCTCCGTTGGGGTAAATAGATTGTGGTGAGGTTGAAGGATGTCTTCTTCTGCTACTGTCGAAACTTGATCCCCCAAGGCCTTCTTGATCCCATCATCCTTGTTGATCTCTCCGGGTTCTTCTCTCTTCAGCTCTATCTTCATTAGCCAAGCATCGTTGCCCTCCTTGTTGGAGGAGGAGGGAGACGACATGATGCCTGGCGTTGACAACCCCGGCAGAAAACAGCTCGAAACAAAAACAAGAGATATTTGCGTGATAAGGTGGTCCAAACCTTCAGGAGATTATATAGTGAATTTTTACCGACCAAAAGAAGTATCGTGCAAGAAAACGGAGTCCGGAGAGCACACGAGGTGTCCACAAGGCAGGGGGCGCGCCCAGGGGGGGTAGGGCATGCCCTCCACCCTCGTGGAAGCCTCATGTCCTTCCCGGACTACTTCTTATTTTCCTATTTTCTTAAATATTCCAAAACGGAGAAAATTGCCATTAGAACTGTTTTGGAGTCGGTTTACTTACCGTACCATGTACCTATTCTTTTTTGGAGTCTGAAACGTTCTGGAAAGTGTCCCTTATGTATTCCTCCGGGGTTACGGTTTCAATAACATTAGTTTCAACATTTATGGGATTACCTGAGATATAATGTTTGATTCTTTAACCGTTTACCACCTTCGGATTTGTGCCTTCGAAGTTGTTGATTTTTATGGCACCGGAATGGTAGACCTCCTCGATGACGTAAGGACCTTCCCATTTAGAGAGAAGTTTGCCTACAAAAAATCTTAAACGAGAGTTGTATAACAATACATAATCACCTAAATTGAACTCACACTTTTGTATCCTTTTATGATGCCATCTTTTAACTTTTCTTTAGACAGTTTGGCATTCTCATAAGCCTGGGTTCTCCATTCATCAAGTGAGGTGATGCCAAAAAGCATCTTCTCACCGGCAAGTTTGAAGTCATAGTTGAGCTCTTTAATGGCCCAATATGCCTTATGTTCTAGTTCGAGAGGTAAGTGACATGCTTTACCATAAACCATTTTATACGGAGACATACCCATAGGATTTTTGTATGCAGTTCTATAGGCCCATAATGCATCATCAAGTTTCTTGGACCAATTCTTTCTAGATCTATTAACCATCTTTTGGAAAATTAATTTATGCTCTCTATTGCTCAGTTCTACTTGACCACTAGACTTTGGATGGTATGGAGATGCAATTCTATGATTAACATCATACTTAGCAGGCATTTTACGAAAGGCACCATGAATAAAATGTGAACCACCATCAGTCATTAAGTATCTAGGGACTCTAAACCTCGGAAAAATAACTTCTTTAAGCATCTTAATAGAGCTGTTATGATCAGCACTACTAGTTGGAATAGCCTCTACCCACTTAGTAACGTAATCAACAGCAACTAAAATATGTGTGTTCCCATTAGAGGAAGGAAAAGGTCCCATATAATCAAAGCCCCAAACATCAAATGGTTCAATAACAAGTGAATAATTCATAGGCATTTCTTGACGTTTACTAATATTACCAATTCTTTGACATTCATCACAAGACAAAACAAACTTACGCGCATCCTTGAAGAGAGTAGGCCAATAAAAACCGGATTGCAACACCTTATGTGCAGTTATGTCTCCAGCCTGGTGTCCTCCATAAGCCTCGGAGTGGCACTTGCGTAGGATCTGTTCTTGTTCATGCTCGGGTACACAACGTCTAATAACACCATCTACTCCTTCTTTATAAAGATGTGGGTCATCCCAGAAGTAATGTCTTAAATCATAGAAGAACTTTTTATTTTGCTGGTATGTGAAACTAGGTGGTATAAATTTAGCAACAATGTAATTAGCATAATCATCGTACCATGGAGAAGTACGAGAAGCATTTATGACAGCTAATTGTTCATCAGGAAAGCTATCATCAATAGGTAATGGGTCATCAAGAACATTTTCTAACCTAGACAAGTTGTCTGCAACGGGGTTCTCAGCTCCTTTTCTATCAATGATATGCAAATCAAATTCTTGTAGCAAGAGAACCCATCTAATAAGTCTAGGTTTAGCATATTTCTTTTCCATAAGATATTTAATAGCAGCATGATCAGTGTGAACGGTTACTTTAGAATCAATAATGTAAGGTCTGAACTTATCACAAGCAAATACAACTGCTAAGAATTCTTTTTCAGTAGTAGCATAATTTCTTTGAGCACTGTCTAGAGTTTTACTAGCATATTGGATAACATTTAATTTCTTATCAACTCTTTGTCCTAGAACAGCCCCTACAACATAATCACTAGCATCACACATAATTTCAAATGGTAAATTCCAATCAGGAGGCTGAACAATAGGTGCAGAAACCAAAGCTTTCTTAAGTATTTCAAATGCTTCTACATAATCATCATCAAAGACAAAAGGAACATCTTTTTGTAAAATATTAGTCAGAGGCCGAGAAATTTTAGAAAAGTCCTTAATGAACCTCCTATAGAAACCAACATGACCAAGGAAGCTTCTTATACCTTTAATGTCCTTATGACACGGCATCTTTTCAATAGCATCAAACTTAGCTTTATCAACTTCAATACATCTTTTAGAAATTTTATGCCCCAAGACAATACCTTCATTAACCATGAAGTGGCACTTCTCCCAATTCAAGACAATATTAGTTTCTTCACATCTCTGCAAAACTCGATCAAGGTTGCTTAAGCAATCATCAAAAGAAGTCCCATAAACAAAGAAATCATCCATGAATACCTCAACAATCTTTTCACAAAAGTCAGAGAATATAGCAGTCATACATCTTTGAAAGGTAGTCGGTGCATTACATAAACCAAAAGGCATACATCTATAAGCAAAGGTACCGAAAGGGCAAGTAAAAGTTGTCTTTTCTTGATCCTCTTTTGACACGGGTATTTGAGAGAAACCAGAATAACCATCTAGAAAGCAAAAATGTGTATGTTTGGATAATCTTTCTAGCATTTGATCAATAAAAGGTAACAGGTAATGATCCTTTTTAGTAACTTTATTTAATTTGTGGAAATCAATTACCATTCTATAACTTGTAACAATTCTTTGTGGGATCAATTCATCTTTATCATTAGGAACAACAGTAATACCTCCCTTCTTAGGGACACAATGGACAGGACTTACCCACTGACTATCAGCAACGGGATAAATTATACCTGCCTCCAGAAGCTTTAGTATTACTTTTCTTACCACTTCTTTCATCTTACGATTTAACCATCATTGGTGATCAACAACCGGTTTAGCATCCTTCTCCAATTTTATTTTGTGCTAGCATAAAGTGGGTCTGATGCCCTTAAGATCATCAAGAGTATATCCAATAGCAGCATGGTGCTTCTTTAGTGTTTTCAATAATTTATTTTCTTCGTGCTCTCAAAGGTTAGCATTAATAATAACAGGATATATCTCTTTCTCATCAAGATAAGCATATTTAAGAGTATCAAGTAAAGGTTTAAGCTCAAACACGGGATCGCCCTTGGGTGGAGGAGGATCCCCTAGAATTTCAACAGGCAAGTTGTGTTTCAAAATAGGTCCCTATTTAAAGAATACTTCATCTATTTCCCTTCTTTCTTTCATAAACATATCATTTTCATGGTCTAGCAAATATTGTTCTAAAGGATCAGTAGGAGGCACGGCAACAGAAGCAAGACCAATAATTTCATCTTTACTAGGCACTTCTTTATCATGGGGTTGACTATGAAATTTAGCAAAATTAAACTCATGAGACATATCCCCTAAACCAACAGAAACAATATCCTTATTGCAGTCTATCTTGGCATTAACAGTATTCAAGAAGGGTCTACCAAATATAATGGGACAAAAGTCATCTTGTGGGGAACCAAGAACAAGAAAACCAGCGGGATATTTAACTTTCCCACACAAGACTTAAACATATCTAACAATCCCAACTGGTGAAATAGTATCTCTATTGGCAAGCTTAATAGTAACATCAATCTCTTCTATCTCAGCAGGTGCAATATCATGCATAATTTCTTTGTATAAGGAATGAGGTATTGCACTTGCACTAGAAACCATATCACATAAGCCATGATAGCAATGATCTCCTATTTTAACAGAAATAACAGGCATGCCTACAACAAGTCTATGTTTATTTTTAGTATCAGGTCTAGCAATTCCGCAGATTCATTACAGAAGTAAATAACATGCCCATCAATATTATCGCCAAGAGATCTTTAACCATAGCAACACTAGGTTCAACTTTAATTTGCTCAGGGGGTTTGGGTGTCTTAATATTACTTTTTTTGACCACAGTTGAAGCTTTAGCATGATCCTCTATTCTAACAGGGAAAGGTGGTTTCTCAATATAAGCAATAGGAACAACAGGATCATTATAAGTGATAGTCTTTTCTTCAACTTTAATGGGTGCAACTACTTTTACTTCAATGGGAGGACTATATTTAAACCACTTCTCCTTAGGGAGATCAACATGAGTAGCAAAGGATTCACAGAAAGAAGCTACTATCTCAGAGTCAAGTCCATATTTAGTGCTAAATTCACGGAAAGCATCGGTATCCATAAAAGATTTAACACAGTCAAACTTAGGTGTTATACCTGACCCCTTACCTTCGTCGAGGTCCCAATCTTCAGAGTTGCATTTAATTCTTTCCAATAAATCCCATTTGAATTCAATAGTCTTCATCATAAAAGATCCGATACAAGAAGTATTGAGCATGGAGCAATTACTGAGAGAAAGCCGAGCATAAATTTTTTGAATAATCATTTCTTTTGAGAGCTCATGATTAGGGCATGAATATAACATTGACTTAAGCCTCCCCCAAGCTTGAACGATGCTTTCTCCTTCGCGAGGCCAAAAATTATATATATATATATAATTACGATCATGATGAACAAGATGCATATGATAAAACTTCTGATGAAATTCCAATTTCAATCGTTGGTAGTTCCATGATCCAATATCATCACATAGCCTAAACCATGTCAATGCATCTCACTTCAAAGATAAAGGCAAGACCTTCTCCTTGATAACATCCTCGGGCATACCTGCAAGCTTAAATAATCCACAAACTTCATCCACATAGATTAGGTGCAAATCGGGATGTAATGTTCCATCACCTGTGAAAGGATTAGCTAGCAGTTTCTCTATCATACATGAAGGAATTTCAAAGTAAACATTTTTAGTAGGTTCAGTAGGTTGAGGAGCAGCTCTTTGCTCTACTGGTCGGCGTGAAGATACCCTGAACAAGCCCCTCAAAGGATTATGTTCCATAGTAACAAGTGACAGTAAATTTCAGCACAATATATAAATTTTTCCTTACCAAATTCCACCTACCAAAGGCGCTTCACTCCCCGGCAACGGCGCCAAAAAAGAGTCTTGATGACCCACAAGTGTAGGGGATCTATCGTAGACTTTCGATAAGTAAGAGTGTCGAACCCAACGAGGAGCAGAAGGAAATGATAAGCGGTTTTCAGCAAGGTATCTTCTGCAAGCACTGAAATTGTCGGTAACAGATAGTTTTGTGATAAGGTAATTTGTAACGGGTAACAAGCAATGCAAGTAAATAAGGTGCAGAAAGATGGCCCAATCCTTTTTGTAGCAAAGGATAAGCCTAGACAAACTCTTATATAAAGGAAAGCGCTCCCGAGGACACATGGGAATTATCGTCAAGCTATTTTTCATCATGTTCATATGATTCGCATTCGGTACTTTGATAATTTGATATGTGGGTGGACTGGTGATTTGGTACTACCCTTACTTGGACAAGCATCCCACTTATGATTAACCCCTATTGCAAGCATCCGCAACTACAACAGAAGTATTAAGGTAAACCTAACCATAGCATGAAACATATGGATCCAAATCAGCCCCTTACGAAGCAACGCATAAACTAGGGTTTAAGCTTCTGTCACTCTAGCAACCCATTATCTACTTATTACTTCCCAATGCCTCCCTCTAGGCCCAAAAAATGGTGAAGTGTCATGTAGTCGACGTTCACATGACACCACTAGAGGGATGACAACATACATCTCATCAAAATATTGAACGAATACCAAATTCACATGACTACTTATAGCAAGACTTCTCCCATGTCCTCAGGAACAAACGTAACCACTCACAAATCATATTCATGTTCATAATCAGAGGGGTATTAATATGCATAATGGATCTGAACATATGATTTTCCACAAAATAAACCAACTAGCATCGACTACAAGGAGTAATCAACACTACTAGCAACCCACAGGTACCAATCTGAGGTTTGGATACAAAGATGAACTAGGGTTTGAGATGAGATGGTGCTGGTGAAGATGTTGATGGAGATTGATCCCCTCCCGATGAGAGGATCGTTGGTGATGATTTCCCCCTCCCGGAGGGAAGTTTCCCCGGCAGAACAGCTCCGTCGAAGCCCTAGATTAGTTCCGCCAAGGTTCCGCCTCGTGGCGGCGGAGTTTCATCCATTGAGCTTGCTTATGATTTTTTTTTCTCGACGGAAGACTCCATATAGCCAAAGATGGGCATCAGAGGGCCACCAGGGGGCCCACGAGGCAGGGGCGCGCCCCCCACCCTCATGGACGGTGGGTAGCCCCCCTCTCGTACTTCTTTCACCCAATATTTTTTATATATTCTGAAAATAATTCCCGTGGAGTTTCAGGGCTTTTGGAGATGTGCAGAATAGGTCTCTAATATTTGCTCCTTTTCCAGCCCAGAATTCCAGCTGCCGGCATTCCCCCTCTTCATGTAAACCTTGTAAAATAAGAGAGAATAAGCATAAGTATTGTGACACAATGTGTAATAACAGCCCATAATGCAATAGAATCGATATAAAAGCATGATACAAAATGGACGTATCAACTCCCCCAAGCTTAGACCTCGCTTGTCCTCAAGCGAAAGCCGAAATCAATAAATATATCCACATGTTTAGAGATAGAGGTGTCGATAAAAATAAAATACGAACATGAGGGCATCATGACCATTCTTAGAACAACAACATAAATATATATTGTCATATGATCTCTTATGCTAAAGTAACAATTCAATCACATACTCAAGTATGAATCAGAAACTTCATTGAAAACCAACAAACTATAGTCTCGGTCATTGAAGCAATTGCAATTTATCATAACATAGGAAAGAGTCAATATAAGAGCTTCTCAGCAAGTCCACATACTCAACCATCATTTATGCTAATCGGACATAGAGAAAGATAGGGGCTTATAGTTTTGCCTCCCAACCTTTTACCTCAAGGGTAATGTCAACAATAATAGTTCATGAAAACTTACATCCAATTAGCTATATATATTACGATCTTTCCAACAGATTGTGCTTGCCAAAGGATAAAATGTAAAAAGGAAAGGTGAAGATCACCGTGACTCTTTGCATGAAGTATAAGACAAGAATAAAAGATAGGCCCTTCACATAGGGAAGCAGAGGTTGCCATGTGCTTTTATGGTTGGATGCAAAAAATCTTAATGTGAAAGAACGTCACTTTATATTGCCACTTGTGATATGGACCTTTATTATGCAGTATGTCGCTTTTATTTCTTCCACATCACAAGATCGTATAAAAGTTTATTTTCTCCACACTGATAAATCTGTTGGAAATATGCCCTAGAGGCAATAATAAATTAGTTATTATTATTATATTTCCTTGTTCATGATAATTGTTTATTATCCATGCTAGAATTGTATTGATAGGAAACTCAAATACATGTGTGGATACATAGACAACACCATGTCCCTAGTAAGCCTCTAGTTGACTAGCTCGTTAATCAATAGATGGTCACGGTTTCCTGACCATGGACATTGGATGTCGTTGATAATGGGATCACATCATTAGGAGAATGATGTGATGGACAAGACCCAATCCTAAGCCTAGCACAAGATCATGTAGTTCGCATGCTAAAGCTTTTCTAATGTCAAGTATCATTTCCTTAGACCATGAGATTGTGCAACTCCCGGATACCGTAGGAGTGTTTTGGGTGTGCCAAACGTCACAACGTAACTGGGTGGATATAAAGGTACACTACAGGTATCTCCGAAAGCGTCTGTTGGGTTGGCACGAATCGAGATTGGGATTTGTCACTCCGTGTAAACGGAGAGGTATCTCTGGGCCCACTCGGTAGGACATCATCATAATGTGCACAATGTGATCAAGGATTTGATCACGGGATGATGTGTTACGAAACGAGTAAAGAGACTTGCCGGTAACGAGATTGAACAAGGTATCGGGATACCGACGATCGAATCTCGGGCAAGTATCGTACCACTAGACAAAGGGAATTGTATACGGGATTGATTAAGTCCTTGACATCGTGGTTCATTCGATGAGATCATCATGGAACATGTGGGAGCCAACATGGGTATCCAGATCCCGCTGTTGGTTATTGACCGGAGAGTCATCTCGGTCATGTCTGCATGTCTCCCGAACCCGTAGGGTCTACACACTTAAGGTTCGGTGACGCTAGGGTTATAGAGATATTAGTATGCGGTAACCTGAAAGTTGTTCGAAGTCCCGGATGAGATCCCGGACGTCACGAGGAGTTCCGGAATGGTCCAGAGGTAAAGAATTATATATAGGAAGTGCTATTTCGGCCATCGGGACAAGTTTCGGGGTCATCGGTATTGTACCGGGACCACCGGAAGGGTCCCGGGGGTCCACCGGGTGGGGCCACCTGCCCCGGGGGGGCACATGGGCTGTAGGGGGTGCGCCTTGGACTATATGGGCCAAGGGCACCAGCCCCAAGAGGCCCATGCGCCAAGAGAAGAGGGAAAGGAAGAGTCCTAAAGGGGGAAGGCACCTCCGAGGTGCCTTGGGGAGGAGGGACTCCTCCCTTGGCCGCACCCTTCCTTGGAGGAAGGGCCAAGGCTGCGCCCCCCCCCCCTCTCCCTTGGCCCTATATATAGTGGGGGAAAGGGAGGGCAGCAAAACCTAAGCCCTGGCGCCTCCCTCTCCCTCCCATGACTCATCTCCCTCCTCCCGCAGCACTTGGCGAAGCCCTGTTGGAATCCCGCTACTTCCACCACGCCGTCGTGCTGCTGGATCTCCATCAACCTCTCCTTCCCCCTTGCTAGATCAAGAAGGAGGAGATGTTGCTGCTCCGTACGTGTGTTGAACGCGGCGGTGCCGTCCGTTCGGCGCTAGGATCATCGGTGATTTGGATCACGACGAGTACGACTCCATCAACCCCGTTCTCTTGAACGCTTCCGCGCGCGATCTACAAGGGTATGTAGATCCACTCCTCCCTCGTTGCTAGATGACTCCATAGATAGATCTTGGTGACACGTAGGAAACTTTTGAATTTATGCTACGTTCCCCAACAGTGGCATCATGAGCTAGGTCTATGCATAGTTTCTATGCACGAGTAGAACACAAGTTGTTGTGGGCGTTGATTTTGTTCAATATGCTTACCGTTACTAGTCCAATCTTGATTCGGTGGCATTGTGGGATGAAGCGGCCCAGACCAACCTTACACGTACTCTTACGTGAGACTGGTTCCACCGACTGACATGCACTAGTTGCATAAAGGTGGCTAGCGGGTGTCTGTCTCTCCCACTTTAGTCGGATTGGATTCGATGAAAAGGGTCCTTATGAAGGGTAAATAGCAATTGGCATATCACGTTGTGGTTTTTGCGTAGGTAAGAAAAGTTCTTGCTAGAAACCCATAGCAGCCACGTAAAACATGCAAACAACAATTAGAGGACGTCTAACTTGTTTTTGCAGGGTATGCTATGTGATGTGATATGGCTAAAAGGATGTGATGAATGATATATGTGATGTATGAGATTGATCATGTTCTTGTAATAGGAATCACGACTTGCATGTCGATGAGTATGACAACCGGCAGGAGCCATAGGAGTTGTCTTAATTTATTTATGACCTGCGTGTCAACATAAACGTCATGTAATTACTTTACTTTATTGCTAACCGTTGGCTATAGTAGTAGAAGTAATAGTTGACGAGACAACTTCATGAAGACACGATGATAGAGATCATGATGATGGAGATCATGGTGTCATGCCGGTGACAAGATGATCATGGAGCCCCAAGATGGAGATCAAAGGAGCTATATGATATTGGCCATATCATGTCACTATTATTTGATTGCATGTGATGTTTATCATGTTTATACATCTTGTTTACTTAGAACGACGATAGTAAATAAGATGATCCCTCACTAAAATTTCAAGAAGGTGTTCCCCCTAACTGTGCACCGTTGCGAAAGTTCGTCGTTTCGAAGCACCACGTGATGATCGGGTGTGATATATTCTTACGTTCACATACAACGGGTGTAAGCCAGATTTACACACGCGAAACACTTAGGTTGACTTGACGAGCCTAGCATGTACAGACATGGCCTCGGAACACAAGAGACCGAAAGGTCGAGCATGAGTCGTATGGTAGATACGATCAACATGAAGATGTTCACCGATGATGACTAGGCCGTCTCACGTGATGATCGGACACGGCCTAGTTGACTCGGATCATGTAATCACTTAGATGACTAGAGGGATGTCTATCTGAGTGGGAGTTCATAATATGAACTTAATTATCCTGAACATAGTCAAAAGGTCTTCGCAAATTATGTCGTAGCTCGCGCTTCAGTTCTACTGTTTAAATATGTTCCTAGAGAAAATTTAGTTGAAAGTTGATAGTAGCAATTATGCGGACTAGGTCCGTAAAGTGAGGATTGTCCTCATTGCTTCATAGAAGGCTTATGTCCTTAATGCACCGCTCAGTGTGCTGAACCTCGAACGTTGTCTGTGGATGTTGCGAACATCTGACATACACATTTTGATAACTACGTGATAGTTCAGTTAAACGGTTTAGAGTTGAGGCACCAAAGACGTTTTGAAACGTCGCGAAACATATGAGATGTTTCGAGGGCTGAAATTGGGATTTCAGGCTCGTGCCCACGTCAAGAGGTATAAGACCTCCGAAGATTTTCTTAGCCTGCAAACTAAGGGAGAAAAGCTCAATTGTTGAGCTTGTGCTTAGATTGTCTGAGTACAACAATCATTTGAATCGAGTGGGAGTTGATCTTCCAGATGAGAAAGTGATGTTTCTCCGAAGTCATTACCACCAAGCTGCTAGAGCTTTGTGATGAACTATAATATATCAGGGACATATATGATGATCCTTGAGATATTCGCGATGTTTGACACCACAAAAGTAGAAATCAAGAAGGAGCATCAATTGTTGATGGTTGGTGAAACCACTAGTTTCAAGAAGGGCAAGGGCACGAAGGGATACTTCATGAAACAACAATTCAGCTGCTGCTCTAGTGAAGAAACCCAAGGTTGAACCCAAACCCGAGACTAAGTGCTTCTGTAATAAGGGGAACAACCACTGGAGCAGAATTACCCTAGATACTTGGTAGATGAGAAGGCTGGCAAGGTCGATAGAAGTATATTGGATATACATTGTGTTGATGTGTACTTTACTAGTACTCCTAGTAGCACCAGGGTATTAGATACCGGTTCGGTTGCTAAGTGTTAGTAACTCGAAATAAAAGCTACGGAATAAACGGAGACTAGCTAAATGTGAGCTGACGATATGTGTTGGAAGTGATTCCAATGTTGATATGATCAAGCATCGCACGCTCCCTCTACCATCGAGATTGGTGTTTGCGTTGAGCATAGACATGATTGGATTATGTCTATCGCAATACGGTTATTCATTTAAGGAGAATAACGGTTACTCTGTTTATTTGAATAATACCTTCAATGGTCTTGCACCTAAAATGAATGGTTCATTGAATCTCGATCATAGTGATACACATGTTCATGCCAAAAGATATAAGATAGTAATGATAGTACCACCTACTTGTGGCACTGCCACTTAAGTCATGTCGGTATAAAACGCATGAAGAGGCTCCATGTTGATGGATCTTTGGACTCACTCATTTTTGAAAAGTTTGAGACATGCGAACCATGTCTATTGGTGTATATGCATGAAGAAACTCCATGCAAATGAACCGTTTTGAGTCACTTGATTTTGAATCACTTGAGACATGCAAATCATACCACATGGGCAAGATGACTGAAAGCCTCATTTTCAGTAAAATGAAACTAGAAAGCAACTTGTTGGAAGTAATACATTTTGATGTGTGCAGTCCAATGAGTGCTGAGGCGTGTAGTGGATATCGTTATGTTCTTACTTCACAGATGATTTGAGTAGATGTTGAGTATATTTACTTGATGAATCACGAGTCTAAATTATTGAAAGGTTCAAGTAATTTCAGGGTGAAGTTGAAAGATCGTCGTGACAAGAGGATAAAAGATCTATGATATGATCATAGAGATGAATATCTGAATTACGAGTTTGGCACATAATTAAGACATTGTGGAAATTGTTTCACAACTAATACAGCCTGGAACACCGTAGTGTGATGGTGTGTCCGAACATCATAACTGCACCCTATTGGATATGATGCATACCATGATGTCTCTTATCGAATTACCATGATAGTTTATGGGTTAGGCATTAGAGACAACCACATTCACTTTAAAATAGGGCACCACGTAATTCCGATGAGATGACACCGTATGAACTATGGTTTAGAGAAATCTAAGTTGTCATTCCTTAAAAGTTTGGGGCTGTGACGCTTATGTGAAAAGTTTCAGGCTGATAAGCTCAAACCCAAAGCGGATAAATGCATCTTCATAGGACACCCAAAATAGTTGGGTATACCTCCTATCTCAGATCCGAAAGCAATAAGGGATTGTTTCTAGAATCGGGTCCTTTCTTGAGGAAAAGTTTCTCTCGAAAGAATTGAGTGGGAGGATGGTTGAGACTTGATGAGGTTGTTGAACCGTCTCTTCAACTAGTGTGTGGCAGGGCACAGGAAGTTGTTCCTGTGGCACCTACATCACTTGAAGTGGAAGCTTATGATAGTGATCATGAAACTTCAGATCAAGTCACTACCAAACCTCGTGGGATGACAAGGATGCGTACTACTTCAGAGTGGTATGTGATCCTGTTTTGGAAGTCATGTTGCTAGACAACAATGAACCTACGAGCTATGGAGAAGCGATGGTGGGCCCGGATTCCGATAAATGGCTCGAGGCCATAAAAATCCGAGAGAGGATCCATGTATGAAAACAAAGTGTAGACTTTGGCAGAACGACTCGATGGTCATAAGGCTGTTGAGTACAGATGGATTTTAAAAGGAAGACGAACAATGATGGTGGGTATCACCATTAAGAAAGCTCGACTTGTCATTAAGATGTTTTCCGACAAGTTCAAGGAGTTGACTACGATGAGACTTTCTCACTCGTAGCGATGCTAAGAGTCTGTTGGAATTATATTAGCGATTACTGCATTATTTATGAAATCTTGCAGATAGGATGTCAAAAACATTGTTTCCTCGACGATTTTCTTGAGGAAAGGTTGTATGTGATACAACCGGAAGGTTTTGTCAATCCTGAAAGATGCTAATAAGTATGCAAAGCTCCAGCATCCTTCTAAGGACTGGAGTAAGCATCTCGGAGTTGGAATGTATGCTTTGATAAGATGATCAAAGATTTTGGGTGTATACAAAGTTTATGAGAAACTTGTATTTCCAAAGAAGTGAGTGGGAGCACTATAGAATTTCTGATGAATATATGTTGTTGACATATTGTTGATCAGAAATGACGTAGAATTTCTGGAAGGCATATAGGGTTATTTGGAAAGTGTTTTTCAATGGAAGGCCTGGATTAAGCTACTTGAACATTGAGCATCAAGATCTATAAGGATAGATCAAAACGCTTAATGGTACTTTCAAATGAGCACATACCTTGACATGATCTTGAAGGTGTTCAAGATGGATCAGTCAAAGAAGGAGTTCTTGCCTGAGTTGTAAGGTATGGAGTTAAGACTTAAAGCTCGACCACGGCAGAATAGAGACAAAGGACGAAGGTCGTCCCCTATACTTAAGACATAGGCTCTACAGTATGCTATGCTGTGTGCCGCACCTGAAATGTGCCTTGCCATGAGCCAGTCAAGGGGTACAAGAGTGATCTAAGAATGGATCACAGGACAGCGGTCAAAGTTATCCTTAGTAACTAGTGGACTAAGGAATTTTCTCGATTATGGAGGTGGTAAAAGAGTTCGTCGTAAAGGGTTACGCCGATGCAAACTTTGACACTAATCCAGATTATTCTGAGTAGTAAACTGGATTCGTATAGTAGAACAGTTATTTGGAATAGCTCCAAATGTAGCGTAGTAGTTGCATCTACAAGATGACATAAGAAATTTGTGAAGTACATACGGATCTGAAAGATTCAGACCCGTTGACTAAAACCTCTCTCACAAGCAAAACATGATCAAACCCAGAACTCATTGAGTCTTAATCACATGATGATGTGAACTAGTTTAGTGACACTAGTAAACTCTTTGGATGTTGGTCACATGGCGATGTGACCTGTGAGTGTTAATCACATGACGATGTGAACTAGATTATTGACTCTAGTGCAAGTGGGAGACTGTTGGAAATATGCCCAAGAGGCAATAATAAATTAGTTATTATTACTATATTTCCTTGTTCATGATAATCGTTTATTATCCATGCTAGAATTGTATTGATAGGAAACTCAAATACATGTGTGGATACATAGACAACACCATGTCCCTAGTAAGCCTCTAGTTGACTAGCTCGTTGATCAATAGATGGTCACGGTTTCCTGACCATGGACATTGGATGTCGTTGATAACGGGATCACATCATTAGGAGAATGATGTGATGGACAAGACCCAATCCTAAGCCTAGCACAAGATCATGTAGTTCGTATGCTAAAGCTTTTCTAATGTCAAGTATCATTTCCTTAGACCATGAGATTGTGCAACTCCCGGATACCGTAGGAGTGCTTTGGGTGTGCCAAACGTCACAACGTAACTGGGTGGCTATAAAGGTACACTACAGGTATCTCCGAAAGTGTCTGTTGGGTTGGCACGAATCGATACTGGGATTTGTCACTCCGTGTAAACGGAGAGGTATCTCTGGGCCCACTCGGTAGGACATCATCATAATGTGCACAATGTGATCAAGGAGTTGATCACGGGATGATGTGTTACGAAACGAGTAAAGAGACTTGCCGGTAACGAGATTGAACAAGGTATCGGGATACCGACGATCAAATCTCGGGCAAGTATCGTACCGCTAGACAAAGGGAATTGTATACGGGATTGATTAAGTCCTTGACATCGTGGTTCATCCGATGAGATCATCGTGGAACATGTGGGAGCCAACATGGGTATCCAGATCCCGCTGTTGGTTATTGATCGGAGAGTCATCTCGGTCATGTTTGCATGTCTCCCGAACCCGTAGGGTCTACACACTTAAGGTTCGGTGACGCTAGGGTTATAGAGATATTAGTATGTGGTAACTCGAAAGTTGTTCGGAGTCCCGGATGAGATCCCGGACGTCACGAGGAGTTCCGGAATGGTCCGGAGGTAAAGAATAATATATAGGAGGTGCTATTTCGGCCATCGGGACAAGTTTCGGGGTCACCGGTATTGTACCGGGACCACCGGAAGGGTCCCGGGGGTCCACCGGGTGGGGCCACCTGCCCCGGGGGGCCACATGGGCTGTAGGGGGTGCGCCTTGGCCTATATGGGCCAAGGGCACCAGCCCCAAGAGGCCCATGCGCCAAGAGAAGAGGGAAAGGAAGAGTCCTAAAGGGGGAAGGCACCTCCGAGGTGCCTTGGGGAGGAGGGACTCCTCCCTTGGCCGCACCCTTCCTTGGAGGAAGGGCCAAGGCTGCGCCCCCCCCCCCCTCTCCCTTGGCCCTATATATAGTGGGGGAAAGGGAGGGCAGCAAAACCTAAGCCCTGGCGCCTCCCTCTCCCTCCCATGACTCATCTCCCTCCTCCCGCAGCGCTTGGCGAAGCCCTGTTGGAATCCTGCTACTTCCACCACGCCGTCGTGCTGCTGGATCTCCATCAACCTCTCCTTCCCCCTTGCTGGATCAAGAAGGAGGAGACGTTGCTGCTCCGTACGTGTGTTGAACGCGGAGGTGCCGTCCGTTCGGTGCTAGGATCATCGGTGATTTGGATCACGACGAGTACGACTCCATCAACCCCGTTCTCTTGAACGCTTCCGCGCGCGATCTACAAGGGTATGTAGATCCACTCCTCCCTCGTTGCTAAATGACTCCATAGATAGATCTTGGTGACACGTAGGAAAATTTTGAATTTATGCTACGTTCCCCAACAAAATCATACGTATTTAGGGAGCAATTTTTATTGCTTGCAACGATGAAAACTTACTTGAAGGATCTTACTCAATCCATAGGTAGATATGGTGGACTCTCATGGCAAAACTAGGTTTAAGGATATTTGGAAGCACAAGTAGTATCTCTACTTGGTGCAAAGAATTTGGCTAGCATGAGAGGGAAAGGCAGGCTCAACATGTTGGACGATCCATGACAATATAATTTATCTTAGATGCAAGAAAACATAACCCATTACGTTGTCTTCCTTGTCCAACGTCAACTCTTTAGCATATCATACTTTAATGAGTGCTCACAATCATAAAAGATGTCCAAGATAGTATATTTATATGTGAAAACATCTCTTTCTTTATTACTTCCTATTAATTGCAACAATGACCAAAACTATGTTTGTCAACTCTTGACAATTTGTATTCATCATACTCTTTACATGTGAAGTCATTGCTCTCCATACGATCCATATGATCTCTTTATTTCTATTTATTTTTTCTCTTTTATTTTATTCCCTCAAGATCATAGCAAAATAATCAAGACCTTGACTCAACACTAATCTTTATTATATATAGCTCACGGACTCGATTACATAGAAGGATCATAAAGCAAAACTCACAACTAGATCATACTAAAACTTTATTCTACTAGATCAAGATATTGCCAAAAGGATCGAACTAATAAAAATGGTAAAGATAAAAGTGATGCTGATATGATACCGGGGCACTCCCCCAAGCTTGCCAGTTGCCAAGGGGAGTGCCCATACCTGATGCTCAGTTCTTCTTTATTGGTGAAGAAGGTGTTGGCGATGATGGATAGTCGCACACCGAGCGTAGGAGATCCTCCAATTTGCGGATAATGCCCTTGAGTGCCATGATATGCTCCTTCAACAAAATATTTTCACTTGTCAGATACTTGTTTTGAATGCGAGCTAACTCAATCATCTTGAAAGCTTCAATCTCCGTTGGGGTAAAGAGATTGTGATGAGGTTGAAGGATGTCTTCTTCTGCTACTGCCGGAACTTGATCCCCCATGGCCTTCTTGATCCCATCATCCTTGTTGATCTCTCTGGGTTCTTCTCTCTTCAGCTCTATCTTCATTAGCTAAGCATTGTTGCCCTCTTTGTTGGAGGAGGAGGGAGACGACATGATGCCTGGCCTTGACAAACCTGGCAGAAAACAGATCGAAACAAAAACATGAGATATTTACAACTTGCTTGCCATACTTCTTGAAGTTCCCTTTCTTTCCCTTGCCCTTTTACTTGAAACTAGTGGTCTTGTCAACCATCAACACTTGATGCTTTTTCTTGATTTCTACCTTCGCCAATTTCAGCATCGCGAAGAGCTTGGGAATCGTTTCCGTTATCCCTTGCATATTATAGTTCATTACGAAGTTCTAGTAACTTGGTGATAGTGACTATAGAACTCTGTCAATCACTATCTTATCTGGAAGATTAACTCCCACTTGATTCAAGTGATTGTAGTACTCAGGCATTCTGAGCACATGCCGACTAGCTGAGCTATTCTCCTCCATCTTGTAGGCAAAGTACTTGTCAGAGGTCTCATACCTCTTAACATGGGCATGAGTCTGAAATACCAATTTCAGCTCTTGGAACATCTCATATGCTCTGTGGCGTTCAAAACGTTTTTGAAGTCCCGGTTCTAAGCCGTAAAGTATGGTGTACTAAACTATCAAGTAGTCATCATACCAAGCTTGTCAAACATTCATAACGTCTACATCTGCTCCTGCAAAAAGGTCCGTCACCTAGCGGTGCATCAAGGACATAATTCTTCTGTGCAGCAATGAGGATAATCCTCAAATCACGGAGCTAGTCCGCATCATTGCTACTAACATCTTTCAACATAGTTTTCTCTATGAACATATCATAAATAAAACGGTGAAGCTATACGCGAGCAATTGATCTACAACATAGATATGAAAATGCTATCAGGACTAAGTTCATGATAAATTTAAGTTCAATTAATCATATTACTTAAGAACTCCCACTTAGATAGACATCCCTCTAGTCATCTAAATGATCACATGATCCATATCAACTAAACCATGTCCGATCATCACGTGAGATGGAGAAGTTTTCAATGGTGAACATCACTATGTTGATCATATCTACTATATGATTCACGCTCGACCTTTCGGTCTCAGTGTTCTGAGGCCATATCTGCATATGCTAGGCTCGTCAAGTTTAACCTGAGTATTCTGCTTGTGCAAAACTGGCTTGCACCCGTTGTATGTGAACATAGAGCTTATCACACCCGATCATCACGTGGTGTCTTAGCACGAAGAACGGTCGCAACGGTGCATACTCAGGGAGAACACTTATACCTTGAAATTTAGTGAGAGATCATCTTATAATGCTACCGCCGTACTAAGCAAAATAAGATGCATAAAGGATAAACATCACATGCAATCAATATAAGTGATATGATATGGCCATCATCATCTTGTGCCTTTGATCTCCATCTCCAAAGCACCGTCATGATCACCATCGTCACCGGCTTGACACCTTGATCTCCATCATAGCATCGTTGTCATCTCACCAACTATTGCTTCTACGACTATCGCTACCGCTTAGTGATAAAGTAAAGCAATTACATGGTGATTGCATTTCATACAATAAAGCGACAACGATATGGCTCCTGCCAGTTGCCAATAACTGTGTTACAAAACATGATCATCTCATACAACAATTTATATAATCACATCTTGACCATATCACATCACAACATGCCCTGCAAAAACAAGTTAGACGTCCTCTACTTTGTTGTTGCAAGTTTTACGTGGCTGTTACGGGCTTAGCAAGAACCGTTCTTACCTAGGCATCAAAAACCACAACGTGGTATAGTGATTGCTTTTTGATCTTCAGAAAGAACCCTGTTCATTGAATCCGATTCAACTAAAGTTGGAGAAACATACACCCACTAGCCACCTGTGTGCGAAGCACGTCGGTAGAACCAGTCTCGCGTAAGCGTACGCGTAATGTCGGTCTGAGCCGCTTCATCCAACAATACCGCTGAATCAAGAATCAACTAGTGACGGTAAGCAATATGTATATACCCACGCCCACAACTCCTTTGTGTTCTACTCGTGCATATAACATCTACGCATAGACCTGGCTCTGATACCACTGTTGGGGAACGCAGTATTTCGAAAATATTCCTACGATCATGCAAGATCTATCTAGGAGATGCATAGAAAACAAGAGGGGAGAGTGTGTCTACGTACCCTTGTAGACCGAAAGCGGAAGCGTTTAGTAACGCGGTTGATGTAGTTCAACGTCTTCGTGATCCAATCGATCAAGTACCGAACGCACGGCACCTCCACGATCTGCACATGTTCAGCTCGGTGACGTCCCTCGAACTCTGGATCCAGCTGAGGTCGAGGGAGAATTGCATCATCACGACGGCATGTTGACAGTGATGATGAAGTTACCGACGCAGGGCTTCGCCTAAGCACTACGACAATATGACCGAGGTGGAAAACTATGGAGGGGGGCACCACACACGGCTAAAGATCAACTTGTGTGTCTATGGGGTGCCCCCCTCCCCGTATATAAAGGAGGGGAGGAGGAGGAGGGTCGGCCTCAAGGGGCGCCCAATGGGGGGATTCCTACTCCTAGTAGGAGTAGGTTTCCCCCTTTCCTAGTCCAAGTAGGAGAATAAGAAGGAGAGGGAGAGGGAGAAGGAAAGAGTGGGGCGGCGCCCCCTTGATACATCTCCAACGTATCTACAATTTTTGACTGTTCCATGCTATTATATTATCAACCTTGGATGTTTTATATGCATTTATATGCTATTTTATATGATTTTTTGGGACTAACCTATTAACCTAGAGCCCAGTGCTAGTTTCTGTTTTCCCCTTGTTTTTAAGTATCGCAGAAAAGGAAAATCAAACGGAGTAGAATTGACCTAAAATTTCACGGAGATCATTTTTGGACCAGAAGAAGCCCACGGAGTACCGCAGGTGGGCCAGAAGAGTCCCGAGGCCACCACAAGGGTGGGGGGCGTGCCCTACCCCCCTACCTCGTGGCCGCCTCGGGGACTGATGACCCACAAGTATAGGGGATCTATCATAGTCCTTTCGATAAGTAAGAGTGTCGAACCCAATGAGGAGCAGAAGGAAATGATAAGCGGTTTCCAGCAAGGTATTCTCTGCAAGCACTGAAATTATAGGTAACAAATAGTTTTGTGATAAGATAATTGGTAACGAGCAACAAGTAACAAAAGTAAATAAAGTGCAGCAAGGTGGCCCAATCCTTTTTGTAGGAAAGGACAAGCCTAGACAAACTCTTATATGATGTAAAGCGCTCCCAAGGACACATGGGAATGTCGTCAAGCTAGGTTTCATCACGATCATATGATTTGCGTTTGGTACTTTGATAATTTGGTATGTGGGTGGACCGGTGCTTGGGTGTTGCCCTTACTTGGACAAGCATCCCACTTATGATTAACCTCTATTGCAAGCATCCACAACTACAACAAAAGTATTAAGGTAAACCTAACCATAGCATGAAACATATGGATCCAAATCAGCCCCTTACGAAGCAACGCATAAAGTAGGGTTTAAGCTTCTGTCACTCTAGCAACCCATCATCTACTTATTACTTCCCAATGCCTTCCTCTAGGCCCAAATAATGGTGAAATGTCATGCAATCGACGTTCACATAACAGCACTAGAGGAGAGACAACATACATCTCATCAAAATATCGAACGAATACCAAATTCACATGACTACTAATAGCAAGACTTCTCCCATGTCCTCAGGAACAAACATAACTACTCACAAAGCATATTCATGTTCATAATCAGAGGGGTATTAATATGCATATAGGATCTTCCACCAAATAAACCAACTAGCATCAACTACAAGGAGTAATTAACACTACTAGCAACCCACAGGTACCAATCCCGGACTTAGAGACAAGAATTGGATACAAGAGATGAACTAGGGTTTGAGATGAGATGGTGCTGGTGAAGATGTTGATGGACATCACCCTCTCCCGATGAGAGGAGCGTTGGTGATGACGATGGTGATGATTTCCCCCCTCCCGAAGGGAAGTGTCCCCAGCAAAACAGCTCTGCCGGAGCCCTAGATTGGTTCCGCCAATTGGTCCGCCTCGTGGCGACAGAGTCTCGTCCGGAACGTTGGCTTATGATTTTTTCCTCATCGAAAGACTCCATATAGCAGAAGATGGGCATCGGAGGGCCACCAGGGGACCCACGAGGCAGGGGGCGCGCCTAGGAGGTAGGGCGTGCCCCCCACCCTCATGGGCAGGGTGTGGTCCCCCTCTGGAACTTCTTGCGATCATTATTATTTTTATTCTGAAAATGACTTCCGTGAAGTTTCAGGACTTTTGGAGCTGTGCAGAATAGGTCTCTAATATTTGCTCCTTTTCCAGCCCAGAATCCCAGCTGCCGGCATTCTCCCTCTTTATGTAAACCTTGTAAAATAAGAGAGAATAGGCATAAGTATTGTGACATAATGTGTAATAACAACCCATAATGCAATAAATATTGATATAAAAGCATGATGCAAAATGGACGTATCAACTCCCCCAAGCTTAGACCTCGCTTGTCCTCGAGCGAAAGCCGAAATCAAAAAATATGTCCACATGTTTAGAGATAGAGGTGTCGATAAAAATAAAATATGGACATGAGGGCATCATGATCATTCTTAGAACAACAACTTATATAATTCTTGTCATATGATCTCTTATGCTAGAGTAATAATTCAATCACAATTTCAAGTATGTATCATAAACTTCATTGAAAACTAACAAACTATAATCTCAGTCATTGAGGCAATTGCAATTTATCATAACATAGGAAAGAGTCCACATACTCAACCATCTTTTAGTCTTTTACAATTGCTAACACTCACGTAACATTTATGGGTATGAAGTCGAGGTCTTAATTGGACACAGAGAAAAAAGGGGCTTATAGTTTTGCCTCCCAATGTTTTACCTCAAGGGTAATGTCAACAATAATAGTTCATGAAAACTCACCTCCAATTAGCCATATATACCAGGATCTTTCCAGCATATTGTGCTTGCCAAAAGATAAAATGTAAAAAGGAAGGGTGAAGATCACCATGACTCTTATGTAAGGCAGGAGATAAAAGTAAAAGATAGGCCCTTCGCAGAGGGAAGCAGAGATTGTCATGCGCTTTTATGGTTGGATGCACAAAATCTTAATGCGAAAGAATGTCACTTTATATTGCCACTTGTGACATGGACCTTTATTATGCAGTCTGTCGCTTTTATTTCTTCCATATCACAAGATCGTATAAAGCTTATTTTCTCCCACACTAATAAGTCATACATATTTAGAGAGCAATTTTTATTGCTTACACCGATGACAACTTACTTGAAGGATCTTACTCAATCCATAGGTAGATATGGTGGACTCTCATGGAAAAACTGGGTTTAGGGATATTTGGAAGCACAAGTAGTATCTCTACTTGGTGCAAAGAATTGGCTAGCATGAGAGGGAAAGGCAAGCTCAACCATGTTGGATGATCCATGACAATATAATTTATCTCAGATGTAAGAAAACATAACCCATTATGTTGTCTTCCTTGTCCAACGTCAACTCTTTAGCATGTCATATTTTAATGAGTGCTCACAATCATAAAATATGTCCAAGATAGTATATTTATATGTGAAGACCTCTCTTTCTTTATTACTTCCTATTAATTGCAACGATGACCAAAACTATGTTTGTCAACTCTCAACAGCTTTTATTCATCATACTTTTTCTATGTGAGCTCATTACTCTCCATAAGATCCATATGATCTCTTTTATTTTATTCACTCAATATCATGGCAAAATAATCAAGCCTTGACTCAACACTAATCTTTATTATATATAGCTCACGGACTTGATTACATAGAAGGATCATAAAGCAAAACTCACAACTAGATCATACTAAAACTTTATTCTACTAGATCAAGATATTACCAAAAGGATCAAATTAAGAAAAACGGTAAAGATAGAAGTGATGGTGATACAACACCGGGGCACTCCCCCAAGCTTGGCAGTTGCCAAGGGGAGTGCCCATACCCATGTGATTATGTCTCCTTTGTTGGTGAAGAAGTTGATTGTTTTGTTGATTGCGTAGGCTTGTCGTCCTTCTTCCAAGGCATAGGCTCACCATCATGGAAGGATGATCGAGTCTCCTGAAACCTCAAATCTGCAGCCAAAATCATCCTCTTGAATCTATATTCATACTCACAGTTTTTATTTTGCAGGTCATAGATCTAGGCTTGGAGGTACTCGATTTTCTCATGAAGCTTGAAGATGGCTTCCCCAATGTCCTTGATGTCCAGCTTGTGGTTGTTGGTGAACTCCGTGATCATAATGTGATTGGAATCATTGGAATCGAGTGCACGCTCCACCATCTCTTGACACTTGAAAACTTCTTGCTCCAATGCCTCGAGCCTTGCCTCCGTGCTTCTGGTCTTCCTTGGTCCTCAACATCGCGGATGTGCAACAACCCCTCACGCATCTCAATGGTTTGAGGGTGTTGCAGCACTTCTGCGAGGTAGGGGTTGATGACCTTCTCGAAGAACTGGTCCTTGGGGGCACTTGAAGACGACATGACGACCTGGATCTGTCAGAAAAACAGCTTGAAAAAAAGACAGGAGATTTTTGCGTGATACGATGGTCAAAACCTTCGGGAGGTTATATAATGAATTTTTACCGACCAAAATATGTGTCGTGTAAGAAAACAAAGTCCGGAGAGCACACGAGGTGCCCATGAGGTAAGGGGGCGCGCCCTCCACCCTCGTGTCCATCCCGGACTGCTTCTTATTTTTCTATTTTTCTAAATATTCCAAAACGGGAGAAAATTGCCATTAGAACTGTTTTGGAGTCGGTTTACTTACCTTACCACATACCTATTCCTTTTCGGAGTCTGAAACGTTCCGGAAAGTGTCCCTTATGTATTCCTCCGGGGTTACGGTTTCAATAACATTGGTTTCAACATGTATAGGATTACCTGAGATATAATGTTTAATTCTTTGACCGTTCACCACCTTCAGATTTGTGCCTTCGAAGTTGTTGATTTTTATGGCACCGGAACGATAGACCTCCTCGATAACGTAAGGACCTTCCCATTTAGAGAGAAGTTTTCCTGCAAAAAATCTTAAATGAGAGTTGTATAATAATACATATTCACCTACATTAAACTCACGCTTTTGTATTCTTTTGTCATGCCATCTTTTGACTTTTTCTTTAAACAACTTGGCATTTTCATAGGCTTAGGTTCTCCATTCATCAAGTGAGCTAATGTCAAATAACCTCTTCTCACCGGCAAGTTTGAAATCACAGTTGAGCTCTTTAATAGCCCAATAAGCCTTATATTCTAGTTCAAGAGGTAAGTGACATGCTTTTCCATAAACCATTTTATACGGAGACATACCCATAGGATTTTTATATGCAGTTCTATAGGCCCATAATGCATCATCAAGTTTCTTGGAACAAATTTTTCTAGATCTATTGACAGTCTTCTACAAAATTAATTCGAGCTCTCTATTACTCAATTCTACCTGACCACTAGACTGAGGGTGATAAGGAGATGCAATTATATGATTCACATCATACTTAGCAAGCATTTTACGGAAAGCACCACGAATAAAATGTGAACCACCATCAGTCATTAAATATCTAGGGACTCCAAACCTCGGAAAAATAACTTCTTTAAGCATCTTAATAGAAGTGTTATGATCAGCACTACTAGTTGGAATAGCTTCTTGATGACCCACAAGTATAGGGGATCTATCGTAGTCCTTTCGATAAGTAAGAGTGTCGAACCCAACGAGGAGCAGAAGGAAATGATAAGCAGTTTTCAGCAAGGTATTCTCTGCAAGCACTGAAATTATAGGTAACAGATAGTTTTGTGATAAGATAATTGGTAACGAGCTACAAGTAACAAAAGTAAATAAAGTGCAGCAAGGTGGCCCAATCCTTTTTGTAGCAAAGGACAAGCCTGGACAAACTCTTATATGATGTAAAGCGCTCCTAAGGACACATGGGAATATCGTCAAGCTAGTTTTCATCACGTTCCTATGATTCGCATTCGGTACTTTGATAATTTGGTATGTGGGTGGACCCGTGCTTGGGTGCTGTACTTACTTGGACAAGCATCCCACTTATTATTAACCTCTATTGCAAGCATCCGCAACTACAACAAAAGTATTAAGGTAAACCTAACCATAGCATGAAACATATGGATCCAAATCAGCCCCTTACGAAGCAACGCATAAACTAGGGTTTAAGCTTCTGTCACTCTAGCAACCCATCATCTACTTATTACTTCCCAATGCCTTCCTCTAGGCCCAAATAATGGTGAAGTGTCATGTAGTCAACGTTCACATAACACCACTAGAGGAGAGACAACATACATCTCATCAAAATATCGAACGATACCAAATTCACATGACTACTAATAGCAAGACTTCTCCCATGTCCTCAGGAACAAACGTAACTACTCACAAAGCATATTCATGTTCATAATCAGAGGGGTATTAATATGCATATAGGATCTGAACATATGATCCTCCACCAAATAAACCAACTAGCATCAACTACAAGGAGTAATTAACACTACTAGCAACCCACAGGTACCAATCCCGGACTTAGGGACAAGAATTGGATACAAGAGATGAACTAGGGTTTGAGATGAGATGGTGCTGGTGAAGATGTTTATGGAGATTGCACTCTCCCGATGAGAGGAGCGTTGGTGATGACGATGGCGATGATTTCCCCCTCCCGGAGGGAAGTGTCCCCGGCAGAACAGCTCTGCCGGAGCCCTAGATTGGTTCTGCCAAGGTTCCGCCTCGTGGCGGCGGAGTCTCGTCCGGAAGGATGGCTTATGATTTTTTTCCTCATCAAAAGACTCCATATAGCAGAAGATGGGCATCGGAGGGCCAGGCAGGGTGTGGCCCCCCTCTGGAACTTCTTGCGCTCATTATTTTTTATATATTCTGAAAATGACTTCCATGAAGTTTCAGGACTTTTGGAGCTGTGCGGAATAGGTCTCTAATATTTGCTCCTTTTCCAGCCCAGAATCCCAGCTGCCGGCATTCTCCCCCTTTATGTAAACCTTGTAAAATAAGAGAGAATAGGCATAAGTATGGTGACATAATGTGTAATAATAGCCCATAATGCAATAAATATCGATATAAAAGCATGATGCAAAATGGACGTATCAACTCCCCCAAGCTTAGACCTCGCTTGTCCTCAAGCGAAAGCCGAAATTGAAAAATATGTACACATGTTTAGAGATAGAGGTGTCGATAAAAATAAAATACGGACATGAGGGCATCATGATCATTCTTAGAACAGCAACTTATATGATTGTTGTCATATGATCTCTTATGCCAAAGTAACAATTCAATCACAATTTCAAGTATGAATCATAAACTTCATTGAAAACTAGCAAACTATAATCTCAGTCAATGGAGCAATTGCAATTTATCATAACATAGGAAAGAGTCAATATAAGAGCTTTTCAGCAAGTTCACATACTCAACTATCATATAGTCTTTCACAATTGCTAACACTCACGCAATACTTATGGGTATGGAGTTTTAATCGGACACAGAGAAAGATAGGGGCTTATAGTCTTGCCTCCCAACATTTTACCTCAAGGGTAATGTCAACAATAATAGTTCATGAAAACTCACATCCAATTAGCCATATATACCAGGATCTTTCCAACATGTTGTGCTTGCCAAAAGATAAAATTTAAAAAGGAAGGGTGAAGATCACCATGACTCTTATGTAAGGTAGGAGATAAAAGTAAAAGATAGGCCCTTCGCAGATGGAAGCAGAGGTTGTCATGCGCTTTTATGGTTGGATGCACAAAATCTTAATGCGAAAGAATGTCCCTTTATATTGCCACTTGTGATATGGACCTTTATTATGCAGTCCGTCGCTTTTATTTCTTCCATATCACACGATCGTATAAAGCTTATTTTCTCCCACACTAATAAGGCATACATATTTAGAGAGCAATTTTTTTATTGCTTGCATCGATGACAACTTACTTGAGGGATCTTACTCAATCCATAGGTAGATATGGGGACTCTCATGGCAAAACTGGTTTAAGGGTGTTTGGAAGCACAAGTAGTATCTCTACTTGGTGCAAAGAATTTGGCTAGCATGAGGGGAAAAGGCAAACTCAACCATGTTGGATGATCCATGACAATATAATTTATCTCAGATGTAAGAAAACATAACCCATTACGGTGTCTTCCTTGTCCAATGTCAACTCTTTAGCATGTCATTTTTTAATGAGTGCTCACAATCATAAAAGATGTCCAAGATAGTATATTTATATGTGAAGACCTCTCTTTCTTTATTACTTCCTATTAATTGCAACAATGACCAAAACTATGTTTGTCAACTCTCAACGACTTTTATTCACCATGCTTTTTATATGTGAGCTCATTACTCTCCAGAAGATCCATATGATCTCTTTTATTCTTTTTATTCTTTCTCTTTTCTTTTATTCACTTAAGCTCATGGCAAAATAATCAAGCCCTTGACTCAACACTAATCTTTATTATATATAGCTCACGGACTCGATCACATAGAAGGATCATAAAGCAAAACTCACAACTAGATCATACTAAAAACTTTTATTCTACTAGATCAAGATATTACCAAAAGGATCGAACTAAGAAAAACGGTAAAGATAAAGTTATGGTGATCCAATACCGGGGCACTCCCCCAAGCTTGGCAGTTGCCAAGGGGAGTGCCCATACCAGATACTCAATTCTTCTTTGTTGGTGAAGAAGGTGGAGTTGTTGATGATGGATAGTCGCACATCAAGCGTAGGAGGTCTTCTAACTTGCGGATAATGCCCTTGAGTGCAATGATATGCTCCTTTAACAAAATATTTTCACGTGTGAGATATTTGTTTTGTATACGAGCTAACTCAATCATCTTGAAAGCTTCTATCTCAGTTGGGGTAAGAAGATTGTGATCAAGTTGAAGGATGTCTTCTGTTGCCGGAACTTGGTCCTCCATGGCCTTCTTGATCCCTTCATCCTTGTTGTTCTCCATGGGTTCTTCTCTCTTCAGCTCTATCTTCATTAGCCAAGCATCATTGCCCTCATTGTTGGAGGAGGAGGGAGACGACATGATGCTTGGTGTTGACAACCCTGGCAGAAAACAACTCGAAACAAGAACAGAGGATTTTTGCGTGATACGGTGGTCAAAACCTTCGGGAGGTTATATAATGAATTTTTATCGACCAAAATGTGTAACATGCAAGAAAACAGAGTCCAGAGAGCACACGAGGTGCCCATGAGGTAGGGGGGCGCGCCCAGGGGGTAGGGCGCACCCTCCACCCTCGTGGAGCCCTCGTGTCCTTCCCGGACTGCTTCTTATTTTTCTATTTTTCTAAATATTCCAAAATGGAAGAAAATTGCCATTAGAACTGTTTTGGAGTCGGTTTACTTACCGTACCACATACCTATTCCTTTTCGGAGTCTGAAACGTTCCGAAAGGTGTCCCTTATGTATTCCTCCAGGGTTATGGTTTCAATAATATTGGTTTCACCATTTATAGGATTACCTGAGATATAATGTTTAATTCTTTGACCATTCACCACCTTCGGATTTGTGCCTTCAAAGTTGTTGATTTTTATGGCACCGGGACGATAGACCTCCTCGATAACGTAAGGACATTCCCATTTAGAGAGAAGTTTTCCTACAAAAAATCTTAAACGAGAGTTGTATAATAATACATACTCACCCACATTAAACTCACGCTTTTGTATTCTTTTGTCATGCCATCTTTTGACTTTTTCTTTAAACAACTTGGCATTTTCGTAGGCTTGGGTTCTCCATTCATCAAGTGAGCTAATGTCAAATAACCTCTTCTCACCGGCAAGTTTGAAATCATAATTTAGTTCTTTAATAGCCCAATAAGCCTTATGTTCTAGTTCGAGAGGTAAGTGACATGCTTTTCCATAAACCATTTTATACGGAGACATACCCATAGGATTTTTATATGCAGTTCTATAGGCCCATAATGCATCATCAAGTTTCTTGGACCAATTCATTCTAGATCTATTAACAGTCTTTTGCAAAATTAATTTGAGTTCTCTATTACTCAATTCTACTTGACCACTAGACTGTGGGTGATAAGGAGATGTAATTCTATGATTAACATCATATTTAGCAAGCATTTTACCGAAGGCGCCATGAATAAAATGAGAACCACCATCAATCATTAAGTATCTAGGGACTCCAAACCTCGGAAAAATAACTTCTTTAAGCATCTTAATAGAGGTGTTATGATCAGCACTACTAGTTGGAATAGCTTCTACCCACTTAGTAACGTAATCAACAGCAACTAAAATATGTGTATATCCATTAGAGGAAGGAAAAGGTCCCATATAATCAAAGCCCCAAACATCAAATGGTTCAATAACAAGTGAATAATTCATAGGCATTTCTTGACATCTACTAATATTACCAATTCTTTGACATTCATCACAAGATACAACAAACTTACGGACATCATTGAAGAGAGTAGGCCAATAAAAACCAGATTGCAATACCTTATGTGCAGTTCTATCTCCAACATGGTGTCCTCCATAAGACTCGGAATGACACTTGCGTAGGATCTGTTCCTGTTCATGCTTAGGTACACAACGTCTAATAACACCATCTACTCCTTTATAAACGTGTGGGTCATCCCAAAAGTAATGCCTCAAATCATAGATTTTTTTTCTTTTGTTGGCATGTGAAACTAGGTGGTATAAATTTAGCAACAATATAATTAGCATAATCAGCATACCATGGAGCAGTATGAGAAGCATTTATGACATTTAATTGTTCATTATGAAAGCTATCATCAATAGTTAGTGGGTCATCAAGAACATTCTCTAACCAAGACAAGTTGTCTGCAACGGGGTTCTCAACTCCCTTTCTATCAATAATATGCAAATCAAATTCTTGTAGCAAGAGAACCCATCTAATAAGTCTAGGTTTAGCATCTTTCTTTTCCATAAGATATTTAATAGCAGCATGATCCGTGTGAATAGTTACTTTAGAATCAACAATATAAGGTGTGAACTTATCACAAGCAAATACAATTGCTAAAAATTCTTTTTCAGTAGTAGCATAATTTCTTTGAGCATTGTCTAGAGTTTTACAAGCATATTGAATAACATTTAATTTCTTATCAACTCTTTGCCCTAGAACAGCACCTACAGCATAAACACTAGCATCACACATAATTTCAAAGGGTAAATTCCAATGAGGTGGCTGAACAATAGGTGCAGAGATTAATGCTTTCTTAAGTATTTCAAATGCTTCTACACAATCATCATCAAAGACAAATGGTATATCTTTTTGTAATAAATTAGTCAGAGGCCGAGAAATTTTTGAGAAGTCCTTAATGAACCTCCTATAAAAACCGGCATGACCAAGGAAACTTCTTATACCTTTGATGTCCTTGGGACATGGCATCTTTTCAATAGCATCAACTTTAGCTTTATCAACTTCAATGCCTCTTTCAGAAACTTTATGCCCCAAGACAATACCTTCATTAACCATAAAGTGGCACTTCTCCCAATTCAAGACAAGGTTAGTTTCTTCACATCTCTGCAAAACTCGATCAAGGTTGCTTAAGCAATCATCAAAAGAGGATCCATAGACGGAGAAATCGTCCATGAAAACCTCACAAATCTTTTCAGAAAGTCAGAGAATATAGCCATAATGCATCTTTGGAAGGTAGCAGGTGCATTACATAAACCAAAAGGCATACGTCTATAAGCAAAAGTACCGAACGGGCAAGTAAAAGTGGTCCTAGATTGATCATCAGCTAACACAGGTATTTGAGAGAAACCAGAATAACCATCTAGAAAGCAAAAATGTGTATGTTCGGATAATCTTTCTAGCATTTGATCAATAAAAGGTAAGGGGTAATGATCTTTTTAGTAGCCTCATGTAATTTGCGGAAATCAATTACCATCCTATAACCTGTAATAATTCTTTGCGGAATCAATTCATCTATATCATTAGGAACGACAGTAATACCTCCCTTTTTAGGGACACAATGGACAGGACTTACCCACTGACTATCAGCAATGGGATAAATTATACCTGCCTCAAGGAGCTTTAGTATTTCCTTTCTTACCACTTCTTTCATCTTAGGATTCAGCCGTCATTGATGATCACGAACTGGTTTGGCATCTTTCTCCAAATTTATTTTGTGTTGACATAGTGTGGGACTAATGCCCTTAAGATCATCAAGAGTGTATACAATAGCAGCACGGTGCTTCTTTAGAGTTTTCAATAATCTTTGTAATTAATGCTCTGAAAGGTTAGCACTAATAATAACAGGATATTTCTTTTTTTCATCAAGATAAGCATATTTAAGAGTATCAGGTAACGGTTTAAGCTCAAGCACGGGATCACCCTTGGGTGGAGGAGGATCCCCTAGGATTTCAACAGGCAAATTGTGTTTCAGGATGGGTTCCTGTTTAAAAAATACTTCACCTATTTCCCTTCTTTCATTCATAAACATATCATTTTCATGGTCTAGCAAATATTGTTCTAAAGGATCACTAGGAGGTACGACAATAGAACCAAGACCAATAATTTCATCTTTACTAGGAAATTCCTCCTCACAGTGTTGTCTACGAAATTTAGAGAAATTAAATTCATCAGACATATCACCTAAACCAATAGTAACAACATCCTTTTTGCAATCTAACTTAGCATTAACTGTGTTCAAGAAGGGTCTACCAAATATAATGGGATAAAAGCTATCTTGTGGGGAACCAAGAACAAGAAAATCATCAGGATATATAGTTTTCCCACACAAGACTTCAACATCTCTAACAATTCCCATTGGTGAAATAGTATCTCTATTGGCAAGTTTAATTGTGACATCAATATCTTCTAACTCAGCAGGTGCAATATCATGCATAATTTCTTTGTATAAGTTAATAGGTATTGCACTAGCACTAGCACACATATCACATAAGCCATGATAACAATGATCTCCTATTAGCAGGCATGCCTACCACAAGTCTAGGTTTATCTTTAGCACAAGGTTTAGCATTTCTAGCAGTTTCATCACAGAAAAAAATAACATGCCCATCAATATTATCAGACAAGAGATCTTTAACAATAGCAATATCAAGTTCAACTTTAACTTGCTCAGAAGGTGTATAAGTTCTAATATTGCTTTTACGAACCACAGTTGAAGCTTTAGCATGATCTTTTATTCTAACAGGAAAAGGTGGTTTCTCAACATAAGCAGTAGGAACAATAGGATCATTATAGGTGACAGTCTTTTCTTCAACTTTAATAGGTGCAGTTACTTTATTTCTATGGGAGGATGATATTTAAACCACTTCTCCCTAGGGAGATCAACATGAGTAGCAAGAGATTCACAGAAAGAAGCTACTATCTCAGAGTCAAGTCCATATTTAGCGCTAAATTTACGAAAAACATCGGTATCCATAAAAGATTTAACACAATCATACTTAGGTGTCATACCTGACTCCTTAACTTTGTCGAGGTCCCAATCTTCAGAGTTGCGTTTAATTCTTTCCAATAAATCCCATTTGGATTCAATAGTCTTCATCATAAAAGAGCCAGCACAAGAAGTATCGAGCATGGTGCGATTGTTATCAGAAAGCCGAGCATAAATTTTTTGAATAATCATTTCTCTTGAGAGCTCATGATTGGGGCATGAATATAACATTGATTTAAGCCCCCCCCCCAAGCTTGAGCGATGCTTTATCCTTCGTGAGGCCAGAAAATATATATATAATTGCGATCACGATGAACAAGATGCATAGGATAAAACTTCTGATGAAATTCCAATTTCAATCGTTTGTAGTTCCATGACCCCGTATCATCACATAGCCTATACCATGTCAATGCATCTCCCTTCAAAGATAAAGGGAAGACCTTCTTCTTAATAACATCTCCGGGCACACCTGCAAGCTTAAATAATCCACAAACTTCATCCACATATATTAGGTTCTCATCAGGATGCTTTGTTCCATCTCCTGCAAAAGGATTAGCTAGCAGTTTTTCTAACATACCCGAAGGAATTTCAAAGCAGACATTTTCATTCTCAGTAGGTTCAGTAGGTTGAGGAGCAACTCTTTGCTCTTCTGGTCGGGGTGAAGATACCCCGAACAAGCCCCTCATAGGATTACTTTCCATAGTAACAAGTGACAGTAAATTTGAGCACACTATATAAATTTTTTCTTACCAAATTCCACCTACCAAAGGCGCTTCTCTCCCCGGCAATGGCGCCAGAAAAGAGTCTTGATGACCCACAAGTATAGGGGATCTATCGTAGTCCTTTCGATAAGTAAGAGTGTCGAACCCAATGATGAGCAGAAGGAAATGATAAGCGGTTTTCAGCAAGGTATTCTCTGCTAGCACTGAAATTATAGGTAACAGATAGTTTTGTGATAAGATAATTGGTAACGAGCAACAAGTAACAAAAATAAATAAAGTGCAGCAAGGTGGCCCAATCCTTTTTGTAGCAAAGGACAAGCCTGGACAAACTCTTGTATGATGTAAAGCGCTCCCGAGGACACATGGGAATATCGTCAAGCTAGTTTTCATCACGTTCATATGATTCGCATTCGGTACTTTGATAATTTGGTATGTGGGTGGACCGGTGCTTGGGTGTTGTCCTTACTTTGACAAGCATCCCACTTATGATTAACCTCTATTGCAAGCATCCGCAACTACAACAAAAGTACTAAGGTAAACCAAACCATAGCATGAAACATATGGATCCAAATCAACCCCTTACGAAGCAACGCATAAACTAGGGTTTAAGCTTCTATCACTCTAGCAACCCATCACGTACTTATTACTTCCCAATGCCTTCCTCTAGGCCCACATAATGGTGAAGTGTCATGTAGTCAACATTCACATAACACCACTAGAGGAGAGACAACATACATCTCATCAAAATATCGAACGAATACCAAATTCACATGACTACTAATAGCAAGACTTCTCCCATGTCCTCAGGAACAAACATAACTACTCACAAAGCATATTCATGTTCATAATCAGAAGGGTATTAATATGCATATAGGATCTGAACATATGATCTTCCACCAAGTAAACCAACTAGCATCAACTACAAGGAGTAATCAACACTACTAGCAACCCATAGGTACCAATCCCGGACTTGGAGACAAGAATTGGATACAAGAGATGAACTAGGGTTTTGAGAGGAGATGGTGCTAGTGAAGATGTTGATGGAGATTGCACTCTCCCAATGAGAGGAGCGTTGGTGATGACGATGGCGATGATTTCCCCCTCCAGGAGGGAAGTTTCCCCGACAGAACAGTTCCGCCACAACCCTAGATTGGTTCCGCCAAGGTTCCACCTCGTGGCGGTGGAGTCTCGTCCGGAAAGATGGCTTATGATTTTGTCCTCATCGAAAGACTCCATATAGCAGAAGATGGGCATCGGAGGGCCACCGGGGAGCCCACGAGGTAGGGGGCGCGCCCCCACCCTTGTGGGCAGGGTGTGGCCCCCCTGGTGAATTTCTTGCACTCCGTATTTTTTTATATATTCTGAAAATGACTTCCGTGAAGTTTCAGGACTTTTGGAGCTGTGCAAAATAGGTCTCTAATATTTGCTCCTTTTCCAGCCCAGAATCCCAGCTGCCAGCATTCTCCCTCTTTATGTAAACCTTGTAAAATAAGAGAGAATAGGCATAAGTATTGTGACATAATGTGTAATAACAGCCCATAATGCAATAAATATCGATATAAAAGCATGATGCAAAATGGACGTATCACTTCTACCCACTTAGTAACGTAATCAACAACGACTAAAATATGTGTGTAACCATTAGAGGCAGGAAAAGGTCCCATATAATCGAAGCCCCAAACATCAAATGGTTCAATAACAAGTGAATAATTCATAGGCATTTCTTGACATCTACTAATATTACCAATTCTTTGACATTCATCCCAAGATAAGACAAACTTACGGGCATCCTTGAAGAGAGTAGGCCAATAAAAACCAGATTGCAATACCTTATGTGCAGTTCTATCTCCAACGTGGTGTCCTCCATAAGCCTCGGAGTGACACTTGCGTAGGATCTGTTCCTGTTCATGCTCAGGTACACAACGTCTAATAACACCATCTACTCCTTCTTTATAAAGATGTGGGTCATCCCAAAAGTAATGTCTCAAATCATAGAAAAACTTTTCTTTTGCTGGTATGTGAAACTAGGTGGTATAAATTTAGCAACAATATAATTAGCATAATCAGCATACCATGGAGTAGTACGAGAAGCATTTATGACATTTAATTATTCACCAGGAAAGCTATCATCAATAGGTAGTGGGTCATCAAGCACATTTTCTAACCTAGACAAGTAGTCCGCAACGGGGTTCTCAGCTCCCTTTCTATCAACAATATGCAAATCAAATTCTTGTAGCAGGAGAATCCATCTAATAAGTCTAGGTTTAGCATCTTTCTTTTCCATAAGGTATTTAATAGCAGCATGGTCCGTGTGAATAGTTACTTTAGAATCAACAATATATGGTCTAAACTTATCACAAGCAAATACAATTGCTAGGAATTCCTTTTCAGTAGTAGCATAATTTCTCTGAGCATTGTCTAGAGTTTTACTAGCATATTGAATAACATTTAATTTCTTATCAACTCTTTGCCCTAGAACAACACCCACAGCATAATCACTAGCATCACACATAATTTCAAAGGGTAAATTCCAATCAGGTGGCTGAACAATCGGTGCAGAGATTAATGCTTTCTTAAGTATTTCAAATGCTTCTACACAATCATCATCAAAGACAAATGGTATATATTTTTGCAATAAATTAGTCAGAGGCCGAGGAATTTTTGAGAAGTCCTTAATGAACCTCCTATAAAAACCGGCATGACCAAGGAAACTTCTTATACCTTTGATGTCCTTGGGACATGGCATCTTTTCAATAGCATCAACTTTAGCTTTATCAACTTCAATGCCTCTTTCAAGGTTAGTTTCTTCACATCTCTGCAAAACTCGATCAAGGTTGCTCAAGCAATCATCAAAAGAGGATCCATAGACAGAGAAATCGTCCATGAAAACCTCACAAATCTTTTCATAAAAGTCAGAGAATATATCCATCATGCATCTTTGGAAGGTAGCAGGTGCATTACATAAACCAAAAGGCATACGTCTATAAGCAAAAGTACCGAACGGGCAAGTAAAAGTGGTCTTAGATTGATCATCAGCTGACACAGGTATTTGAGAGAAACCAGAATAACCATCTAGAAAGCAAAAATGTGTATGTTTGGATAATCTTTCTAGCATTTGATCAATAAAAGGTAAGGGGTAATGATCCTTTTTAGTAGCCGTAATTAATATGCAGAAATCAATTACCATCCTATAACATGTAAAAATTCTTTGAGGAATCAATTCATCTTTATCATTAGGAACGACAGTAATACCTCCCTTTTTAGGGACACAATGGACATGACTTACCCACTGACTATCAGCAACGGGATAAATTATACCTGCCTCAAGGAGCTTTAGTATTTCCTTTCTTACCACTTCTTTCATCTTAGGATTTAGCCGTCGTTGGTGATCACGAACTGGTTGGGCATCCTTCTCCAAATTTATTTTGTGTTGACATAGTGTGGGACTAATGCCCTTAAGATAATCAAGAGTATATCCAATAGCAGCACAGTGCTTCTTCAGAGTTTTCAATAATCTCTCTTCTTCATGCTCTGAAAGGTTAGCACTAATAATAACAGGATATATCTTTTTCTCATCAAGATAAGCATATTTAAGAGTATCAGGTAACAGTTTGAGCTCAAACACGGGATCACCCTTGGGTGGAGGAGGATCCCCTAGGATTTCGATAGGCAAATTGTATTTCAGGATGGGTTCCTGTTTAAAGAATACTTCATCTATTTCCCTTCTTTCATTCATAAACATATCATTTTCATGGTCTAGCAAATATTGTTCTAAAGGATCACTAGGAGGTACGACAATAGAAGCAAGACCAATAATTTCATCTTTACTAGTCAATTCTTCTTCACGGTGTTGTCTACGAAATTTAGAGAAATTAAATTCATGAGACATATCACCCAAACCAATAGTAACAACATCCTTTTTGTAGTTTATCTTAGCATTAACAGTGTTCAAGAAGGGTCTACAGAAAATAATGGGACAAAAGCTATCTTGTGGGGAGCCAAGAACAAGAAAATCAGCAGGATATTTAGTTTTCCCACACAAGACTTCAACATCTCTAACAATTCCCATTGGTGAAATAGTATCTCTATTGGCAAGTTTAATTGTGACATCAATATCATCTAACTCAGCAGGTGCAATGTCATGCATAATTTCTTTGTATAAGTCAATGGGTATTGCACTAGCACTACCACCCATATCACATAAGCCATGATAACAATGATCTCCTATTTTAACAGAAATAACAGGCATGCCTACCAAAGATATAGGTTTATCTTTAGCACAAGGTTTAGCAATTCTAGCAGTCTCATCACGGAAATGAATAACATGCCCATCAATATTATCAGACAAGAGATCTTTAACAATAGCAATATTAGGTTCAACTTTAATTTGCTCAGGAGGTGTATATGTTCCAATATTGTTTTTACGAACCACAGTTGAAGCTTTAGTATGATCTTTTATCCTAACAGGAAAAGGTGGTTTCTCAACATAAGCAGTAGGAACAATAGGATCATTATAAGTGACAGTCTTTTCTTCAACTTTAATAGGTGCAACTACTTTTACTTCTATGGGAGGATGATATTTAAACCACTTCTCCCTAGGGAGATCAACATGAGTAGCAAAAGATTCACGGAAAGAAGCTACTATCTCAGAGTCAAGTCCATATTTAGTGCTAAATTTACGGAAAACATCGGTATCCATAAAAGATATAACATAATCAAACTTAGGTGTCATACCTAACTCCTTACCTTCGTCTAGGTCCCAATCTTCAGAGTTGCGTTTAATTCTTTCCAATAAATCCCATTTGAATTCAATAGTCTTCATCATAAAAGAGCCAGCACAAGAAGTATCGAGCATGGTGCAATTGTTATCAGAAAGCCGAGCATAAATTTTTTGAATAATCATTTCTCTTGAGAGCTCATGATTGGGCATGAATATAACATTGATTTAAGCCTCCCCCAAGCTTGAGCGATGCTTTCTCCTTCGCGAGGCCAGAAATTATATATATAATTGCGATCACGATGAACAAGATGCATAGGATAAAACTTCTGATGAAATTCCAATTTCAATCGTTTGTAGTTCCATGACCCCGTATCATCACATAGCCTATACCATGTCAATGCATCTCCCTTCAAAGATAAAGGGAAGACCTTCTTTTCTTAATAACATCTCCGGGCACACCTGCAAGCTTAAATAATCCACAAACTTCATCCACATATATTAGGTGCTCATCAGGATGCTTTGTTCCATCTCCTGCAAAAGGATTAGCTAACAGTTTTTCTAACATACCCGAAGGAATTTCAAAGCAGACAATTTCATTTTCAGTTGGTTCAGTAGGTTGAGGAGCAACTCTTTGCTCCACTGGTCGGAGTGAAGATACCCCGAACAAGCCCCTCGCGGGATTACTTTCCATAGTAACAAGTGACAGGAAATTTCAGCACACTATATAAATTTTTCCTTACCAAATTCCACCTACCAAAGGCGCTTCACTCCCTGGCAACGGCGCCAGAAAAGAGTCTTGATGACCCACAAGTATAGGGGATCTATCGTAGTCCTTTCGATAAGTAAGAGTGTCGAACCCAACGAGGAGCAGAAGGAAATGATAAGCGGTTTTCAGCAAGGTATTCTCTACAAGCACTGAAATTATAGGTAACAAATAGTTTTGCGATAAGATAATTGGTAACGAGCAACAAGTAACAAAAGTAAATAAAGTGCAACAAGGTGGACCAATCCTTTTTGTAGCAAAGAACAAGCCTGGACAAACTCTTATATGATGTAAAGCGCTCCCGAGGACACATGGGAATATCGTCAAGCTAGTTTTCATCACGATCATATGATTCGCGTTCGGTACTTTGATAATTTGGTATGTGGGTGTACCGGTGCTTGGGTGCTGCCCTTACTTGGACAAGCATCCCACTTATGATTAACCTCTATTGCAAGCATCCGCAACTACAACAAAAGTATTAAGGTAAACCTAACCATAGCATGGAACATATGGATCCAAATCAGCCCCTTACGAAGCAACGCATAAACTAGGGTTTAAGCTTCTGTCACTCTAGCAACCCATCATCTACTTATTACTTCCCAATGCCTTCCTCTAGGCCCAAATAATGGTGAAGTGTCATGTAGTCGACGTTCACATAACACCACTAGAGGAGAGACAACATACATCTCATCAAAATATCGAACGAATACCAAATTCACATGACTACTAATAGCAAGACTTCTCCCATGTCCTCAGGAACAAACGTAACTACTCACAAATCATATTCATGTTCATAATCAGAGGGGTATTAATATGCATATAGGATCTGAACATATGATCTTGCACCAAATAAACCAACTAGCATCAACTACAAGGAGTAATTAACACTACTAGCAACCCACAGGTACCAATCCCGGACTTAGAGACAAGAATTGGATACAAGAAATGAACTAGGTTTGAGATGAGATGGTGCTGGTGAAGATGTTGATGGAGATCGCCCTCTCCTGATGAGAGGAGCGTTGGTGGTGACGATGGCGATGATTTCCCCCTCCCGGAGGGAAGTGTCCCTGGCAGAACAGCTCTGCCAGAGCCCTAGATTGGTTCCGCCAAGGTTCCGCCTCGTGGCGGTGGAGTCTCGTCCAGAAGGATGGCTTATGATTTTTTTCCTCATCGAAAGACTCCATATAGCAGAAGATGGGCATCGGAGGGCCACCAGGGGACCCATGAGGCAGGGGGTAGGGCGCGCCCCCACCCTCGTGGGCAGGGTGTGGCCCCCCTCTGGAACTTCTTGTGCTCATTATTTTTTATATATTCTGAAGATGACTTCCGTGAAGTTTCAGTACTTTTGGAGTTGTGCGGAATAGGTCTATAATATTTGCTCCTTTTCCATCCCAGAATCCCAGCTGCCAGCATTCTCCCTCTTTATGTAAACCTTGTAAAATAAGAGAGAATAGGCATAAGTATTGTGACATAATGTGTAATAACAGCCCATAATGCAATAAATATCGATATAAAAGCATGATGCAAAATGGACGTATTAGGGACCCCCCTGACTTGTTCCCGACTCCAACACCTCTTATATAACCCCAAACTTCCAGAAAGAAACCTAGATCGGGAGTTCCGCCGCCGCAAGCCTCTGTAGCCACCGAAAACCAATCTAGACCCATTCCGGCACCCTGCCGGAGGGGGGATTCCCTCTCCGGTGGCCATATTCATCATCCCGGCGCTCTCCATGACGTGGAGGGAGTAGTTCACCCTCGGGGCTGAGGGTATGTACCAGTAGCTATGTGTTTGATCTCTCTCTCTCTCTCATGTTCTTGATTTGGCACGATCTTGATGTATCGCGAGCTTTGCTATTATAGTTGGATCTTATGATGTTTCTCCCCTCTATCTCCTTGTGATGAATTGAGTTTTCCCTTTGAAGTTATCTTATCGGATTGAATCTTTAAGGATTTGAGAACACTTGATGTATGTCTTGCATGTGCTTACCTGTGGTGACAATGGGATATCACGTGATCCACTTGATGTATGTTTTGGTGATCAACTTGCGAGTTCCGTGACCTCGTGAACTTATGCATAGGGGTTGGACATGTTTTCGTCTTGACTCTCTGGTAGAAACTTTGGGGCACTCTTTGAAGTGGTTTTGATGATTGCTTAAGCAACCTTTGAAGTTCACGAGGTTGGAAATATTTTGTTGCAAGAATACATCACCGCACTCAAGGGCATTATTCGCAAATTGGAGAATCTCCTACGCTCGATGTGTGACACAACTTCTCATCAACAACTCCATCATCACCAACTCCGAAGAAAGGGACATAAATACATGGGTATGGGCACTCCCTTTGGCAACTTCCAAGCTTGGGGGAGGTGCCCCGGTATCGTATCACCATCACACTTCTATATTTACCGTTTTTTAGTTCGATCCTTTTGGTTATATCTTGATCTAGTAGAATAAAGTTTAGTATGATCTAGCTTTGAGTTTTTGTGTTGATCCTTACCTATGTAATCGAGCCCGTGAGCTATATATAATAAAGATTAGTCTTGAGTCGAGGGCTTGGTTATCTTGCTACGATCTTGAGGGAATAAAAGGAAAAAGAGAAATAATAAAAAGAAATAAAGAGATCATATTGATCTTATGGAGAGTAATGACTTCACATATAAAGAGTATGATGAATAAAAGTTGTTGAGAGCTGATAAACATAGTTTTGGTCATCGTTGCAATTAATAGGAAGTAATAAAGAAAGTGAGGTTTTCACATACAAATATACTATCTTGGACATCTTTTATGATTGTGAGCACTCATTAAAATATGACATGCTAAAAAGTTGATGTTGGACAAGGAAGACAACGTAATGGGTTATGTTTTCTTATATCCAAAATAAATTATATTGTCATGGATCATCCAACATGGTGAGCTTACCTTTTCCCCTCATACTAGCCAAATTCTTTGCACCAAGTAGAGATACTACTTGTGCTTCCAAAAATCCTTAAACCCAGTTTTGCCATGAGAGTCCACCATATCTACCTATGGATTGAATATCCTTCAAGTAAGTTGTCATTGTTGCAAGCAATAAAAATTGCTCTCTAAATATGTATGATCTATTAGTGTGGAGAAAATAAGCTTTATACGAGATTGTGATATGGAATAAATAAAAGCGATGGACTGCATAATAAAGGTCCCTATCACAAGTGGCAATATAAAGTGACGTTCTTTTGCATTAAGATTTTGTGCATCCAACCATAAAAGCACATGACAACCTCTGCTTCCCTCTGCGAATGGCCTATCTTTTATTTTTGTCTTATACCTTATACAAGAGTCATGGTGATCTTCACCTTTCCTTTTTACACTTTATCCTTTGGCAAGCACTATGTGTTGGAAAGATCCCGATATATATATCCAATTGAATGTAGGTTTTCATAAAGCATTATTGTTGACATTACCCTTGAGGTAAGAGGTTGGGAGGCAAAATTATAAGCCCCTAACTTTCTCTGTGTCCGATTAAAACTTCATACCCATAAGTATTGCGTGAGTGTTAGCAATTGTGAAAGACTAAATGATAGTTGAGTATGTGGACTTGCTGAAAAGCTCTTATATTGACTCTTTCCGATGTTGTTATAGTTTGCTAGTTTTTCAATGAAGTTTCTGATTCATACTTTACATTGTGAATAGATTGTTACTTTAGCATAAGAAATCATATGACAATATATATATGTTGCTATTCTAAGAATGATCATGATGCCCTCATGTCCGTATTTTATTTTATCGACACCTCTATCTCTAAACATGTGGGCATATTTTTTGATATCGGCTTCCGCTTGAGGACAAGCGAGGTCTAAGCTTGGGGGAGTTGATACGTCCATTTTGCATCATGTTTTTATATCGATATTTATTGCATTATGGGTTGTTATCACACATTATGTCACAATACTTAGGGCTTTTCTCTCTTATTGTACAAGGTTTACATGAAGAGGGAGAATGCTGGCAGCTGGAATTCTGGGCTGGAAAAGGAGCAAATATTAGAGACCTATTCTGCACAACTCCAAAAGCCCTGAAACTCCACGAAAGTCAGTTTTGAAATATATTAAAAATATTGGGCGAAGAAAGCACCAGAGGGAGGCCACCCACCGGCCACGAGGGTGGAGGGCGCGCCCCTGCCTCATGGGCCACCTAGTAGGCCCCCGATGCCCATCTTCTGGTATAAGGTGTCTTTCACCCTGGAAAAAAATCAGAAGAAAGATTTCAGGACGAAGCATCGCCGTCTCGAGGCGGAACCTTGGCGGAACCAATCTAGGGCTCCGGGGGAGCTGTTCTGCCAGGGAAACATCCCTCCGGGAGGGGGAAATCGTCACCATCGTCATCACCATCGATCCTCTCATCAGGAGGGGGTCAATCTCCATCAACATCTTCACCAGCACCATCTCCTCTCAAACCCTAGCTCATCTCTTGTATCCGATCTTTGTCCCAAAACCTCAGATTGGTACCTGTGGGTTGCTAGTAGTGTTGATTATTCATTGTAGTTGATGCTAGTTGGTTTATTCGGTGGAAGATTATATGTTCAAATCCTTTATGAATATTAATACCTCTCTGATTATGAACATGAATATGATTTGTGAGTAGTTATGTTTGTTCCTGAGGATATGGGAGAAGTCTTCTTATAAGTAGTCATGTGAATTTGGTATTCATTCGATATTTTGATGAGATGTATGTTGTCTTTCCTCTAGTGGTGTTATGTGAACGTCGACTACATGACATTTCACCATTGTTTGGGCCTAGGGGAAGGCATTGGGAAGTAATAAGTAGATGATGGTTGCTAGAGTGACAGAAGCTTAAACCCTAGTTTATGCGTTGCTTCATAAGGGGCTGATTTGGATCCATATGTTTCATGCTATGGTTAGGTTTACCTTAATTCTTCTTTCGTACTTGCGGATGCTTGCGAGGGGGGTTAATCATAAGTGGGATGCTTGTCCAAGGAAGGGCAGTACCCAAGCACCGGTCCACCCACATATCAAATTATCAAAGTAACAAACGTGAATCATATGAGCATGATGAAAACTAGCTTGACGATAATTCCCATGTGTCCTCGGGAGCGCTTTCCTTTATATAAGAGTTTGTCCAGGCTTGTCCTTTGCTAAAAAAGGATTGGGCCACCTTGCTGCATCTTGTTTACTTTTGTTATTTGTTACCCGTTACGAATTACCTTATCACAAAACTATCTGTTACCGATAATTTCAGTGCTTGCAGAGAATACCTTACTGAAAACTGCTTGTCATTTCTTTCTTCTCCTCACTGGGTTTGATACTCTTACTTATCGAAAGGACTACGATAGATCCCCTATACTTGTGGGTCATCAGTGCCCGATGGGTGATGCGAGTGCAGGTGGCGGGGCAGCTGTCTTGCCCCGGTGGGATTGCGACTCATGTGGCAACGATAATGGTGGCTTGAGGAGCAGAGTCGATGCTAGTCCTTCGTCATCGACCGTTCGACGTGTAATTCAGTGAGAAGTCGGAGCTGTAGCGTTGCGGGGCAATGCAGCGACAACGATGGAGGTTGATGTGCAGTTCTAGCTATGTTGGAGCAAGGCGTGTTTCTTTCTTTTATGAGTCTGTGGCCGAAGTCGGAGTTGGCTAGTCCTCGACGCGTTTGGCCGACTGTTTGGCATAGGCCGACTTTGTTCTCATGTGTCGTTCGTTCGGAGTCGTCCCGATGAGTCGTCCGCGAAGAAGTTGAAGTCGCTTGCTCGAGGAGAAGTGATGACGATGACATTGTAGGGAACCTCGACGGTGTCCTCTTCTCGGCAGTGTGTGTGGGTCCTGTGGGCAGTCAAGTCGGCGGGTGCCCTTTCTTGTGGGCATGTTGTAATGGTTTTAGCCCGGATTTCCATTCATTAACCGGGCAATTCTCTTCAACCCTTTTTAATGAATCGGGCTGTAAGGAACCGCGTTTCAAAAATATATTTAAAAAGTAAATCTTACCTCTACATATTTGACTCTTAACTTCAATTTGATTGCAGCGGTACAAGAGTCACTCACCGTGTGCATTTTGTTACATATATTTTCTGTTAAGCCTTGTTGAATGCCATGCTAATATCAAAATTCTAAAGCATCAATGGGCATATTGACCAGTTGACTAATTGAATGAAGCAAGTTAGACTGTTCGCTCCATAAAAAAAATAGTTCAAGAGGAATAATAGCAAATTGGACGATTTGCTTCCTCTCAATTTCCAATCCTATCCTCCAAAAAAAAGTTTACCTAGTGTGTCGAAATAATTAACAATTCAGCCGTACCAATTTTGGGCCATGGCCTAAATCTTGGCTTTTGCTTAGATTTTTTTCCCGATTTGACTATGCTCGTTGGTCAACGTTATTCCATTTTTCCAGCCAGAATTCGCCAAATTATGTGGAGAGAAACATTAATCAAACTACCGGCAACAAAGTTTTTGGTGGAATTCGCTTGGGCCCAAAACCAAACACACTAAAATTTCATAACAGATTCACTGACAAAAAGAAAGAAAAAAACATAACAGATGGACGAAGGGCCTACTGAAACGGGCCGTCACGAAACATCCCGGAGAGGCCCAGTCAGCCAGCAAGCCCTAATTTCCCCCGCTATAAAGCCGCGACCCCTTGCGACCTGCCGTTCCCCACTAGGGTTTATCTCCTCTCGCCGCAGCCTCCACCGAAGCCAAGAGAGGAGCAGGGCGAAAGGAGGCCGTCGGAGATGTCGGAGAAGAAGCGCGCCCCCGGCCCGCGCAAGGACGAGGTGGTGACACGCGAGTACACCGTCAACCTCCACAAGCGCCTCCATGGATGGTATACTCCTCCCTCCTCACCCGCCCCCTCCATTCCCGAGCTCCGCGCTCCCGGTAGATCCGCTAGTCAGATTCCGCCTCCGGGCTTCACGGGGTGTCGCCATGGCGCTTACGGGCCCTCCTGGTGGAGATGCTGGTGCGAAAGGTTGCTGCCTGCGAGCACTATGTGGGCTCGTGAATGGCTGTCACACCTGTATGGATCGAAATCCTTCCAGCTAGATGATACTAGGGATCGCATGACCGAGCGGTATCCCGATCTCTTGGATTCTGCTCTTGTATCTGACCCCACATTATTTTCACGTGGATCTTCGATCTGTGCCATTCTATTAGGTGTTATTAATCGGGTATAGTCAGGTGTCTGCCTTCTAAATCATGTGGTTTCGCACAGTTACATGCCCGAGAGATTAACTCCGCTCATCGTTACACGTATGGCTTCTCTTGGTGCTACTATGTGTTCCATTTGGGCTGTATATTCTGCTTTCTATTTGTTTGTTTGTTAATCTAGTAAGTTTATTGATCAGTTGTGCCCGGACATAGTCAGGTATCTGTCTTGAAATTGTGGTTGATACAGTTACTTGTCCGGTACATTGATGTTGCTCATCGTTACATGTGTTGCCTCCATATGCTTTCACGTGTTCCATTTGGGCGCTACATTATAACTAAACATTATTATCTATTTGATCATATAATTTGCTCATTATGCCCGGTCATAGTCAGGTATCTGTCTTAAAATTGTGGTTGATACAGTTACATGCCCGGTAAATAGATGTTGCTCATCGTTACATGTGTTGCCTCCATATGCTTTCACGTGTTCCATTTGGGCGCCACATTAAAACTAAACATTATTATCTATTTGATCATATAATCTGCCCATTATGTCTGCTCATGGTCAGGTATCTGTCTTAAAATTGTGGTTGATACAGTTACATGACCGGTAAATAGATGCTGCTCATCGTTACATGTGTTGCCATCAAATGCTACCACGTGTTCCGTTTGGGCTCTACACTAAAACTAGATTTTATCATTTGATCTTTCTTGTCTATTATGCCCGGTCATAGTCAGGTATCCGTCTATAAATTTAGTGGTTGATACAGTTACATGCCCGGTACACAGATGTTGCTCATCGTTGCACTTGCTGCCTTCATATGCTGCCATGTGTTACATATGGGCTCTACATTGAAACTAGGTTGTCATTTGATCTTATAGATTGTCCATTATGCCCGGTCATAGTCAGGTATCTGTCTTTAAATCTTGTGGTTGATACAGTTACATGACCGGTACATAGATGCTACTCATCGTTACACTTGCTGCCTTCATATGCTGTCATGTGTTCCATTTGGGCACTACATTGAGATGAAATATATTTTCTCCACTTGCTTTGTTTTGTTTTGTGTTTTATATATTACATTTCTATGTTGCTTATGTCGTAATGTTTCATCTATCTTTCTCATGCTTTCTTTCTGGTTACAAAATCCTCTATTTATATCAATCACTAATGGTAGCTTCATTCTATTGAACAGCACCTTCAAGAAGAAGGCACCAAATGCCATCAAGGAGATCAGGAAGTTTGCACAGAAGGCCATGGGAACCAACGATGTCCGCATTGACGTGAAGCTCAACAAGCACATCTGGAGCAGTGGCATCAGGAGTGTCCCGAGGAGAGTCCGTGTCAGGATTGCCCGCAAGAGGAATGACGAGGAGGACGCTAAGGAGGAGCTGTACTCTCTGGTCACAGTTGCTGAAGTTCCCCAGGAAGGTCTTAAAGGTTTGGGTACCAAGGTTGTGGAGGATGAGGACTAAACCCCCTGTCTGTCGTATCGATCAGTTAGAACTTAATACATATCTGCTGAGAGCATATTGGGAAGTCTTGCTTTAGCTTATTGTTATCTACTGTTCATGATGTTCCATGACTTCTTGATAGAAGATTTGAGACGTTGGATATTTTGTTCAAGTGCTTGAAGTTTTGACTTGTTGTTTGACTCTGGTCGTTCGTCATTCCTTGTGATGATATTACCTTCGAGGCTGGTGGACTCCTTGCTAGGAACTTTATAGGTTTGAGACTCCTGGCAATGAGTTATATGCGCCTGGTAAACATCGTGTAGTTCTTGAAATGGTCCTGCAAAGCCCCATCGTGTAGGTTTGAGACTCGATCATGCAGGAAGTTTGTGTTAGGAATAGTTGTGGGATCCCTGGTTCCACTAACCACTTGGCAATTGTTTTGGTTCACGCTATCACATCTTGTTCATTGTCTCGTTTTCTTTAGATCTTCTCCGTCAGGAGCTTACAACCCCCTGGGGCGCAATAGTTGAAGCAAAAAAGCTTTACCTCCAACTTCCCATGTCAACAATGTTCAATGTCCAGCAATTGAGGGGATGCGTCAAGCCCAATGTGGATGGATCATATGTAGAGAGCCATGGTACAATTGGGGTCATATGTCTGAGGTTATGACTACAAACATCATGCAAAAATAAACTAAAACAGCCAAAACCCATGTCTTCTTTGACAATCCAGGAACTGAAACAAAGGGAATCGAACAGCCAGCAAAGTACGCTGTCTTTTAACACCCCAACATAAGACAAGATACACTCCTTTGGATGAGCTTCTAGCTTCCTTTGGGAGGCTTCATGGTAGAACCATGGTCTGGCTAGAATCCTTCCTAGATGATCTTGAGAATTCCCGTGTGGCAGATTATAATATGCCTAATGATTAATAAATCCCACAAAGAGACCCTTTGTGGCTTCACACTATCATCGAGTTACACTGTTGTAAGCAAATGAGTCTACAAAGAGTGGTAATCATATTGACCTCGGTAAACTAGCCGACATGTTATTCTGAAGCCACTGTTTGGTAGAGCATCTAACGTGCATGGTATAACATCCAGTTCGAATGGAGGGGAATGAGAGCTCAGCAGTACCAGCCCGTGATAGAAGTTTGTATTTTCTGGAAAAGAATTTAGCTTCAAGGAAGCTTCTCAATGGTCCATTGTGGTACTGGAAAATCAGCCAGGTTAAGAGCTGCCCCCATGACAGTACTAATTTCTTCAGAAGGGCTCCCAAGGACATAGATCAACTTTGATGGATCGACTATTAGCCATGAATTACCTGTGACAACAAGATGAAGTTACGTATAAGATCTCAAAAGTATTTCAGCACATGTAATCAAACACCAAATGATCAAGTACAAACAAAACTAACATTATTTTTTATATACAGAGCAGGATTTTTAAAAATAGAGTACTGGATGACAATATGGAAGCAAATGTTGCAGATCCTTATTCAACAAAACTAGAAGGTGGAACAATCGTATCTGATGTGACCGCTACATTGACCCTGTTAACTCCAAATTGAGTTGACTTGGAAACCAAATAACAATTGAAACAACATAATTATTTTTATCATGACCAAGGAAGTTGGTGTAAAGCAAACTAGAAGGTTATATTGCAAGATTTATATTTCCACAGAACCTATAATGGGAAAAGAGATTAGCAAATGCCCACGATAGAAATTAGTTTCCAATAACTCTTCATGTAATGATTAACAAATTGGTTTCCAATAACCTTTTAGAAGTGCCGAATGCTGAAGGTGTTGAACTGGCTTGTAAGTTGTAATGTCTCGGGTACCAATTTAGCAAATTCAAACTGTGGTTGGGTTCCGAGCGGAGGATAGTACTCGCTCAGTCACATATCACCAGCAGAAAATGGAAGTGAAAATATAAGCCAATAAGCATTCCAGAAACCAAACCCATAAGTATCTGACAAGTCATCATCCACCAGTAATTGCTACTCCCTCCGTTCCAAAATATAGTGCTTCCTCTATTCCCGTGCTTCAAGTTTGACCATAAATTTAACCAACGAGACCGACTGCGACGGAGCAAAAGTTATACCAGTGAATTCGTATTCAAAAGAAGTTTTCAACTATATAATTTTTTCTCCCGCCGCAGTCGGTCTCGTTGGTTAAATTTATGGTCAAAGTTGGACCTCGGAAAGTGCAGGCGCACTATATTTTGGAATGGAGGGAGTACTTATCATGTTCCTGCAAATGCACAGGCTATCTTGATACCGTCTCCAGGACCCTAGCAGTGTCACCCAGCTGCGTAGAACCATAATAGCATGCACTCCACCAAATGTCTCAAACCATAGGGTGATGCATGTTGAATATTTACACGGGGCATCAGTTGGCTAATCTCTAAAAGTGAAACCTCAAGAGTCAAGAGCCTCGGTACCAAAAGTTCTTTCAGCAACAATAACAGTACACTGTTAGACATGATTACCTTTATGACAGAGAATTTGATTGAATAGGCATGATTATGTGTCTATGCTAGCTCATTTGGTAAATGCCTAGAAAGATTTGATTCACTATAGCAGCTCCTACCAGGTACTATGATGGTGTTATGGTTTACAATCTACAGTACTATGCATAGAACTTCATTCAGCTCTAACAGAAAATCCCCGGTTCACTTGTCTATGGTTGGCAAAGCTTAGCCCGACAGCTTTACTGACCGAAAGAACTAGTAGTAACTTTCAAGATTTACACTAGTAGGCAATGTTCAGGATATCGGTAACTGGTACCTTCAGGTGCTGAGTAGGGATAAATAGGCGAATCAGCAGTTAATCGGCTGATAAATCAGTTACTATCGGCTATTCGGTGACCCACCTGAGTAGCAATTAACTGACCGAGATGGCGATTAACTGGCCTATATTTGGAACATTATAGTAGCGACAGAATTATCGCTGTTATTTAACCAAGACAATATAGCACGGAATTTTCTTTTATGAACGCAGCAGAAACAGGCCAAAGCCATACAGCCACATGATAAAGTTGGGATTCCATAAATAGCATTCTCAGTCACTAACACAGACAAGTTCAGAATAATGATATGATAACAGATTGCCACAGACAAAGGGATAGATGCGACGGGACAAAGAAATGCAGTCTCTGTTGCGCATTACCCCATGGATGGATCAGAATTCAGAAGTACACGGCCATCTGAACCCCCTTCTCCACGAAGCCGCATTTGGCGTAGTAGGCGCGCAGCTCCGGGGTGCAGTCCAGGATGACCTTGTAGCAGCCGGCGTCCTTCGCCATCTCCACGAGGCGGCGCACGACGCGGAGCCCGAGCCCCCGGCCGCGCGCGGCGGCGTCGACCACCACGTCCTCCACGTGCCCCACCTTGCCGCCGCCGCGGAGGAACTTGCGCTCCACGAAGAGGCACCCCGTGGAGAGGATCCGCCGCTCCGGAGCCGCGGCGGGGTCCTCGGCCACGAGGATGACGTGGTCGTCGCCGAGGGCCGCGAGGTCGGCGAAGCACGCGGCGAACTCGGACTCGGTGAGGTCCGGGCAGGAGGAGAGCTGGGAGAGGAGGGGTAGGAAGCCCCTCTCGCGGTCGGCGATCTCTAGGCGGCGGATTTTGACGGAGTCGCCGGTCTCGGTCGCTGCGGGTTCCGGCGAGGCGGATGCCATCTGGGTCCGAGAGCTCGGGACTGAAGCGGGTAGCTTCGGCAAGTGACGCCTCTTTTTTCTTGTGCCGCACGATGCGTGAGCCGTTGGATGGCGCATCAACGCCCTCGATTGGCCATGCCGATTTGCTATCAGTGCTACAAATGCAAACAAAGCACGTGCAGGCTTAGAAGCCCCCCTGGTTCAAGCTTAGTTGAAAAAAAAAATAGAAATCTTCGACGCGATCATTCGCCTGACAATGACTTAGACACGACACGGACGAGAAGAAACAGAAGGGCAATTGAGAAAGACGAAGAGGGATAGAGGGGGAGAGGAAATCAAAGGATGTGTGTAAGGGTTGAACGTCATGGCGACAACCACCGCAAAAGGGAGAAGAAAAGGACCTGGAACAACAATGGATGGAGGGTTGAGGCTCCGGTGGAAGAGAGAGGCTGTCATGAGAACAAATGTAGGAGAAGCAGTTGTGTAGGGAGAAACAAATAATCATACCTTAGGGCACATTTGGTTGCCCACGAAATCGCAACCAGGCCCAGTTGGGCCACGAAATGTGCATTTGGTTGCGCACATAGTGGGCTGGCTCGCATCCGCACGAAGCTTAAAGCAGCCCTCAGCCTGGCTCGTCATAAACTGTCGAATCGGCAATTCCTAGCGAGTCAGAAACTGCCGAATCGTCCTTCACTCAGCCGTGATCCCCCTTCGTCGTCCTCGTCTCTGATGCCGGTAAGCAACATCGCCCGTCCCCTAAGTTATGTGTGTTGTTAGGCCGTTAGACAAGGTGTAGGATCGATTTTCCCATTGCTCAACGCATCCTCGATGTGGACCAGGTTATGGACGCACAGATGTGGTTGGTATTTCAAGCAGGAGCACTGATAGCTATGATTCAGGCATGGGTCATGTTCATGCACAAGAGAGTTGTTCGTCGTGCCGAGAGACCTGTCATCAGATATGCTTCAATGCTTATGCAGGAGCAGGAGAGGATCGCCAATCTAAACTACATATACAACTGCAACGATACAGAGGCTCTATGGATGCTTAGAATGAAAATATCACCATTTGCCAGACTTGTTCAGACCTTCAGGACCAGGAGGTTGCTAGAAGATAGCATCCACACCAGTGTGGAAGAGCAAGTCGCCATGTTCCTTCATATTGTTGGCCATAACCAGAGGTTCAGGGTTACCCACAACACGTTCAGGAAGTCAATGGGGACCATCTCAAGGTACTTCAAGCAAGTGTTGTATGTTGTTGGGGAGCTCAGAGGAGAGATGATCAAGTCACCAACTGGGCGGACTCCTACCAAGATTCACACAAGCCCAAGATGGTATTCATACTTCAAGGTGAGCACTGCAGTATGTAGTTCATTGCTTGATATGCTTGGATAGTTCAATGTGAGCACTAACACAATCTTGTATTGCCATTTCAGGATTGCATTGGGGCAATAGGTGGTACTCATGTTACTGCCAGAGTGCTGAGGTCACAAGCTGCTGCATTTAGGGGGGGAGCACTACATAAGGCAGAATGTGCTTGCTGTTGTTGACTTCGATATGAAGTCCACCTATGTGCTGGCTAGCTGGGAAGGGTCAACACATGATGCTAACATACTGAGTGACAACATCAGTCGTCCTAATGGCATCAACATCTCCGATGGAAAGTTCTACCTAGGAGATGCTGGCTATGCATGTCGGCCAGGTGTTCTTCCACCCTTCAGGAATACCAGGTACCATCTGAACGAGTTCTTTGGTACGAACTACCCTAGGACTCCACAAGAGCTGTTCAATCTCAGACACTCCAGCCTTCGAGTAATGGTTGAGAGGGCATTTGGAGCTCTCAAGAACATGTTCAAGATCCTGGGCCATTCCACCCTTACCCTACCCAGGTTAAACTTGTTCTTGCATGTTGCATTCTGCATAACTGGATCCTGCAATGGGGCATTGACGAACTGGTGCCTGAGGAGGAAGAGGTGATGCCTGACGATCTTGACCTCGGTGGCCATGGTGTTGAGGCATTTGACAACGAAGCCTGGAAGAACAAAAGGCTGGAGTAGACACAGGCAATGTGGGATAACAGAGGCCAGACAAGGATCTGAAGAAGAAGAAGAAAAGCAAGAGCAGCAGCAGCAGAAGAGGAAGACGAAGAGGAACAACACCAGCAACAAAAGAGGTAAGATGAAGATGAAGAGGAGGGATGATGAACTTTCCCCATTCAGCCATTTGGCTCTTAATAATGCGTACTGCCATCTTAATAATGCGTACTGCCATTTGATAGTAGCTATGAGGAACCGTAATTTGTTTCGTAGCTAGGAGTGGAACTGTTAATCGTGTGTGGTAAGATCACCACTAGTGAGAAGTGGTGATAGCACCTAATGCAGGTTGCAATCAAACAACGTGTCCTATGGGCACCTAATTCTATGCGGCCAACCAAGCAGCGGGTCAAAATTAGGTCCCTCATGCAGCTAGCCTATATGCGAGCAACCAAACAATGTGCACTTGGTGGTTTATAGGTTGTTTTTCATCAGCCAGACCCATCTAAGAAGTGTATGCAAAGACGCCAAAATCGGTGCGGGCAACCAAACGCATCCTTAGGGTTCCTTGTCCTTCGTGGACACCTACTGAAAGCCAAGATACTCAACAAGACCAAAAATAATCAACCAAAAGTCCAAACTAGTCAACAAGTCCAAAGGTAATCAACCGGAAGTTCAAGCACAATGTCATGGTTAACATGTCAATGAGGTTAGGAAATGAAAAGACAAAGTAAAAAAAGAAGACAAAGAGCAAAGGAGCCCAACTCTAGAAAAGCAGGAGAAGAACATCCTTCTTTGTGTTCTGCCGTCATTGTTGACTTTGTCCATTTGTTCTGCCTTCTCTTTTGACTTGTTGATCGTGGCAATTTGCTTGGACTTTCGTTGACTAGCTTGAGCCTTATTGACTGATTTGGACTTTCGTTTGACCATCTTGGATCTTGTTAAATCGATTGGACAGATGTTGACTAGCCATGTAGGGCTAGGTGGGCTTCGGGATAGGACTATTTATTTTCCACCAACAAATATTATAGTAGCTATCGTAATGCTACTAAATCATTTGAAATAGAGGCCTTGGAAGATCTAAGTAAGCATTTCTTTTAAAGCTCATGAACAAACAAGATGCATATTACTCCCTCCGTTTTTAAATATTTGTCTTTTTAGAGATTCCGAATGGACTATCACATACGGATGTATATAGACATATTTTAGAGTGTAGATTCACTCATTTTGCTTCATATGTAGTCACTTGTTGAAACCTCTAGAAAGACAAATATTTAGGAATGGAGGGAGCATATGCTACAGACTCATAATGTCAACCAATAATCGATATGAAGAACCTTAAAAAGATCCTGATTTTACCAAAGGTGAAATGACAAATAGTTGACAATGTAGTACAACTTTTCCATCAATGATCTTACCCCTTGCAAAAGGATAGCTTTGGGCATTGAAATAGTATGGATCGAAAACATGGGGTGGCTTATATGTTTGACTGCTCAGAAGGAACCCGATGTTAGAAATATCCTGCTCCCCAAACTAAATCTTACCGTTGGGGAACACCTCCAAGCTCATCCGCAAGTAGTTGGTCGCATCAAAGAATGGGTTATGAAGAGAAATTGAGTCGACCGGGGCCTTGAATGACAAGAGCTTGGTCTTCATATCGTTTTCGAGTAGAAGATAGTACGACTCATTGCTGAGGTCAGAAAATGATGGTGCTATGAAGGACAATATGCCCTTGTACGGCACATCACACGCGCAGCTTGGGCTTAGAAGCTGGCTCGAGAGGCACGCGGATGGCAGCCCAGAACAGTTCCTTTTGGTAGCATATGGTGGTGCGTCGGGGTTAGACGACTGTCCGGTGAACCTGTTGATGTTCAGAGATCTGCATGCCGAGTGCAGTGATCAACCTTACTTCGCTAAAACGAAGTGCATAAATATTGTTAGGAACGATGTCTAGGTAAAATCCTGGTACATAAACACGAAATGATCTAAAGGTTGCAGCTTGCTAGGTTCAAAAGTAGATGAGGCCGGGTTCAGAAATGAATATTCTACTACCTCCGATCTAAAATAAGTGTCGCAGTTTTGAACTAACTTATTTTAGTTCAAAACCGCGACACTTATTTTGGATAGGAGGGAGTGGTATTTTTTGATTTTTTCTAGTATTTTTTGTAATGTTCACCAAGAGCAGATGAGCCCTGCTTCAAAAATGAATACTCGCATATATGATCGCAATTTTGTCAAGTAATTTCTGCAAACATGTCAACGATAACAGTAGGAAGGTCTTATTGTACACAGATAGGTAAAATTGCGCTTTTAGTTAAACTAGTAAGATGCCCGTGCTACGCTACGGAATTAAAAGGGGGACATGTGGAACATTATATACTTAAATCATAGTCAAGAGCGCATGCATTGTTACATAAGAACATGTATGAGACATTGACCAAGGTGATGTTGTAGCATTCCAAACCACTTTCCATAATTTGAATAAAAAACAATCATATCACATAATTATATTAAAGCATAGAAATGTGCAATATTGCAAGTGTGATCAGCCAATAAAAAATATTGCTAAGTGTGTTATAGTCACACAAACACATCACAATCAGAAATTGGCCAAGACAACTTAAATGAAAAATAAAACACAAATAAAAATACTATATGTAGATCTCACGCATAAGAGAGTATACATAAGAATTGACCAAAAGATCTTACATGAAAAATAGAAGGCAAATAAAAATACAAAAAAGTCACATACATAAGGCGTATATACAACAATTGTCCAGGAGAGCTTACATGAAAAAAGAAAATACAGAAAAATTACATGATACATAATTGCATACATAAGAGAATATACACAAGTTCTAGAAGTCTTGCATGTACATGAATAATTGCCTTTGAAATATAGAAAACAACATTGGTGCCTCAACGTGATCATGAGATCCGAGAGATATATATGATACAGTATAATGACCCAACATAATTTAACTGGTAGAAGGAACAAATATTGTAAAACAGAAGAAAAGTAGAAGAGATAACGCACAATGGCAGTTGGTTCACTAAGCTAGACTACTGTCAAAAATGACATGCTTTGCATCAGCCTCCTTACAACATTGGCTTCCCCAAAGGCAATGCATGTGAGCTCTGCAGCGAATATGAATTGTTAAATACGTGACAGTTGTGCTCATGCCTGATCTCCCAAATCACCAGCACGGCCCTCCAATACATATTATCATGTCTAGATTAGAACAACTACTGCAATAGAATGATTCCTTTTTTTGTTACCTTCCACGCAAGAATTCAACATTGCTCATTTCTTGTTATTAGGCACGCCGTACCTAATTGTAAAGATAAATGACAACAATAAATATATAGAAACATCATGCATACTATAGCTTTGGGCACACAATTATAAAGGATTCCGGGACAAACAAGAATGAAGTGTAAGTGTTTTGCTGAATACTTTGCTAAATATGCACAAGAAACATGAAAATGTATACAATGCCACCATGAAGATAAGAAATATTTCAGACATGACTCACAACTAGTTCCACTTACATAGTTACATACCTTAGGCATCTATCAAGCCATGGATCATTTGTCAAGCATAGTATACACTTTTTTAGTTGTTTGTTTATGTGCCAATAATATTAGCTCTGCAACTCTCGTATCATCAATCTTCTCACCTAAAAGGACATCAAGCAATCACTAATGCATACATGATGGTCTTTAGAGGGGGGAAATGAGCATGTAGAGGGTATGGTATACACAATGGAACAAACAATGAACACCACTTGCAATACATTTTATATGTAGTGTGCAATAAGAGATGGAGATAACCTATCAAAATAAAAAGACAGACATTTTATATAACCATATAGTAACCCGCAGTTTCCAGTTTTTATGTCAACTCACCAATAAAAGGAGCATCATCGTCTAATAGTGGTATATGTGTCGAAACCGATCTACTACGATCGTTAGTAAATTTTGGGGGTGCTAAACAATTTTAACACAAAATATGGCATCCATGATATCGAAGTCAATTGCACAAGTAAGAATTGCTAACAAAGATGAAGGAAGAGTTCATGTTATCTCACAGTTTATCAGATGGCGAAGGGACATTTCTTCTTCTTTGTGTGTAATAAAACTCCCTCTTTTACTAGTCTTGTGCTACCTTGGTATTTCAATTTCTGCACCTGCAAAAAGGTGAAGATAGAGTTAGGAAGATATTCGCGGTAGAATGATTAGGGTGGGTTTGGAACGACTTAGGCTTGTGCGTAAGACAACTTCCTACGTAAGCTCTAGATAAGACGTAGTGAGAATAAACCGTGAGTAATTATAGTTGTATGTTTGGAACGACTTATGAATTTGGGTTTATTGCCCTACATTGCAATTTAAAAGATGTAAAGTCTAAAATACGCCTGAAATTTCAATTAGTACTGTACCAAATGTTACAGGGCGCTACTGAATACTTGCCCATTTCTGAACTTCTGAACTTTAACAATCAATGGTTTGATAAACAATCAGATAAAAACTTACAATTTCACACTCCATGATCCATGACCAGAGTAGTAACCAATCCACACTATCCACTGTTTTTGTAGTTGTTGGTCCGTATACACATAATTTAGAGAACAAAATAGCTCTCTATAGTTGCTTCTCAATATACACATATGACATATTGAGAGAGGGACAATGAACTGCTCAATCTCAGTTTAGGAAGTGCTACCTCTTGAGTATTGCGTTTGTTTTCCCTTGAAGAGGAAAGGATGATGCAACAAAGTAGTGTATGTATTTCCCTCAGTTTTTGAGAACCAAGGTATCAATCCAGTAGGAGATTACACGCAAGTCCCTCATACCTGCACAAACAAACAAGAACCTCGCAACCAACGTGATAAAGGGGTTGTCAATCCCTTCACGGTCACTTACAAAAGTGAGATCTGATAGAGATAATAAGATAAATATTTTTGGTATTTTTATGATATAGATTGAAAGTAAAGATTGCAAAGTAAAATAGATTGGAAACTTATATGATGGAAAATATACCGGGGGCCATAGGTTTCACTAGTGGCTTCTCTCAAGATAGCATAAGTGTTACGGTGGGTAAACAAATTAATGTCGAGAAATTGATAGAAAAGTGCATAATTATGAGAATATCTAGGCACGATCATGTATATAGGCATCATGTCCACGACAATAGACTGAAATGATTTTGCATCTACTACTATTACTCCACACATTGACCGCTATCCAACATGCATCTAGAGTATTAAGTTCATAAGAACAAAGTAACACATTAGGCAAGATGACATGATGTAGAGGGATAAACTCAAGAAATATGATATAAACCCCATCTTTTTATCCTCGATGGCAACAATACAATATGTGCCTTGCTGCCCCTGCTGTCACTGGGAAAGGACACCGCAAGATTGAACCCAAAGGTAAGCACTTCTCCCATTGCAAGAAAGATCAATCTAGTAGTCCAAACCAAACTGATAATTCGAAGAGACTTGCAAAGATAACAAATCATACATAAAAGATTTTAGAGAAGAATCAAATATTATTCATAGATAATCTTGATCATAAACCCACAATTCATCGGATCTCGACAAACACACCGCAAAAGAATTACATCGAATAGATCTCCAAGAAGATCGAGGAGAACTTTGTATTGAGATCCAAAGAGAGAGAAGAAGCCATCTAGCTAATAACTATGGACCCGAAGGTCTGTGGTAAACTACTCACACATCATCGGAGAGGCCATGGTGTTGATGTAGAAGCCCTCCGTGATCGATTCCCCCTCCGACGGAGCTCCGAAAAAGGCCCCAAGATGGGATCTCTTGGGTACAGAAGGTTGCGGCGGTGGAAATAGGGTTTCGTGGTGCTCTCGGATGGGGTATATGAGTATATATAGGGGAAAGAAGTCGGTCAGGGGAGCCACGAGGGGCCCACGAGGGTGGGGGCGTGCCTGCCCCCCTGGGCGCGCCTCCCTGCCTCGTGGCCTCCTCGATGCTTCCTTGACATCCACTCCAAGTCTCCTGGATTGCGTTTGTTCCAAAAGTCACTCTCCTGAAGGTTTCATTCCGTTTGGATTCCGTTTGATATTCCTTTTCCACGAAACACTGAAATAGGCAAAAAAACAACAATTTGCACTGGGCCTTTGGTTAGTAGGTTAGTCCCAAAAATAATATAAAAAGGTATATTAAAGCCCATTAAACATCCAAAACAAATAATATCATAGCATGGGACAATAAAAAATTATATATACGTTGGAGGCGTATCAAGCATCCCCAAGCTTAATTCCTGCTCGTCCTCGAGTAGGTAAATGATAAAAACATAATTTTTGATGTGGAATGCTACCTAGAATAATTCTCAATGTAATTTTATTTATTGTGGCATGAATGTTAAGATCCGAAAGATTCAAGACAAAAGTTTAATATTGACATAAAAAATAATACTTCAAGCATACTAACAAAGCAATCATGTCTTCTCAAAATAACATGGCCAAAGTGAGTTATCCCTACAAAATCATATAGTCTGGCTATGCTCCATATTCACCACACAAAATATTTAAATCATGCACAACCCCGATGACAAGCCAAGCAATTGTTTCATACTTTTGATGTTCTCAAACTTTTTCAATCTTCATGAAATACATGAACGTGAGCCATGGACATAGCACTATAGGTGGAACAGAATGGTGGTTGTGGAGAAGACAAAAATGAGAAGATAGTCTCACATCAACTAGGCGTATCAACGGGCTATGGAGATGCCCATCAATAGATATCAATGTGAGTGAGTAGGGATTGCCATGCAACGGATTCACTAGAGCTATAAGTGTATGAAAGCTCAACAAAAGAAACTAAGTGGGTGTGCATCCAACTCGCTTGCTCACGAAGACCTAGGGCATTTTGAGGAAGCCCATCATTGGAATATACAAGCCAAGTTATATATTGTAAAATTCCCACTAGTATATGAAAGTGACAACATAAGAGACTCTTTATCTGGAAGATCATGTTGCTACTTTGAAGCACAAGTGTGGTAAAAGGATAGTAACATTGCGGAAAATGCCAACGGAGGCCGAGCTCCACGGAGCTCGATATTTTGAAAAAAAATCAAAAGTCATATTTCAAAGTTTCGAATAAATTAAAAAAAAATCCATGGAAACTTAATAGATTTCCGCATGCACGTGTGAAAAAATCATTTGAATTTTTTGTATTTTGTAGGCTGTACAAAAAAGACAAAATTTCGGCCCAACAACAAAAAAAGCGGCCCATTTTAGAAATACGTTTTTTTATTTTTTCCGTACACCACGTGTGAAAGTATATGGTTATGAATTTTTGCACATACGCAATACACATATGTGAGAGTGTATACAAATATTTTTAATTTTTTTCATGCAGTGGAAAATCGTATTTTGAAAACGAGCTCCGTGGAGCTCGGCCTCCAAAATCGCTCACTCAGTAACATTGTCCCTTCTCTCTTTTTCTCTCATTTTTTCTTTTTTTTCTCTTTTTTTTGGTCCTTCTCTTTTTTATGGCCTTTCTCTTTTTTTTTTTCGTCCAGAGTCTCATCCCGACTTGTGGGGGAATGTCTCCATCATCCTTTCCTCACATGGGATACTGCTCTAATAATGATGATCATCACACTTTTATTTACTTACAACTCGAAAAATTACAACTCGATACTTAGAACAAAATATGACTCTATGTGAATGCCTCCGGCGGTGTACCGGGATGTGCAATGACTCATGAGTGACATGTATGAAAGAATTATGAAGGTGGCTTTGCCATAAATACGATTTCAACTACATGATCATGCAAAGCAATATGACAATGATGAAGCGTGTCATAATAAATGGAACGGTGGTAAGTTGCATGGCAATATATCTCGGAATGGCTATGGAAATGCCATAATAGGTAGGTATGGTGGCTGTTTTGAGGAAAGTATATGGTGGGTTTATGGTACCGGTGAAAGTTGCGCGGTACTAGAGAGGCTAGCAATGGTGGGAGGGTGAGAGTGCGTATAATCCATGGACTCAACATTAGTCATAAAGAACTCACATACTTATTACAAAAATCTATTAGTTATCGAAATAAAGTACTACATGCATGCTCCTAGGGGGATAGATTGGTAGGAAAAGACCATCGCTCGTCCCCGACCGCCACCCATAAGGAAGGCAATCAATTAATAAATCATGCTCCGACTTCATCACATAACGGTTCACCATACGTGCATGCTACGGGAATCACAAACTTTAACACAAGTATTTCTCAAATTCACAACTACTCAACTAGCATGACTCTAATATTACCATCTTCATATCTCAAAACAATCATCAAGTATCAAACTTCTCATAGTATTCAATGCACTTTTTATGATAGTTTTTATTATACCCATCTTGGATGCCTATCATATTAGGACTAATTTTATAGCCAAAGAAAATTACCATGCTGTTCTAGAGGACTCTTAAAATGATATAAGAGAAGCATGAGAGATCAATAATTTCTATAAAAAAAACCACCACCGTGCTCTAAAAAGATATAAGTGAAGCACTAGAGCAAAATTGTCTAGCTCAAAAGATATAAGTGAAGCACAAAGAGTATTCTAATAAATTCCGATTCATGTGTGTCTCTCCCAAAAGGTGTGTACAGCAAGTATGATTGTGGTAGACTAAAAATCAAAGACTCAAATCATACAAGACGCTCCAAACAAAACACATATCATGTGGTGAATAAAAATATAACATCAAGTGAAGTTACCGATGGACGGAGACGAAAGAGGCGATGCCTTCCGGGGCATCCCCAAGCTTAGGCTTTTGGTTGTCCTTGAATTTTACCTTGGGGTGCCTTGGGCATCCTCAAGCTTAGGCTCTTGCCACTCCTTATTCCATAATCCATCAAATTTTTACCCAAAACTTGAAAACTTCACAACACAAAACTCAACAGAAAATCTCATGAGCTCCGTTAGTATAAGAAAAAAAACCACCACTTAAGGTACTATAATGAACTCATTATTTATTTATATTTGTGTTAAACCTAATTTATTCCAACTTCTATATGGTTCATACCCCCAATACTAGCCATAGATTCATCAAAATAAGCAAACAACACACGAAAAATAGAATCCGTCAAAAACAGAACAATCTGTAGTAATCTGTAGGTTTCGAATACTTCTGTAACCCCAAAAGTTCTGAAATAAATTGGTGGACGTGAGGAATTTGTCTATTAATAATCTTAAAAAAGAATCAACCTAATCGCACTCTCCAGTAAAAAACGGCAGAAAATCTCGTGAGCGCTAAAATTTCTGTTTTTTACAGCAAGATCGCAAAAACTTCCCCCAAGTCTTCCCAAAGGTTCTACTTGGCACAAACACTAATTAAAAGTATAAAACCACATCTAAACAGAGGCTAGATGAATTATTTATTACTAAACAGAACCAAAAATCAAGAAAATAAAATAAAATTGGGTTCCCTCTCAACAAGCGCTATCATTTAACGCCCCTAACTAGGCATAAAAACAAGGATAGATCTAGGTATTACCATCTTTGGTATGCAATCCATAAGTGGCTCTCATAATAGATTCATAAGGTAATTTAATTTTCTTTCTAGGAAAGTGTTCCATGCCTTTCCTTAACGGAAATTGGAATCTAATATTTTCTTCTTTCATATCAATAATTGCACCAATCGTTCTAAGGAAAGGTCTACCAAGAATAATAGGACATGTAGGATTGCAATCAATATCAAGAACAATGAAATCTACGGGCACATAATTCCTATTTGCAACAATAAGAACATCATTAATCCTTCCCATAGGTTTCTTAATAGTGGAATCTGCAAGGTGCAAATTTAAAGAACAATCATCAAATTCACGGAAACCTAACACATCACACAAAGTTTCTGGAATCGTGGAAACACTAGCACCCAAATCACATAAAGTATAACATTCATGATATTTAATCTTAATTTTAATAGTAGGTTCCCACTCATCATGAAGTTTTCTAGGGATAGAAACTTCTATTTCAAGCTTTTCTTCATAAGATTGCATTAAAGCATCAACGATATGTTTGGTAAAAACTTTATTTTGACTATGATCATGCGGAGAATTTAGCACAGATTGCAATAAGGAAATACAATCTATCAAAGAGCAATTATCATAATTAAATCCCTTGAAATCCAAAATAGTGGGTTCATTGTTATGTAAAGTTTTGACCTCTTCAATCCCACTTTTAATAATTTTTGCATCAAGATCTAAAAACTCTGAATCATGGGGACGCCTTTTAACTAAACTTGACTCATCTCCAGTCCCACCATTATCAAGATTCATATTGTAAAACAAAGATTTAATAGGGGACACATCAATCACTTTTAGATCTTCATCCTTATTATCGTCTAGTTCTTCCGGTTTGGCGGCCATCTTATTAACTAAGGTGGCTTGTTATCCGAAATTTGGGCTATTAAGTTTTCGAGATGAGCAAACTGAGATTTCAAACCATAAAATTCTTTAGACATATCATCTAGCTCTTTATTCATGTACCCCATAATTTTTTTTGTTCTTTAAGCTCGTTTCTGAAGAAATTATTATGCTCAAACTGCAAGTACATAAAACTTCTAACGTTGTTTTCAATTTCTTCCAACCTTCTAAGGTGAGGATCAACACTTTTTGGTAAAGCCACCGCGACAAACAATCCAACACACAAGCAAGCAAGAGGTGAGCGAAAAAGAGGCGAACGAAAAAAGAAGGAGAATAAAACGGCAAGGGTGAAGTGGGGGAGAGGAAAACGAGAGGCAAATGGCAAATAATGTAATGCAGGGGATAAGAGTTTGTGATGGGCACTTGGTATGTCTTGACTTATGCGTAGATATCCCCGGCAACGGTGCAAGAAACGACTTGTTGACGGGAGATCAAATCTTGACTTGACTTGGTGCAACCTCCCCGGCAACGGCGGCATAAATCCTTCTTGCTACCTCTTGAGCACTGCGTTTGTTTCCCCTTGAAGAGGAAAGGGTGATGCAGCAAAGTAGCGTAAGTATTTCCCTCAATTTTTTAGAACCAAGATATCAATCCAGTAGGAGATTACATGCAAGTCCCTCGTACCCGCACAATCAAACAAGAACCTCGCAACCAATGCGGTAAAGGGGTTGTCAATCCCTTCACGGTCACTTACGAAAGTGAGATCTGATAGAGATAATAAGATAAATATTTTTGGTATTTTTATGATATAGATTGAAAGTAAAGATTGCGAAGTAAAATAGATTGGAAACTTATATGATGAAAAATAGACCTGGGGGCCATAGGTTTCACTAGTGGCTTCTCTCAAGATAGCATAAGTATTGCGGTGGGTAAACAAATTACTGTCGAGCAATTGATAGAAAAGTGCATAATTATGAGAATATCTAGGCATGATCATGTATATAGGCATCACATCCGTGACAAGTAGACCGAAACAATTCTGCATCTAATACTATTACTCCACACATCGACCGCTATCCAGCATGCATCTAGAGTATTAAATTCATAAGAACAGAGTAACACATTAGGCAAGATGACATGATGTAGAGGAATAAACTCAAGCAATATGATATAAACCCCATCTTTTTATCCTCGATGGCAACAATACAATACGTGCCTTGCTGCCCCTGCTGTCACTGGGAAAGGACACCGCAAGATTGAACCCAAAGCTAAGCACTTCTTCCATTGCAAGAAAGATCAATCTAGTAGGCCAAACCAAACTGATAATTCGAAGAGACTTGCAAAGATAACAAATCATACATAAAAGATTTCAGAGAAGAATCAAATATTGTTCATAGATAATCTTGATCATAAACCCACAATTCATCGGATCTCAACAAACACACCACAAAAGAATTACATCGAATAGATCTCCAAGAAGATTGAGGAGAACTTTGTATTGAGATCCAAAGAGAGAGAAGAATCTATCTAGCTAATAAGTATGGACCTGAAGGTCTGTGGGTAGACTACTCACACATCATCGGAGAGGCCATGGTGTTGATGTAGAAGCCCTCCGTGATCGATTCCCCCTCCGGCGGAGCTCCGGAAAAGGCCCCAAGATGGGATCTCTTGGGTACAGAAGGTTGCGGTGGTGGAAATAGGGTTTCGTGGTGCTCTCGGATGTTTTCAGGGTATATGAGTATATATAGGCGTAAGAAGTCGGTCAGGGGAGCCACGAGGGGTCCACGATGGTGGGGGCGCGCCTCCCTGCCTCGTGGCCTCCTCGATGCTTCCTTGACGTCCACTCCAAGTCTCCTGAATTGCGTTTGTTCCAAAAATCACTCTCCCGAAGGTTTCATTCCGTTTGGATTCCGTTTGATATTCCTTTTCTGCGAAACACTGAAATAGGCAAAAAAACAACAATTTGCACCGGGCCTTTGGTTAGTAGGTTAGTGTGACGCCCGGATAATTGAGCTACAGTGAACCTCCACTAATGATGCCACGTCACCTCGATTACTGTTGATAAACTCACGTCAGTTTGAAACCCAGTTCAAATTTCAAATTTAAAATATGGGCAAACAATAAAAGTTTTCAAATATTAAAACTAAATGTTCGGGTGGAGCCAAATAATGCATAGATAATTATGGTGGAGAACCCACACTTTTATAAAATGTTTAAAGGCTCTAAGATTAAAACAGTAGTTGAAACAATTTTATATATGCCTTTTGTATTTTATAAAATCTTAAACTATTCATGTAGTTGCCCAACAATAATGGGGCAGTAGCATAATTAGTATCGCTAACTTAGGATTTTACATTGTAATTTATAGAACTAAAATAAAAGAGGAACTAAAGTAAAACAAAAGAAGTAATATAAATATAAAGAAAAAGGCTAAACAGAAAATAAAAAAATAAAAGAAAAGAAAGAACCCCTTGCCCCATTGGGCCAACTGGCCCAGCTAGACAACCGGCCGGCCAGCCCACTGGCCCATCCGACCCCACTCCCTCCCCGTAACCCCCATCGACAGGGAACCCTAACCCCCCCATCGCACCCACTTTCCCACTCACGCCTCCCTCACCCCCCATGATCCAGATCGGGGCTCACGAGCCCCCCGCTCGATCTGGATGCCGCCTGGCGCTGCTCGATGCCGTCCTCCTCGTCGACGTCGTCGTTGGAGCCCCGCACCGCCACGACTCCGTCGCCGCCCGTCATCTCCATCCTCCTCCTTGTTCGCCACTGCCCGTGCCCTTCAAACCCCTCGTGATGCCCTTCCCCTCCTCCTCTGCCACGCTCCGGCCCCGCGCTCACCGCGGTTCGGCCGCGCCCTGGCCACGCGCTACACCAACCGGCCGTGCCCGTTGTCCCGCGCCGCTACCGCCCCGAGGCCGTGGCCTCCTCCCCGTGCGTGCCCACCGTGGCCGCGCCTCGCACGCGCCCCGCCCCATGCGCGCCCACCGTGGCCGCCTCCCCTGCTCTGCTGCGGTGTAACATCCCAAATTTTCAATTTGGAATGTTATACATTAGATCATCATTGCATATCATATTTTATTGCATTTTGGTTGATCTGAGAAATTCTACGCAACTCAAGGACCCACAGAGAGAGTTGGGGATTTTATTATTTTCATATTTGGGTTTTTCTCGAATTTTGAAAAGAGGATCGTTTGATTTTAATTATTTTCTCTTCGAATATTTCTTTTATAAAAATAAAAGAGAGATAGGATAAAATGACTTCCTCAAAATAAAAAAATATCTGAGATTAATATTAAAATCAAATAAGACTTTTTATTCGGAGTTTTATCGCTATTTTATTTGAATTAGGAAAAATATGCGTTTTACAAAACTGCATTTTAGGCCCAAATAAATGTTCACCTTGTCCAGCTTATTTTTAGAGGACGAGGAAAATTATTTCGGGATTTTTGGAGTCTGTTTAGTATTTCTTTTCTTTTTTTCTGCACGTCGGATTTTAAAAAAAAATGTCAAACCGACTCCGGGCCGTACCCGAGCGGGACTCCGCCCGGGGGGCCTTTATAAGCCACCACCCCAAGCCACTGAAGCCCACCAGCCCAACCCGAGCCGCGCCGCCGCCCAAACCCTAACCCTAGCCCGCCGCCGCCACAGCCGCCGCGCCGCCTCGCCGGAGGTAACCGCCGCCACCTCGGTTTACGTAAGAAAACCGAGCGGTTTTTTCTAAACCTAGATCTGGTTTTTTAGATTCGGTTTGGTTTATTTTTTTCTCAGTTTAGTTATTTAGCGGACGTTCGTCCGGACGTTCATTTTAACGAATGGTTTTCACCGTTTAGCCGTAGACAACGAACATTCTTTCGTTAGCCTGTTCATCAGTTTTTCTTTTTCTCAGATTTTCCGCGATTATTTTCGATCGTGATTTCTGATCCGATTTTCATTTTAGTATAACTTTTTGCTCGTTTATCGGAATCAGGCGATTCAAGAGCCTAGAGTTTCGTCTCGAAGCCCTCTTTCCGTTTAACCAACTTAAACAACTTTTTGCTACTGTAAAATTTAACTTTAGTCTAGATTAGTGAATGAAGCTTGTTTCTTTCGTCGTTTGAGTTTTCTTGCTTCGTTTGATTTGATTCTTTTTGCAAAACGGAGTTCTTAAGTTGAACTTTCTGGTTAGATCTCTTATTGGAGCTTTACCCGTGCCCTTGCTTGATTGCTTATTGTATGCTTGTTTGATTGCGATAGAGTACCCGGAGTGCGAACCGTGCTACATCGAGTCTCTAGGTTTCGCGGATCATCAGCAAGGCAAGTAACACTTTGATCATACCTCTTTAATACCCAGTTTAATTGCATTAGATCAATCCTCAAACAATTGCATGGTTAGGATCTGATTAAATTGTGGGTTGGGAAGTAGAAGAGGTAGTACCTATTCACCTGTTTATTATCAAATCCTGGGAGTTACTTCTACGTTGCTTATACTGCTATGCTATGCTCGTAGATGTGGATTGGGTTTGAGTGTATTCATGACAGATGTGAGATTGTTAATTAATGGTTCAACTTAAGGTGGCAACTTTAATACACATCTGGGTGGATTGAGGCACCTGGGGAATTCCAGTGATTGCCTGTATTTTTGGAAATCCCGGGGTACCGTGTGAGTTTCCTATGGACCGCCACCCAGGCTTAAAGGGATCATAAGATTTTTCATGCTGGAAACTTTTGTGTGCAGCCACATGCCATTATGGGCTCTGGCATAGTTGAGTAAGTTGTGGGAAACCTTTCCATGATGGGCTAGCAGATGTAGGGGATTGTAGGTGTACCGGCCTATCTATCGGTTAAGGGGACCTCTTTGGAAAGACTGTGTCTCAGTCATCCGTTTCTCAAACATCATGAAGTGCGAGAAATCCAACGGAGGAGATCGAGTCTTGTGGGGAAAAGTGCACAAACCTCTGCAGAGTGTACAAACTAATCATGGTTAGCCGTGTCCCCAGTTATGGACATCTTGAGTATCTAGTTCTTGGATTATCATGTGGATCTCATCACTCTTAAATATAATTTGATTGGGTTATTAATTACTTTTAATTGGGATTGAGATGGGGTTTACCATTCTCAATGTTTTTCAACCAACTTTGTAGTTTAATAAAATATATTCCTTTGCAGTAGGAAAAAATTGGCTTTTCGCACAACTTATCAACCCTATAGCCTCCACCAGCCATATATGCATGTAGTGATAGCATTATTCTGTTCATTACTCTCTTGTGTTACATTGCCAGCATATTCCATGTGCTGACCCATTTCGGGCTGCAACGTATCATGTTGCAGACTTTTCAGACGACGAGTAAGGAGCCTTAGGTCGTGGTATTTCACTCAGTGATGCCGTTGGAGTTGATGGGCTCACTTTATCTTCCAAGCCTTCCGCTGTTATCGTATTAGATGACCTTAAGCCATATTTATTGTAATAAGTTCTCTTTTGAGACATTCGATGTAATAAGTGTGTGATTGCTACTCTGTTATAAATCCTCACGTACTGTGCGTGTCAGCATTACTGATCCAGGGGTGACACTACTACACAAAGATCAGACTGTTTGAGGTCTGGTCGCTACATGCGGCCTCGCCGGCCCGTGCCCCCACAAACCCCGCTTCCTTGGCTCGGCCCCACATGACCTCTGCCGCCCCGCTGCTCATTAGCCGCCGGCGCCCGCTCGCGCCGCCTCGTAGCCCCCCGCTCATGTGCTGCGCCGCGCCCCTGACTTGCACCAGACCGCGCCCACGCCCGACGCCGCCGGTGCCCCCTGCCTCTGCAGCTTGCCATCCCGCAGTCCGCCACAACGCCGCGCCTCCTTCCCTGCCTGCTGCTGCGGCTGCCTGCTCCCGCGCCTGGCGTTGCTTCCGCCGTCGCCGGCCACCGAGTCCCCGGGCGTGCTCGTCCTCGCCTATCGTGGCCTCGGGTGCGAGCAACTGCACCCGTGCGCCCGAACCCGTTAGGGCCCCTGGCCCAATGACAGCCGAGGCCCACCCCAGAACGTATTAAAAAAATGAATGAAAATAAATAAATAAATAAATAATTGAATAATTAATTAACTTAATTAAATTTGATTAATTAAACTAATTAAACTTGTTTAGTTAGTCTTAGTCAATGACAGCGGGAACCACATGTTAGTTTGACTTAGTCAACTGGCTGCTGATGTCATGCTGACATCATCAAGCACTATTTTGGATAATGTTGAATTAAAATAATTAAATAAATGCTAAAAATGATTTAAATCTTTTAAAATCAATATAAAATAAACCGTAGCTCGGATGGAAAAACTTTGTACATGAAAGTTGCTCAGAACGACGAGACGAATCCAGATACGCAACCTGTTCATCCGCCATGCATCCCTAGCATAGTGAACACGCAACTTACCCCCTCCGATTCATCTGTCCAAATACGCAAAACACCGGGGATACTTTCCCAGATGTTTCCCCCCTTCGCCGGTATCACCTCATACTGCGTTAGGGCACACCTAGCACCGTTACTTGTCATGTCATGCATCGATATGCATCTGTTTGCATTGTATTCATTGTTTCTTCCCCCTCTTCTCTCCGGTAGACTACGAGACTGACGCCGCTGCTGGTGCCCCGTACGACTACGTTGTTGACGGTTCCTACTTGCCAGAGCAACCAGGAAAGCCCCCCCTTGATCACCAGATATCTCCTACTCTTCTCTTTACTGCTTGCATTAGAGTAGTGTAGCATGTTACTGCTTTCCGTAAATTCTATCCTGATGCATAGCCTGTCATTGTTGCTACAGTTATTGATACCTTACCTGCAATCCTAAATGCTTAGTATAGGATGCTAGTTTACCATTAGTGTCCCTACATTCTTGTCTGTCTGCCATGCTATACTATCGGGCCATGATCACCCGAGAGGTGATCACGGGTATATACTTGTATACATATTATATGATACTTGTGGTGACTAAAGTCGGGTCGGCTAGTAGAATACCCACGAGTGATTCACGGATTGGGTCCAAAAGGACATTTGTCCTGACAGCCCTCTGAGTGGATCTTTGTGGCGGAGCGACAGGGTAGGTTGAGACCGCCTAGGAGAGAGGTGGGCCTGGCCTAGGTCGACGTCCATGGTTATTTCAAAATAACACACTTAACGAGATCTGGGTATTTGATCTAAGTTTGGCCACTAGCCTATACGCACTAACCAACTACGTGGGAACAGTTATGGGCACTTGACGTCGTGGTATCAGCCGAAACCTTCATGATGTCAGCGATTGAGCGGCACGCGCCGGGTTGGACTAGAACACCTGCTCTTGTATAAGGGAGGCTAGGTCTGCTCGCCGGCCGCGTACGCAACATGCAGGTGTGCAATGGGCGATGGGCCCTGACCCCTGCGCCATAGGATTTAGACCGACGTGCTGACCTCTCTGTTGTGCCTAGGTAGGGCTGTGACGTGTTGATCTTCCGAGGCCGGGCATGACCTAGGAAAGTGTGTCCGGCCAAAGGGGATCGAGCGTGTTGGGAAATGTGGTGCACCCCTGCAGGGAAGTTGATCTATTCGAATAGCCGTGTCCCTCGGTAAAAGGACGACCCGGAGTTGTACCTTGACCTTATGAAAACTAGAACCAGATACTTAATAAAACACACCCTTCCAAGTGCCAGATACAACGGGTGATCGCTCTCTCACATGGCGACGAGGGGAGGATCACCGAGTAGGGTCATGCTATGCGATGATACATGGTTAACTTACCATCTACTCTCTTCTTCTGCTGCAAGATGAAGGTTGCCAGAAGCATAGTCTTCGATAGGACTAGCTATCCCCCTCTTATTCCGGCATTCTGCAGTTCAGTCCACATATGCTACCCCTTTTCCATTTGATACCAATGCATGCATATGTAGTGTAGCTCCTTGCTTGCGAGTACTTTGGATGAGTACTCACGGTTGCTTTGCTCTCCTTTCCCCCCTTCCTATATCCGATTGATGCGATCAGACGTTGGAGTCCAGGAGCCAGACGCCACCGTCAACGACGACTGCTACTACTCGGGAGGTGCCTACTACTACGTGCAGGCCGCCGCCGACGACCAGGAGTAGTTTAGGAGGATCCCAGGCAGGAGGCCTGCGCCTCTTTCGATATGTATCCCAGTTTGTGCTAGCCTTCTTAAGGCAGACTTTTTTAACTTATGTATGTACTCAGATATTGTTGCTTCTGCTGACTCGTCTATGATCGAGCTCTTGTATTCGAGCCCTCGAGGCCCCTGGCTTGTAATATGATGCTTGTATGACTTATTTTATTTGTAGAGTTGTGTTGTGATATCTTCCTGTGAGTACCTGATCTTGATCGTACACGTTTGCGTGTGATGATTAGTGTACGGTCAAATCGGGGGTGTCACAAGTTGGTATCAGAGCCGACTGCCTGTAGGAATCCCCCTTCCACACTCCTTGGCCGAAGTTGAGTCTAGCCGATGAAAACTGTTTTACTAACATGGCTGTGCGGCCCATGGGCCCACGTCGCCGTTGGATGGTAGTAGGATCTTTTATTCCTCATCTATACTCTGGGACTCTGATCTCTCTTCTATTCGGGTTAAAATGAATTTACTAACTCTAACTCTAGGTTCTCGTAATTACTTCCTCCCGGAGAGCCCCTCGCTCCAGATGATTGCTTGGTGCGCCGAAGGATTCCAAAGATACTCTTCGATGTTATCTCGAGAAGTTGTGCTCATTGCGTTTGCAATTCCCTTCCACCGCCAACCCCTATAGAAAACTACATGCACCTGCCATTCTTACATTAGTCCCCAGTTGCTCTTGTTCTTACAAGATACCCTGAAATACTCCTTGTTGTTCCGGGAATACTTTGTGCCTTCTGCCTTGCAGTTCTTTGCCGCCGGCCTGAGTACCCCTACGGATAATTTCTCGCACTTATCGTGTATCCGCTCATCACCAGTTGATTCATGTATTTCACAAAAGTCTTCGAAATACCATTCGATCCCCGAAAATCATCAACAACCTATTGCTCTTGAAATTCTTGCTTGCTTGCATTATGATTAACCTCATAAGTCCAGTAATCTTATTGGCATCCTTAGTCATTATCAGTTTGAGTCTGTTGAATCAATATGTTGCGAATGCTCGCAATCCTTAATCAGATCCTTCATTTTGTCCTTCCGGCTCAAACGTCATTTTAAACATGAGCTGGATCTCGACCAATCAAATCACCATCGATTGTACCCCTAAGGCTATTCTACCTATCCATCCCTCATCAGAGCATTGCTTCTGACCCATTGTGTTGGAATTCATAATTTCTTTGCAACTGAGCTTTGAGTTAGTTAGTTGTTTCTATAATCTGATCTCCTTACATTCTTTCTTCTTCTGGTTGAGTACCGATGCTCACATCAGATCCCGTATGGACCACCAGATCCTTTGTTGGATTTATCCGACACCGTTCTTCATATTCATTAACCTTGTGAGCCTTTCATCGGATACATAATGCCTTTGGTACATTGTATCCCTGCTTTTGTCAACCATGCTCTGCTCCCGAGCTTGAGTTATTCGCTCCTGAAGTTGTGGTATGTGTTCATAAGATGCCCCATTGGCAGAATCTTGTGTTGCAGAGTCATCATTGGTGGAATAGGATGCAACTTTGCGAAACTGTCCATCCAATGGACGAGTGCCTTCATCAATGATAGCAGTCTTGCCCTTCTCATCAGCTGAGGAAATGGTCCTTTTGAGGACTTCAATCAGCAACAAATAGCCGAGATGATTTTGATAGTCAGCCTGGTAATGAATTGAAGACCTTGATCTGATGAATTTCATGATCTAGGGAGCATAAGGCTTCAACTCAAATGGTGATAGAGCAGCATTGACCAGAGTCCTCATGAAGAAATCATGGTAGTTGATAGGAATACCATGTATGATATTGAACAATAGATTCTTCATTATGCCAACAACCTCTTCTTCATCAGAGTTGTGGCCCTTGATCGGACTCAGGGTTTTGGTCAAGATGTGATATACTGTCCTTGGCACATAAAGCAATTCCTTGACAAGGAATGTGGTCCTTGGAGCTTGGCCAGGCTTCAGTGGCTTCATCAGCACTTGCATCAAGTGGTTGGAGAGTTCAGGTTCTTCATAGACAAGGCTTGCGCCTTCAACAGGAGGACTGACTAGAATGGCATGAAGCAATTCAGAGGCTGGTGCTTTATAATGAGTATTCTCAGTCATCCAGTCTAGCACCCAAAAATTCACATCTTCAAAATTTCCGGTGAGGTGCAATGTGGCGTAGAATTGAGGAATGAGTTCTTCATTCCCATTGCAGATGTCAGCGCAGAAGTTTAGCAGCCCAGCATCATGAAGAACACCGAGGACAGGTTGGAAGCAAGGAAGCGATTCCATGTCCACATGAGGAATTTGACGATGTTCAAAACCCTTGTCCTTATCGAATAGCACTGAGGAATAGAAGTTCATTTGGCTGGCTGTCTAGAAGCACTTGCATCAAAGTCTTGCAGAGTCATAGGGATTATAATCCGTGAAGAAATGATGCTGAGCAAAGAAATCACCAACTTTGAATTTCTGCTTCTTGGTATGAGGATTTTGTGGCTTCGGCTGAAGATTTATAGTGGATGGCTTCACAGCCTCTTGGCGCACAACCTCTGGAGCCACAGACTTATTAGGAATTTCAGTAGCTGTTTCATCAGCTGCAGTCTTGGCCTCCATTTCTTCAGCACTAATGGTTGGAACTTCTTCTGGAATAGACATAAGTGAGGCATGAGGTCCATCAGATCCCGTATGAATTTCTTCAGTTTGAACCAGGGACTGAGGAATCTGATGCAGTGGAGTGATCAAAGGTGAATTGGGGTGAAGTCTTTCCAATAATCATCATTGAGCACAGGAGTGATAGAGCCAATATCCACATCCTCATCTTCTTCATCAATTTCTTCAACGCTTGCCTCTTCAGCTGTGAACTGAGGCATAGGCGATGATACCGTCGGGGTTGAAGGGATATTATCCACTTCATTTCTTCATCCAACTACTCTAAAGAAGCAGCAGAAGGATTTTCTTCATCCATGTCATCAGGTATGACATATTCGTCACCAAAGGGAACAATCTCCTTTGAAGGCACGCTCGAGATAGGAACAACATCAATTGGGTTCGTGAATGAGCTCGTCAAAGCCATCACTTTCTTAGGGGCTGAACACTCTGCAGTTGTTGATGCTTTCCTTTTCTTCATAGCTGCCTTCTCTGCATCTTTAGTCTTCTTCACTTCTAATGCAGAAGGAAGGTTGATACTTTTCATCTGTGATGACTTTGTAGGAGGAGCAGATGAAATCGGTTCAGTTTCCTCAGGCGTAGTAGCATATGCTTCAACTAGCCTGGTTTGTTCTTCAGGCGCAACATTGGAGGTTGCCCTGTCAATTCCTTCAAAGGCTGGAATTTCTTCAGTAGCCCTGGTACTCTCATTTTCTTCAATAGTCTGATTTTCATCAGCTGTGCTTGCATGTTTTTCAGTAGGCTGAGCAGATGTCTCAGCCTGAGGAATTTCTTGTTGCAATGTAGCTGCAACCTTCGGTTTGAAACCCTCATCCAGTTTGACAAATCTGACTTTGGCACCTAGCCAATTTGCACGATATGCGTCAAATTGATCGCTAATGTCTTTAATCTGCTTTTGCAGATTCACAAGTTCTTCAGGAGACATTTTTACAACATTCTTCTTCAGAAAATGATCCTTCTTATACCGAGCTTTGTTTGCCTGTCTGGCCTTCTCAAATTTCCATTTTTCTTCGCCTATAAAGGCATTGAGCACGTGGCTCTGGCCAGGAGTGAGGTTCAGATCAGGCAGAGGGGTATTTGGGTCCTTGTGCCAAAGATCGATGAAATCAAGGATCAACTTTGGATCCAACAGGAGTGGCACTTCACTGCCTTTGGCTCTAGCGGCCCTTTGTTGTGTGTATCTGATGATTTCAGTGAGTTCTTCATCAGCCTCATCGTCACTTGATGGAATTTGAAAGGCAACCTGCTTCTTGTGAGGGCTTGGCCTCGACACGCGTCCAGCAGCAACCTTTTTCTTCAGCAAGGTTGGAGCAGTTGAGGAATGTGGAGGAGCTGAGAAACTTGTAGATGCTCCTGCAGCAATAGAGATTCATGTAGTCCTTTGGCACTTGGCAAGATGCACTGGTGCTGAGGACTTTGTAGCAGCTGAGGATTTTGCAATAACTGCTTTTGAGGATGTTGCTTGAGGAATAGGCCATGAGGGCTTTGAAGAGCTTGGCCGTGAGGGCATTGCAGCTGAGGAACTTGGCTTGACAGCTAGTTTCTTTGGCATTGCCTTCTTAGGCTTGCTAGCAGAGGCCTCAGCAGCGGCAACAACAGAATCTTCATTGAATTTCTTCACTACTTATTTGGCCATTTTGGCCAATTTAGCTTGGCGTTTAACTCATTCCTTGGGAAATTCCTCACATCTTCTGATGCTAGAGGGATCAACAACTTGGCCTGGTGCTAATGGACGTATTGGGCATGGAGGGTGTACCGCGAATTTCTTCATGTACTTGGGAGTCACATATCGATACTCCCTCCATTCTCTGGCCCATCTCCTCTCAATCCGCTGAATGCGCACCTTGCACTGATTTTTGTTCCCCTTGCCATGAGTGGCTTTGTCAAGAGTGCAATATTCATCATATATGTCATCAGGGATTTCAAAAGCAGTGTTTCCCTCTGGTCTCTTTCCTCCCTTCTAAGGTCTTTTGCCATCAGCCATTTTCTTCACTTGAGGATTTTGTACAACTGAAGTTTTTGAGGAAGTATGCAATTTATCTTCCAGGAACACTGCAAATGAGTTATGGTGATGAGAACCTAGTGATTCAATAGCGGACATGTGTACCTATGAATAGAGTATAGGTGCGAAGAATTTGGAGAGGTCATATGCGTTCTCAGAATTTTTTGCAAAAGAATCAAGTTTGAGGAATTTGACCATGGATGTCTGTCAGGACCCCGATTCTAAGTCACATCGATCTAGCCGGTAACACCTCATATCACTTTGCGGCCTCACGCATGGTATTCCCACGGGTGTCGCCTTACCATGGCTGGGACCATTTGCGCCTTTTGGCTCACGTATATGATAGTGTCGCTAGCATCCATATGACAAAGAACCCGGGCCGACATGACTAGTCGTGAAACCAAAGTGGCACTAACTTACGGGGGCATGCATACATGAATCAACATCGAGCATGTTGGTCAGCAGCGTGTGAACCGGGCTATAGCACTGGGCTAACAGGACTCCGGGAACCCGGGCTGTAGCAGGCTAGGCAGGACTCCGGATGTCACCGCGTGACATTTCCCCGAAGGGATAGACACAGGAACGGAGTGAGTCACATGCCGGCCAGTCAAGTGTCCTGAGCAGTAGTGCTGGGATAGCAGGACTCCGGTGAACCGGGCTGTAGCGGACTACTATGGCTCATGGAAGCACAAGACTACATTTCCCCATAAGAGATGCTACCAAGGATAAACCACTAGGTTGTCAGATCCCACACATACCAAGCATTTCAATCATACACACAATATGCTCGATATGTGCAAATACAACATGGCATCACGACATAACTCTACGACTCAAAGTATTTATTCATTAGGCTCCGAGGAGCGAGATATTACAAACATGGGTCTCATGACCCAACATTCAGAGCATACAAGTCAAACACATGCGGAAGCTTAACATGTCTGAGTACAAACATCTACAAATGAAAAAGGCTGAGAAGCCTGACTATCTACCAGATCCTACTGAGGATACAGGATCGTAGCTGAGGTATCAAGCTAAATGTCGAAGTCCGCACGGAACTACTAGCGAGACTGACATCTGTCTGCAAAACATAAAATAGGCAAACGTGAGTACAAATGTACCCAGCAAGACTTACATCAGAACAATCTACATATGCATCGGTATCAATAAAGGGGGTGGTGGAGTTTAACTGCAGCAAGCCAGCTTTGACTCAGTGGCTAACCTGAACTACGACTGCAAGCAACTCTTTTGAGGTGGCGCACACGAGTCCACATATTCACCATATCAATACACCACTATGGATCCGCTCCCGTCTCCCTACGAGAAGGCCATCCATAGCACTCACGCTTATCTTGCAAGTTTTAGAGTATCCACTTTCACTTGTCTATGAACTATGCAAGGGGTCCAAGTTTCCATATCCGAGGAATCCGGCTATTCGAATAGATAATGATAACCCTGCAGGGGTGTACTCCTTCACACACGCTCTCGCCACTTATCGCCCTATACACGTCATGTACCTCGACAACCTTCAAGCGGAAGCCGGGCGAGGGAGTCGGCCACGACCTGACTAACCAACAAGTCTCTAGTCCAGGTTTATCGCCTATTCGGGTTCCATCCGCAAGGAGATCCGGCCGGGGTGTCGCTCACGGCCCCAAACGATGTGAGCAGGGTTCCCAAGCCCACCATCCGGATGCCACTTGGTACACCGTGCCACTGTGCCTAGTCTGTCCCAAGCCCACCTGTACCAGGTGCCACTTGGTAGACTACTAACACTACCTACAAATACCAGAAACTAGTTGCGACTCCTGGACAGAGATCGAGTTGATTAATAAGTCGAGAGAGCTTGGAGCGCCCGGAGCCCAATGTGTGGTAGTAACTATTCATGGATCACAAACACAGAACTCAGTTCCTGAGGACGGCTGCAATGAGACAACCCACCATGTACTCCTACATGGCCTCTCACCGCTACCTTTACCAAATCGTGTTCACACACTTAGCTCTCAACGGTAGGACATGTTCACCACATTCCAATTCATCCCCGATGAATCAGACCTGACTCAACTCTAAGCAGTAGCAGGCATGACATACAAGCATGAATGAGTAGGCACATCAGGGCTCAAACAACTCCTACTCATGCTAGTGGGTTTCATCTATTTATTGTGGCAATGACAGGTCATGCAGAGGAAAAGGGGTTCAACTACCGCAGCATGTAACAGTTGAATCGTTGTTTTCCTAATGCAGTAAAAGAGAGCAGGAGCGAGAGAGTGGGATTGTATCGGAATGAACAAGGGGTTTTGCTTGCCTGGCACTTCTGAAGATAATATAGTTCTTCATCGGTGTCATCGATCAATCGTCGGAACCACGTCTATCGGGGGGAACAATCACCGGCAAACAAAGAAAGAATACAATCAATGCAATGCAACAATATGATGCATGATCATGACATGGCAATATGCTATGATTTGGGCTAATGCAACAGAAAGTCATTTTAATTGAAGTGGAATTCAAAACTACATCAAATTCCAACTCCAAACCTATTATGAAATTTGCCCTAATCATGTTTCATCCTAAACAGTGAGGTTAACTTGCTCAAACATGCATGAAAATGGTACAGATGGATTCCTTGTATTTTTCTGATAATTTTTCATATGTAATTTATTTCATTTGGAGCTATAGATTAATTTCTATGATTTTTCAAAGTTTTGGATATTTTCTGAAAATAATAAATCATTTAAGATTTATTTAAATTCCAGAAAGGAATTATTGCGTCAGCATGACCTCACAGTGACGTCAACAGGTCAACGGCTCGGTCCAGGTCAAACCTGACGTGTGGGGTCCACACGTCAGTGTCACTACTAATTAACAGAGTTAATTAGCATTAGGTTAGCTACTAACCTAGGTTAGTTAGGGCCTAGGCCCACACGTCAGTGGCTAATCTAACTAACCTAATTAGTTAACTAATACTAACCTAATTAGTTAACTAATACTAACACGTCAGTGGGTCAGGGGGGGGGGGAGAAGTCAAACCCGGCCGGACGGGGTCAAACCCTGCCGGAGTTTGGCCAGCGTTGAGCCGCCGGTGAGGCCGAAACGGTGGAGGAGGTCGGGATTGTGTCTCCGGCGACCAAAAAGATGGCAGAGACTACCTACGGGACGAGAAGACTCGTCCGCATCCAATGGTGCTAACAACAGCGGCCCTAGTGGCTTAGGTCGACGGCGGCGGCGACTTGCGCGGCGGCCGGAGTTCGGCCAGGTCGTGCCTGGCGTTAGGGTGCACGGGAGGAGGGGCTAGTGGGCTTGGCATGCTTCTGGAAGCACGGTGAGCACAACGGCAGGCTCAAAAGGGTAAGGCGGCAGCTGTGGCCACGGCGGCGCCATGTGTGGCGGCGGTGAGCTCTCGGGCTCAACGGAGCCTGCGGTTAGAGGGAGAAAACGACAAAGGGAAGAGAGGGGAACGGAGAAGGGGCTCACGGGGAGTGTAGCGGTGGCCTCAGCAAGCTCGGGGAGGCATCAGGGGCGGCGTACGGTCGCCGGCGATCTCAGTGGACCAAGGTGGAAGAAGACGGCGCTAGCGGCGTTGCAGTGCGTCCGAGGCGTCGTGGCTCGCCCGTGAGGAAGAGGAAGACGTCGACGGTGCTCGGGGACACGTCGAAGAGACGAGAGAGGGTCGATGGCCACGGTGGACGGCGACGGTGGCGACGAGCTCCTCTCGGGAGGGGATGGGGAGAGAGCCAGAGGAGGGAGAGGGGCACGGGGAGAGTGGGGAAAGTGAGAGGGGGACGAGGGAGAGTGCGTGGCACTCGTAGACGGCGTCCTGGGTGTCGGCAGAAGCAGGAGGTGGCCGGCGTGTGGCTGCGGGCACCGGGCACGCGCCTCTCGTCCTCCTGGCGAGAGGAGGGGGATGACTGGCAGTAGCCAGTGGGCTGGGCCGAGCTGGGCCAGGCCAGGGCGACAGGTAAGCTCTAACTCTCTCTCTCTCTCTCTCTCTCTCTCTCTCTCTCTCTCTCTCTCTTTTCTGTTTTCTTTTTCTATTTTCTGCAAATGTTTTGGCTTTAAAATAAAATGCCAGAGCATGTTCAAAAATCATGAGCTTGCTTGTGGGCACTGTTTGGAATATTTCCAACAGTAACCATTTCAACTCATGAGTATTTGGACATTTAAAATATTTATAAAATTTAAATGTCCAATTCAAATACATTATGGGTTAATTCAAAAATCCAGGAATGTCCTATAAATATGTTCATCATTTTTGTCAGAGGTTTTCACCTTTATCAAAAATCATGAACATTTCCAGAGGGCATTTTGGATTCACTGAAAATATTTTTAAGTTGAACCTATTTGATTTGGTTCTGGTGCTAGGGTTTGAACAGCCCCCATTTCAACTTTTCAAGAATTAAACATGATGCCATGATGATCAAGCAAGGTCAAGCAAAGGCTATGTCAGGGCTGTGACAATGTCTTGAGGAATTTCACTAAGAGTTCTTGACTTAGGTTTCAGAGTTGTATAGATTTGAAAACCCACACAACCGAGGAATCTTGAGGAAAAACGTAGCTTAGAGAAACAAATCAAGAACAGATGCGTTTTGGGTGTTTATGGATATGGAAGTTGAATAATAAACACCTTTTGAAGGTTTTGAGGAAATCATTAGAATCAATATAGGGTAGTGGAATCAGATTTTATTTACCCTGGATGATGAACATGACGAACTGAGAGAAGAAGTGGAGAAACTCGCCCGTTCAGATCTTCCATGCCCTAACTTGGCGGCGAAAGACAGCTACGGCGGCGGCGGAGTGAAGATTTCCATGGCCGGCGTGAGTACGATGACGACGAGGTCGAGGCAGTGAAGCTCTTCCTCACTGGCAATGATGGATAGTAGCGACAGCGCTAGGTCTAAGAGCTTGAGCGAGGGGAGTGAGATCGAGCAGAGTAAATGAGGTCTGTGGAGGGCGAGGGGTATTTATAGCCGAGGTGAAATACCGCCTGTCCGAAGAAATTGGACGAACGTGCCCCTGACCCTTGCCATCCTAGCAACATGTGTCACCCACATACTAAGAAGTGGAGACCGTGTTAGATCATGGGTGAATAGATCAATCTTATCGTGGGATGCAGAACGGTTTGAGCGGCAAAAGCTGAAAATTCAGATAAGGAAAATTTAATGTTTCGTTCAAAAATTCTTCAGCTAACAAGGACTGATGACCCACAAGTATAGGGGATCTATCGTAGTCCTTTCGATAAGTAAGAGTGTCAAACCCAAAGAGGGAGTCCTGGATTAGGGGATCCCGGGCATCCGGACTATGTGACGTGGGCCGGACTGGTGGGCCATGAAGATATAAGATAGAAGGCTTCCCCCCGTGTCCAGATGGGACTCTCCTTGGCGTGGAAGGCAAGCTTGGCATTCGGATATGAAGATCCCTTTCTCTGTAAAACGACTCTGTACAAACCCTAGCCCCCTCTGGTATCTATATAAACTGGAGGGTTTAGTCCGTAGAGGCAATCATAATCATATAGGCTAGACATCTAGGGTTTAGCCATTACGATCTCGAGGTAGATCAACTCTTGTAACCCCTATACTCATCAAAGTCAATCAAGCAGGACGTAGGGTTTTACCTCCATCAAGAGGGCCCGAACCTGGGTAAACATCGTGTCCCTTGCCTCCTGTTACCTTCGACCCTTAGACGCACAGTTCAGGACCCCCTACCCAAGATCTGCCGGTTTTGACACCGACATTGGTGCTTTCATTGAGAGTTCCTCTGTGCTGTCGACAAAGGATATGATGGCTCGTTCGATCATCCACAATGATGCTGTTCCGGGGAAGTTTTTTTCCCAGGCCAAATTTTCGTATTCGGCAGATTCACGCTGTGTGCCAATTCGATTGTCCACCTCGAGTAGATCGACAGCTATGCCCCTGGTCATCAGATCAATTTCAGGAACCTAAACTATGTCCCTGATATCCGAGGAGATTTGATCTTCGAAGGGTTCGCGGCCCAGATCACCGCTCTGGCCTTAGATCCGGAGCAGGCTTTCAGGTCCGAAGACGGGAGCTTAGAGCACGCTGGACTCTCTACAATTATGGAACTTGTTACCAGAGATCCCGAGGGGACGACGTCATCGGCTAACCCGAAGATGAACCAAACTTCTCTTGTCACTCAAGCACCGGATGCTCCGCTGGACCCCAAGTCCGAACTCTCGAAGTCTGTGTCAAGCGGGCGCCGCTAGGAGACTCCGGCTCTGGACAGCCCACCAGACTCTCGTTTCTCTGTCCAACCCTTGCCTTTAAATGAGGCCCTGGGCTTAATGCGATCACTCGCCATTATGGAAGGATCGCTTCCGAATTATGCCCAGCCCGGACTAGGGGCTGGGAGCGGGGAATTTTATGTCCTACCCACCACCCACTTCATAGCCACCGAAGATTTAACCGACATGCTAGACTACGCCTCCGACGACATCGATGGTATGGACGATGATGCCGAAGACGAACAAGGCCAAAACCCTCCGTTTACTGGACGATGGACGACCACCTCCACATATGACATGTCCATGGTGGACACACCCAAAGAGGATGGCGATGACGGCAAGAAGGATCCGGTTGAGGACAAGCCTGCCGAAGCCCCACGTCAGCGACGCCGCTCAAAATCACATCGCGACAAAGACGACATATGGCACCAAAGACAATAATACTCCGGAGAATGCCGAAGACCCTGAAGAGCCAACATCCGAACAGGATGATTGTTAGGATGGGCAAATAAACCTAGACGATCCTGTCGAGAACGAGGGCTCGGAGGATAGTAACTACCAACCAACCTCCGAAGAAGATGTGAGCCTCGGTGACGAAGATTTCATCGTGCCGGAGGAACCCCTCGAACAAGAGCGCTTTAAGCGCCGGCTAATCGCCGCTGCAAGAAGCCTGAAAAAGAAGGAGCAACAACTTCAAGCTGATCAGGATTTTATCAATGACAGATGGACTAACGTCCTTGCAGCCGAGGAATACGGCCTCCAACGCCCAAAAAAGAGCTACCCGAAGCACAAGCTGCTACCCCAATTCGACGATGAGGCACTGGTGTCACATCCCTGCTTTTAGTCATGCATTAGGGTTGGATGAACTTGTGCATCATGTTTAAATTTCTCTTAAACTTGAAATGGGGCCTAATCAACCCCAACACCCCCCCTGAAAATGCTAATTTCCAACAATTGGAATTTCAATGAACCCAAAATGCCCTTCATAAAAGCCCACCATTTTTGGTCTTGACTAAAATCTCTGCCAAAAATGGTCTTGCAATTTATGGAGCCATTCTGGATTTTTTTGAACAAGCCATAAGTATTTGAATTTGGGCATTTTAAATGCTATAAATATTTTAAAGTGCTCAAATAATCTTGGAAGCATTTTTAGGCAGTTGGGAATATTCCCAAATGTGTCTCTGAATATTTCCAGAGTTTTTGGAAATGAGACAGTATTTATTCTATTTCAATACACATAGCAGGAAATAAATAAAAGCAAACAGAAAGAGAGAGAGAGAGTTAGAGGACTTACCTGTCGCCTGGCCTGGCCCAGCTCGGCCCAGCCCACTGGCTCCTGCCAGTCGTCCTCCTCCTCTCGCTAGGAGGACGAGAGGCGCGTGGCCGGCGCCCGCGGCCACACGCCGGCCACCTCCTGCTTCTGCCGACACCCCGGTCGCGCCTACGAGTGCCACACACTCCCCCTCGTTTCCCCTCTCATTCTCCCCACTCTCCCCATGCCCCTCTTCCCCCTCTGGCTCTCTCCCCATCCCCTGCCGAGCGCAGCGGTCGCCGCCGACAAGCACCACCACGGCCACCACCTCTCCCTCGCTTCTCTGACCGGCCCAGAGGCTCTGCCTCGACCCCCTCGTCCTCTCCGCCGAGCCACGCCACCCCGTCCGCCCCCAACCATCATCACC